>NC_084600.1:40231034-40831034 GCF_033807715.1 Cololabis saira
TGTATTACTTGCGTATAAAGCCCAAAACGGCTTAGCTCCGGGATCTTTGCAAGACCTGGTAGTGCCTTATGTTCCTGTCAGAGCTCTCCGTTCTCAGAGTGCAGGTTTACTCGTAGTTCCTAGAGTATCCAAATGTAGATCTGGAGGACTGGCCTTCTGCTATCAGGAACCGTTACTATGGAAACAACTTCCAATCTGGGTTAAACTGGGCATACACTGTGCGATATTTTAAATCGTTTGATTCAGCCCCATCTCACACTGCACAACTAGATCGCTGAGTTCAAAAGTTCACAGCCCACGATTTATGGTCTCACACTGTACGACCCGATGCTCTGATGCGACCCGTCTGCTCACACTGAGGCCCCGTTTACACGGAGCAAAAACAGAGGCGTTTTCATGCGTTTTGGCCGTTCATTTACACGAAAACAAAGCTCAAAGCCCCCAAAAACGATCATTTCTGAAAACTCCGGCCAAAGTGGAGATTTTCAAAAACTCAGTTTTCACGTTTGTGTCTAAACAGAGGAAAACTGAGGAAAACCGAGGAAAACGGAGATTTAAGCTTCAGAACGTCACATTATGCACCAGAAACTCACCAGCGTCATGAGTGCGACCTGTGTTCACAATTAGTTTGGCCACCGTCAATATTTTCTTGTATTTTACCTGTTTTATATTCTATATAAAAGACTCTCGTTCCGTCTTGGAAGTAAAGCCGGAATTATGGTCCCACGTTAAATCGACGCAGAGCCTACGGCGTAGGGTACGCGATGCGATGCGCGCCGTACGGTGTGCGTCGCCGCGTACCCTACGCCGTAGGCTCTGCGTTGGTGTAACGCGGAACCATAAATCAGCCTTAACTGGAAGTTACACGTGTCATTTGTTGATGTTTTTATCCAGGATTCTGATTGGCTGGCATGACGTTAACAGCGTTTTCATGCGGCTCCGTGTAAACGAGGATATTTTTGAAAACGTAGAGGGGAAAATATCAGTTTTTGTAAATACCCGGCTACGTGTAAACGTGGCCTAAATATACGTTCATAATCCTCACGTCGGACTTCTGTTACTGGAACTGCAACGTCAAAAAGAAGTGGAAGACGAGGAACCCCGAAGTGGGAGACACCGAAGATGCTCAACAAAAAAAAACACGCTGCCTTAAACCTGAATTATGGTTCCGCGTTAAATCGACGGCGTAACTGCTTCGGGTTGCCGCCGTACCCTACACCGTAAGCTCTGCGTTGGTGTAACGCGGAACCATAAATCAGGCTTTAGCAATTTGTGCCATTCTGTGTGGGGATAAATTAAAAAAGATTAGACAACGTCGTGATTGGACAAGGAATTGGCTGGGCAGACGTGGGAAATGCTGTCTTTTTTTTCTGCTATTAAAACATGATTTGTAATATGAATTTGCAACACTTTAAACTACAAATAATAGTTTTTGACGTGACATCAGAGATTGCACATGCTCTCTGTGAAAGGATGAGTCCAATCGGGTCGTAGCTGCTTCAACTGTGCGATTCCTTCACGAAGAGCGACCAGGATTTCAAACACGTTTGATTTTCTTGCGAGCTCACAATTCGTGATCGGGAGCTCGTCGTGAGGTGTTAATCTCTCGTCGTGAGGTGTTAATCTCTCCTCGTTACCCCACGTTTATTGCACGAGGCACGACCAACAATTGGGTCGAAATCCGGCCCGATCCAAAAAATTGTCGCACGACTGGAAAATCGGTTCAGAACGAGCCGATAATCGCACAGTGTCTGCCTGGTTTAAGGAGGCTGACACCACCTCCACCTTTAAAACCAAACGTAAAACCTTTCTGTTTAGTAAGGCCTATAGTTAGTGTTTAGTAAACCTCTAGTTAGTGTTAGTAACCCTCTAGTTAGTGTTAGTAAACCTCTAGTTAGTGTTAGTAAACCTCTAGTTAGTGTTAGTAAACCTCTAGTTAGTGTTAATAAACCTCTAGTTAGTGTTTAGTAAACCTCTAGTTAGTGTTAATAAACCTCTAGTTGGTGTTAGTAAACCTCTAGTTAGTGTTAGTAACCCTCTAGTTAGTGTTAATAAACCTCTAGTTAGTGTTAGTAAACCTCTAGTTGGTGTTAGTAAACCTCTAGTTAGTGTTAGTAAACCTCTAGTTAGTGTTAGTAACCCTCTAGTTAGTGTTTAGTAAACCTCTAGTTAGTGTTAGTAAACCTCTAGTTGGTGTTAGTAACCCTCTAGTTAGTGTTAGTAAACCTCTAGTTAGTGTTAGTAAACCTCTAGTTAGTGTTAGTAAACCTCTAGTTGGTGTTAGTAAACCTCTAGTTAGTGTTTAGTAAACCTCTAGTTAGTGTTTAGTAAACCTCTAGTTAGTGTTAGTAAACCTCTAGTTAGTGTTAGTAACCCTCTAGTTAGTGTTAGTAAACCTCTAGTTAGTGTTAGTAAACCTCTAGTTAGTGTTAGTAAACCTCTAGTTAGTGTTAGTAACCCTCTAGTTAGTGTTAATAAACCTCTAGTTAGTGTTAGTAAACCTCTAGTTAGTGTTAGTAAACCTCTAGTTAGTGTTAGTAAACCTCTAGTTAGTGTAAACTCTAGTGTGTTGGGGCCAGTAGTCAAAGCTGCAGCTAAAGGATAAGATTATAGCAGTTAGTCTCAAACACAGCTTTGTTGTAGATATGCTGCTATAGAGCGACGCTGCAGGGGGACTAACATGATTCACTGAGCGGTGCCCATCACCCCTCCTTCTCTTTCCTTTCTCAGTTATTAATTATAAGTATCTCTTAACCATCATTGTTCTCCATTGTTCTTGTAGTTGGTTGTGCTGGTCTGCCCCCACCACCACCACCCTTTTCTCTTTTGTGTATGTTTGCAGGCCAGAGCTTCAGGAGCTGCAGTCCCCCCCTCTGATCATCCCACTGTCTGTCTGTCTCTCTTTCCTTTCTCCCTTTTCCTGCTCTACCTGGCTGATCTTCAGCAGGAGGGTCCCCCCTTATGATCCAGGTCCTGCTCAAGGTTTCTTTCTTCTTAAAAGGGAGTTTTTTTGCCACTGTTTATGTAATAATTGCTCGGGGTTCAAGTTCTGGGTCTCTGGAAAACAACTTGTATTGTAATAGATGCTATATAAATATAATGGCATTGAAATTGAATTGAATACTTGTCCAATGTCAAAAACAAAAGCCATTTGATTTTATTTTTTTTCATGAAATGTTCCTTTTTTTCTTTTTTTGTGGTGCTACTGGTGAAACCTTCAGCCACTTATTTTTACGTAAGATAACAAATGCTTTTGGGTGTAATTTAAATGATCACGTTTTCAACAAGGTTAATATTAATCACAAGTTTACTTTGAGTTTTAATCTGCTCTTGTGGAGACGGGGAATATATAAATAATGAAGCTACAAACTTTATTTCATTTGAAAGACTGTTCAGCATCAATATTGTGCTCTTCTTAACAGAATTTAAATCATTAGTCAATTCCTTTAGAAACATCAGTCAAATGTTTTTAGTTTACGGAGTATTTCAAAAACATATTTCCCTTTGCTGCTCATGTTTGTTTATGTTTCTATATGCAAGTTCTATATTCTTGCTGTTATATTGATATTATATGATATGCATGCTCTGTATAATTTTTTTATCTTTTTTAATTCTGTTTTATAATTGTTAATTATCAAATGTAAAAAATTATGCTTCCGAGGTTTTGAATGTCTCTTATTCCACACATGGTTTGTAAATGCTAAAAATAGGGTTTAATTAAAAATGCTATACAATTAAAAAATGTCTAAATAAATGTCAAATAAATGAATAAAACTCAATGCTGTTCAGAAGCTGCAGGTAATTCACTGTGATGAGTAAACCAGGCTGAAGTCACATCAGCACAAGAGCTACAGAAGCTCAGAGCAACAGAGGAACTGCTTCAAACACCCAATTTCTTCTTTCCAAACCTTTCCTGACATTTCAAAGGCATTGGCCATCTCTGCCATCTCCCCTTGTCATGAATAGTTCATTGTACAAAGTCACTTTTTATAGCAAATATGGCAGCTGTCTTTCCCTCAATGTGCCAGTGCAACACTTTCCTTAGGGACAATCTTTTTTTTAAATGGTTGGACACATTTGATCTCTGTCCAACCAGCTCTGATAAAGCAACAGTGACCTCTGTGGTGAACCGCCGTTCCTCAGTGAGGCAGGACATTCATAAAGATTTCTGTTCAAACATGTAAAAACTCCTCTTAGCGCGGCTGTCGTCTCAGACGCATCTGCCATCATCTCGGAAACAGAGAGGGTACGCTCCGTCATCACAACCCTCCACTTCTTCAGGTCTACACGTCAAAACATTTCGTCCTCTCTGGAAAAGTTTCCTGACAGTTGAATGAGAAGGAAAAGCCAAAAGACAGAAAAGTCCCTACTGATGGAATATGGATTAAATCTTCATATGGAAGCTTAAAGGGGACGTATTATGGCATTTAATGTCTATTTTAAACAGGCCTTGAATGTCTTAAAAACAAGCTTTTGATTGTTTTTTCTATATAAATTAGAAATTCAGCCTCTGAGCCATGTCTTTATCTTTACCGTTTCTAACCTCATTATCTATGCGGGATTCTGAGTGGGCGGGGCTATGATAATGATGGCTTACAGCTTAAGAAAACTCAAATATCCTATCTAAAAAAAATAGAATATTCTGGGAATCTTAATCTTAAACTGTAAACCATAATCAGCAATATTAAAATAATAAAATGCTTGCAATATTTCAGTTGATTTGTAATGAATCCAGAATGTATGACATTTTTGTTTTTTTAATTGCATTACAGAAAATAAAGAACTTTATCACAAAATTCAAATTTTCTGAGACAGTCCTGTATGTTAAAGCAAGAAAAATACGTGTTTTTCATAATAGGTCCCCTTTAAAGTAGTTTGTACATTTGCTAAAAATGTGTTTCGCCATTATTCAAATTTTATCAAAATGGAAAATCCTTCCTTGGGAAGATTTCAGCGAAACACCAACCAAGTTTGGGCAGTTGGGAGGTTTAAAGGCTGTACTGTGACCACTGAGTGCCAACAGTGCAAACAGACTTCAGATATTCAGTCCTTCTCTGGTCTCATGGGGCTTTTTTCTACCACACACTGACAAGAGGAATTGGTGGTTCACCCAGGAAGCCTTCAACCTCTGGAAACACTCAACCAAGACTCAGCTTCACCTGCATGAGCTCCTGCTTCTCCTTCTCCCCGGAGCTGATGGCGTCTCGGATGGAGCGGACCTCGTTGAGGATGGCCTGCGCCTCCTGCAGCTTGTAGCCATACGGGCTGCTGGAAACCTTCTGGTCGATCCTGGACAGTGGAAACAACAGAGACGGGGAAGAGAAGGAGGGGAGGAAGAAAAACAGGAGTTAGAAGTCAATTTGGATGACGGACAGGAATATTATAAGCAGCTGTCAGCATTACCCAAGTAAGCAAATAACCTGAACAAGGCCCAGTCCCAATCCCTCCTACCCCTACTTTTCAGCCCTACCCCTAAATTTTGCACGTTCCCGTGAGGGTAGTGGTGTCCCAATTCCTCTTTTCACCTAGGGGGAGTGCGGAAAACGAGGGTAATGTGTATGAATCTAGCCCTTCAGAGCGAGGGTTTTCAGATGCTGACTAGCTGATCTAGGGCCAGAAAAATTTCCCAGAATGCTTTTCGTCGTCATTTGCGGACTGAATTAAAAAAAAATATGGCGGACATTTCTTATTTTTTAGTGAATAAAATCAATATTTTGAGTTAGTTTCTGCATAAAAATGCGTTTTGATTACATTTCTAGCGAGAAATATATATTTTACTTTCATAATATTCACTCAGTGAATGTACATAATCACTCGTTTGCCCGTTGTTGCAAAGTCTTTTTCAAACCTCGCCAGAATAAAGGCTGATTTATGGTTCCATGTTACACCAACGCAGAGCCTACGGCGTTGGTTACGCGGCGACGCGCACCGTACGCCGTACCCTACGCCGTAGGCTCTGCGTCAATTTAATGCGGAACCATAAATCAGCGCTGGAGCCGGCAGGCGGTTTTGATCTCGAAATTTTCGGAGCAAATTTCTTAACAGGCGTAGCTACAGTACAACTGTTAGATTTCATCTATTAAACCAAAATGTATTTTCCTAAATGATTTATTTCAGCCAGCGGTATTTCTTTTACGCCTGAAAAAATATTAAAACTTAATAAAGTGGCATATTAACAGCGCTACAGCGGAAATTAAAACAGTTTTTAGCTCTCAGCTTCCTGATATGGTGTGACGTATGTGCAAACGTAACTATGCAGTCGCTTACGTACCCGAACGTAAACCACGCAGTGACGTAGCAAGCAAAATTTAGGGGTGGTGCTGAAAAGTAGGAGTAGTGGGAGTATTGGGACAGGCCCCTGGGAAGATTTCAAGTGCCCTTAAATCTGTGGCTTCTTTTTTAGGGGTAGTGATAGTGAGGGAGGGCAAAAACAGATGCAACAGATGATCCCTTTATCTATTTATACCTGAAGAACCACTGCTACACCACAGGAGGCATTTGCCATGTATAACAACATAATCATGGAATCAAAGAAACAAACTACTCAAAAGATGAGTAGTGAGCATCAGTGTTTGAGTTTATTCATTCAATTGCACATTTGCACAGGTTGCTGTTGTTTTCTGAAAGCTTGAGGTTCCAGTTTCAAGCTTTCAGTCTCCGCTTCCCAACAGTGATACCAACCTGAGGGGATCAGGCCAATGAGAACCCCAGCTGGGTTGGATAGAAACATTTAATAAAGGCCTAATCAGAAGTGGGTAGTAACGAGTTACATTTACTCCGTTACATTTACTTGAGTAAGTTTTGTACTTTTAGGAGTAGTTTTGAATCATTATACTTTTTACTTTTACTTGAGTAGATTTGTGAAGAAGAAACTGTTACTCTTACTCCGCTACATTAGGCTACGTTGAGCTGTTACTTTTCTTTTATCCGCGTACGCGTCAATCTCATGACATCACTGGGTGATTCTTTGGGAAAAATGTTTGTTTTTGCATGTTTTGTCACATTTACACAGACTCAAACACACACAGAGTTTCTATGAGTTCATGGGCTTGTTCTAGTTCTGCCTGGTTAAAAAAGAAAAGTACAAAGGCTTGACATTTTGTGCTACTTGTGCCTAATTTATTTTTTAATTCTGTTATTATTTTATTATTTATTAAAGTACTTGAATTTACTTTAAGCTTATTTTAATTTAAGCTATTTTTTTAATTGATTATAATTTTTTATTTTATTATTTTATTGATTTAATTTACCTGAAGATGATTATTTTGTACTTTTGTCTGTTTGAATGGTTGAGTTAAAAAAATAAATCATCGTTACTCAACAGTTACTCAGTACTTGAGTCGTTTTTTCACCAAGTACTTTTTTACTTTTACTCAAGTAATTATTTGGATGACTACTTTTTACTTCTACTTGAGTCATATTATTCTGGAGTAACAGTACTTTTACTTGAGTACAATTTTTGGCTACTCTACCCAGCTCTGGGCCTAATCTAATACTAAACTGAAATCAATAGTCTGATCACTTCTTATTTTAGGGCACATGCCCGAGTCGCAGTGCCAAGCTCGCGTCAGGAAATCCCCAGCAGCGTTTCCATCCAGATGTGAAGCAAATTTGAAGCTTACTTTGGAAATACTGCTTCGTAGAGAAACACGCATATCTGGCTGGTTTCAATTTCCTGGTCTGGAGTGAATAAAAATCAGGCCGCTTCGAGGAAGGCGACACAAACAGAAACGTATCGGCCACTTTCAGAGACAAAAGCACAAAAAAACAAGTAAAAGTGAGCTTCATCCTTCAAACTGGTGGGGTGTGAATACAGTAGATCAGGGGTGTCAAATGTGCGGCCCGAAAGAGGTTTTCATGCGGCCCGCGAGAAGTTTCCAACGCAAAAAACAGAAACGTTAATTTACTAAAAAGGAAGGCATAAATAATTGCCATGAATCGCAGCATATCCGATAATATATTTCTTCTACAAATCCATCGTTATTCCACAAATAGAGCAGTTTTTGACATTTTTTTTGTTTTCTAGAATGCATTTGCCGATTTTATTTCTTTGTAGACGGTCGTTTATTTTTATTAACTGACTACTATTATATATTTTTGCAGGAAAAATATCACTGCTAAAAAAGATGATTGAAGATATTTATTCGAGGAATTTCAGTTTTGAATACGAGGATAGTGACAAAGTAAAACAGTTAAAAGAGAAGTGCTGACTTTTTCGGCACACTGGCGTAAATATCCGCGCCAATTTTTAAAAATAAATACACTTAATTGTACTGGAAAAATCTCTAAATCACAAAGAAACACTCTCGGATGAAATAAGAAAGATTTTGCTTTTAATTTCCTATAAAAAAGCTAAATATAAAAAAAAAAACATACTTGTTTCTGTTTATCTTTGTAAAATGATATTAAAAGTATCTTACATAATTTAAAAAAAAAATTAGAAATTTCAAGAAAATATCCTGAAGAAATATATTTTACATAATTAGAGTGTAAACAAAGTGCATATTTCTTTTAAAATTAACTACACTGATATTAGATTAGATAACAATAGTAAAAAAAAAAAAGAATTAGAGAAAACATTTTCGCACCGTTTTTGTTATTTTGAGAGTGCGGCCCGCGAGAAAAAAATTGGTCAAATCCGGCCCGCCAAGCAAAATGAGTTTGACACCCCTGCAGTAGATGTTTACTTTCTATGTGTGGACAGGCAGTTTAAAACATGATGGTTGACACCTGTCAAGCTCCCAGGAGAGTGCTGATCATCCATGCATCGCTATCTACTGTAAATCCTATTCATGTCCACCAGGCGTGACTTTGCAGACTCCGACAAGAAACAATGGCATTCGATCTCTTACAACTTCTTAAGAAAATTAGTTGTGAGTTTTGGACGGGACAGGTCCTTGTACTTCGCGGCCATCCGTTTTTTGTTTTGAAATGACAAAATAAAAATAGAGAAATAATCAAAAATAATCAGTTTCCAATCTTTTTTGATAATAAGAACGGAAAACGGATAACGGATCGTTATCCGTTATCCGATTTCATTGATGTGTTTGAAAATCTAAATTGGGAATTAAAACAGCGAGTGTAAAACTCTTTTCTCTATTTCCTATTCGTTTCCAAGGATACTGAAAACAAGGATTGGACAAATGGGGGGATTGCACATGCGCAGTAATAAATGAAGAAAGTTGTTTCTGGTTCTTTTGTTCATCAGATTGAAAATGAACAGTTTTAGATTTTTTTAATGTTGAAACAGAAAATAAATCAAATATGAAACCTGGGTCCGTGTATCTTTTGGTCATTGGATTTTTCCGTCATGAGTGGGAATCAAAAAACAAAAAACGATTGGTTTATTTGATTTTCCTTTTAAAACAAAAAACAAATATTGAATTACACTGCATTTTTCTTTTTCTGTGTTAATATGACTTAACAAAGATTCAAAATACGCTTTTATTTTCGTTTTCTATTTCATATAAGAAAAATGAAATTACTAGTCAACAGGAACGAAAAAACGAACCAAAAACAACCGTTTATTCATATTCGTGCACCGGAAGCTGGCATTTACAACCGAGTGAACTTAGTTCTGGATATTTGACAGGCATTCCGTGACAATTCTCTCCAGGGGAAGTTTGATTTTAATATTTAATTGGTCGGGTTTACTTGACTCGGAAATGGCTCTGTACGCGGCAGTTCGGGTAACCATGGTTACCATGGCGGCGCTGAAACAACGGATTAAGGATTATTTTTTAAAGATTGATTAAGGACTTGTTCCACAGCGGTTTGACGCACAATGGCATTTCCTGCACATTGCAGCAGATGTGTCTCCTGCAATGCTCAGAAATGAGCGTCAGAAGATTCTGTGCTCGGCATGATCTGAGGAGAAAAAGACGCAGAGCTGGAGAGCGCTTTGATTCATCATGGCCGAATGACCGGCTATCTGTCTTCACTGGGGGTGCATGCTGGAGAAGGTCGGGTTGGAAGAATTAATTTAGTCCCACGCGTGAGGTATCCACGTGATTACCATTATATGTATAAATTGCACTGCAGCACAAACTTTACCTGACGCCGGAATTCATGGCATGGCTGATGGAGCTCTCTTAGGTTCTTCCAACCCGACCTTCTCCAGCATGCACCCCCAGTGAACACAGAGAGCCGGTATTGCGGCTTTCCTGTACTTTTAAGAGCCGCTTGAGAGTTTATTGTTAGGTCCTGTATATTTGCATGACGCGCTGCTGACAGAGAAGCACGCTGAGTCCGAGAGAAGTTTTATGGCGTTTAATGACAAAACTCAGCCACAACGGCCTTCCGACATGCTTAATGGGTTTTAAACGTGTACACTGCAAACGTGATCGGGGTGATCAGTGATCAGTACAAAGCGGTCAACAAAAATTAGGCTACGGCTCCCTAACAGCCTGTAACTGCATGCGAGCGTCCGACTGTCGCGTCACACTGCGTGGCATCGGACCCGCTCTGAACCCGTTATCGGCCCCACGTTCTACCACGTTCTTTTGATTGACAGCTGAGACTCGCCTTTTAAAAGGCTGATTTATGGTTCCGCGTTACACCAACGCAGACCTTACGGCGTAGGTTTTACGCTTGGTTCCGATTTTACGCGGAACCATAAATCAGCCTTTATTCCCCCGCCCGTGCGCTCCTGAAAGAAACTCCTAAAATTAGGCTACTCCTGAAAGAGTAAAGGGACAAGTAAAAGATGGTGATTACTTGTAATCTCCCTACGTTTGTACTTTCTAAACAGAAAACAAGCTTATTATTCGGTGGAATAAGTGGGGAAAAAACCGAACGGTGACGCAATCAAACAGCGAACAGCGTGGAGTGACCGGCGTGTGACAAACATGTCAGCATGTCAGATCATTACTGGGATGTGGGGAAAAAGCAGAGGACACGAGAAATCCGGCAGGATCCGGCACAAATTAAGCCTTAATAAGATTAAGATAATATTCTTATTATATCTTATTATTTTATCAGAACCTTCCAGCTCCTTGGCGATCTTCCTCCAGCAGCTGCCACTTTATTGAGGTTCTTGTATTGAAATGACTGTTTCCTACAGCGCTTTCAACTTTTTTTTCAACTTTCAACCGGCTTTCAAAGCGACCGACGGGAAGAAAATAGAACCAGGGCGTGCGACAAAAGTCCAGCCCAAAACGACGCTGCGTCGCTCGCAACCAGTGTAGACAGTTCAAATAAAAAATAAAGCAATGGAACTGTTTTTGACGCTGACTCTCGCTCACGTCGCATGCAGTGTGTATATTTACAATATACTGTGGACATCTGAATAAAAACCTCATAAATAGATTGAATCAAAGCGCTCTCCAGCTCTGCGTCTTTTTCTCCTCAGATCATGCCGAGCACAGAATCTTCTGACGCTCATTTCTGAGCATTGCAGGAGACACATCTGCTGCAATGTGCAGGAAATGTCATTGTGCGTCAAACCGCTGTGGAACAAGTCCTTAATCAATCTTTAAAAAATAATCCTTAATCCGTTGTTTCAGCGCCGCCATGGTAACCATGGTTACCCGAACTGCCGCGTACAGAGCCATTTCCGAGTCACGTAAACCCGACCAATTAAATATTAAAATCAAACTTCCCCTGGAGAGAATTGTCACAGGAATGCCTGTCAAATATCCAGAACTAAGTTCACTCGGTTGTAAATGCCAGCTTCCGGTGCACGAATATGAATAAACGGTTGTTTTTGGTTCGTTTTTTCGTTCCTGTTGACTAGTAATTTCATTTTTCTTATATGAAATAGAAAACGAAAATAAAAGCGTATTTTGAATCTTTGTTAAGTCATATTAACACAGAAAAAGAAAAAATGCAGTGTAATTCAATATTTGTTTTTTGTTTTAAAAGGAAAATCAAATAAACCAATCGTTTTTTGTTTTTTGATTCCCACTCATGACGGAAAAATCCAATGACCAAAAGATACACGGACCAACCTGGGAGTGAAACATGAGTTTAATCTGTAATCTGTCTTCACTCCGTCATGAAACTGCAGTGATGTTGTGACAGTCCGTTCAGCTGCAGCGTCCAAAAAAAAGCAGCGTCCAATCAATAACATGTACTGAACTCTAACATACTGCTGAAAAGAGTTTTCCACTCGCTGTTTTAATTCCTATTTCGATTTTCAAACACATCAATGAAATCGGATAATGGATAACGGATAACGGATAATGAATAACAATCCGTTTTCCGTTTTTTATTATCAAAACAAAAGATGGGAAACAGATTATTTTGGATTATATCTCTAATTTTATTTTGTCATTTCAAAACAAATGGCCGCGAAGTACATGGACCGGGACAGCAGGAGCTGGTGTGAGCTGGGGACTCCCATGCAGACTTTTATCAGCAGGTTGTTGCTCCTGTCAGTTTAAAAGCCTCCACAAGAGGGATTTTAATCTGCAAAAGCCTTTTTTTTTAAGCAGAGCTGTATACACTCTTGCAGCTTACATCACCACTGATCAAAGCTGGAGCTAATATACATCCACAACTTGAGCTGGACTTCAGACTTTTCCGTTTTTTTTTGTTGAAGATTAAAGCCACACGTTTGTTGATGGGTTTCTGTCCAGTTTTATATTCACATTCAAATAAGTCCTTCAGCTTTTTATTAATAATGCATGTTTTGTAAACTTTACTCTACAACCACGGAGATTTCAAATCAATCAAACTTCTCCCCTCGTATCATTATCTAAGTTTGGCCGTAGTGCCGAGTACAGAGCTAAACATTTGTCAGGCGGACGTTTAACTCGGCCGTGGAAGGCAGCGGCAGCTACACAGAGCCCGACATCAAGCAGTCATGCATGCATGTGAATAACCGGTTCCTCCACATTCTCCGGGGAGGGAAGAAGGGGGAGGTTTAGACAGCGAGGGTGGAAACAAGAGAGAGAGAGAATGAGGAAGTGAGGGAGGGAGGCACTAGTCTGTAACAGGCAGAGGGAACAAGTAATCCTCCAAAAGTCCTTCTCAAATATGGCCTGGAAGGCTGGAAGCTGAGTGGATATTTTTATGATAGAATAACAACAGCCACTTTACAGGGAAAAAAAAAAAACAACAGGAACCGCGCATCAGCGGATACTTCCTTAAAGATGAACAATTAATCAGTGACGGCTCCCGGAGCGTCCTGCACGGTTCATCTGCCACCAGTGTGTTTCTTTAAATTTTTATTGAGGCCTGACAGTCAGGAGTCCAGCTCTGTTTTGTAAATAGTTGTTTCTCCAAAGTTTTCTTGTACTCTTCCTCATAATCGAAACCATCTGAGGATTCGGGGAGACGGTGAGAGTGGGGAAAACTTGCGTCATAACAAATCTGCCTCTTCTGAACACTAATCACTTTGTTTTCCTTGGAAGTTTTAGATTTGTGACCTGGAATAGTTGAAGGCATTGATTATGCTTTTTGAGGCTGATTAATAATAATAATAAAAAAATAAGATAATAATAATAATAATAATAATAATAATAATTATTATTATTATTATTATTATTATTATTATTATTATTATTATTAATAATAATATATTATCATTATAATTATTATAATAATTAGTGGATATATAATATTTATATAATAATATTTCCTTATTGAGTTTTAATTAAACTGACATAAATAAGACGGAAAGGCTTATTATTAATAATAATAATAATTATTATTATTATTATTATGATTATTATTATTAATAATAATAATAATTATTATTATTATTATTATTATTATTATTAATAATTATAATTATAATTATTATTATTATATTAATATATTATTATTATAATTATTATAATAATTAGTGGAAAAATAATATTTCCTTATTGAGTTTTAATTAAACTGACATAAATAAGACGGAAAGGCTTATTATTAATAATAATAATAATAATTATTATTATTATTATTATTATTATTATTATTATTATGATTATTATTAATTATAATAATAATTATTATTATTATCATTATTATTTTATTATTATAATTATTATAATAATTAGTGGAAAAATAATATTTCCCTATTGAGTTTTAATTAAACTGACATAAATAAGACGGAAAGGCGGGGACCAAGCTTCCCATGATGCATCTGTACTGTGTTATTGTCACATCTTTTAAATCCCTTAAGTTAATAAATCAGGTTCTCTGTTACCATTTTTTTTTTTTTTTTTTTTATGAAACCATAACTGACACCGGTACTTCTGGTAATGAGAATGTTCAAACGTTCTTCACATACGTGTAATCTCTGAAAGGTGTGTCAAATTCTGCAAAACGCACTTCTCCCCTCCCAGAATTTGCCTTTACTGTACTACATTGAACATTAAAAAACATCTGTGGTAGATTTAAGAAAGAAGTCAAAGCAAGTTTGAAAAATATTTAATTAGGGCAATCCTTAATTTTTGCTCTATTTGAACATCCTGTTTTGTGAAATAAGTTTATTAACTTCTCTCCCACATTGAAGTCAAACTTAACAAGGTTGTATTACTGTCTTGATAAGACCTGATAAAAAGGTATAATAAAGTGTTGAGCGGCGTGTTGCAAATCGTGTTTTTTGGACTATTTGGTTGTCTTTAAAAGGCAGAAACACCAGTCTTAAAACATTACAAGAATGTAGTGCAGCTGGGGATTTCTGCTTTCTGAGCGTGGCTGGAATCGTTTCTTTGTTTTACTTCAGCCCTGGATAACTAAAGGCAGATTGATTGTGATTGTGTGTGTGTGTGTGTGTGTGTGTGTGTGTGTGTGTGTGTGTGTGTGTGTGTGTGTGTGTGTAAATGTTACAGGTCCATATACCTGACGAAGAGTGGATTGATTGTAGGAGTAAATTCCCCCAGGTAGAGTGGACATTCTTCTACAACTGATAACGACTACACTAGTTACTGTAAGTGCAATAAAACCTTTGAGATGCTTAAACATCTTGAAAACTGTTGTTCTAGCTCACGGGTCGGCAACCCGCGGCTCTAGAGCCGCATGTGGCTCTTAAGCGCTGCCCTAGTGGCTCCTGGAGCTTTTTCAAAAATGTTTAACCTTTTTTTTTCCATTTTTTCCTTTTTTTTTCCTTTTTTCTTTGTTTATTCTTTTTTTATTCTTTTTTCCTTTTTTTCTTCCTTTTTAATCTCGACATTTCAACTTTTTTCTCGACATTTCAACATTTATCTCGAAATTTTTACTTTTTTCTCGAAATTTTTACTTTTTCCTCGACATTTTGACTTTTTTCTCGAGATTGTACTTCAACATTCATCTCGACATTTTGACTTTTTTCTCAAAATTTTGTCTTTTTCCTCGACATTTCAACTTTTTTCTCAACATTTCAACATTTATCTCGAAATTTTTACTTTTTTCTCGAAATTTTTACTTTTTCCTCGACATTTTGACTTTTTTCTCGACATTTTGACTTTTTTCTCGACATTTTGCCTTTCGCCATTTGCCTGCATTATAAGACTTATACGAGACTTTTCATTTTTTGCGGCTCCAGACATATTTGTTTTTTGTGTTTTTGGTCCAATGTGGCTCTTTCAACATTTTGGGTTGCCGACCCCTGTTCTAGCTGCATCTTCACACACAAGCGCACATGTCAAGCCTATACAATCTTTAAAAATACATTTTATTGCAGGTGAACTTCAGCTTTGTTGATACAAGTCACCTCTGCCCCTTTGGGAAAATGTGCCGTGTGTTTCCTCTGCCTATGAAACCGCACTGAACATTATCATTAATGTAACTAATCTCTGTATGTATGTAATCTAACGTATTTTGTCTAAAAAACGGTTCTGGCAAGGGATTGAGTAATTATTGGGAATTTAATGTATCATTTATCAGAGCTGGTGTTGAGCATCTCGATAGAAACTGAGGCTTTTTTTTGTTAAATTGTTTTTGTTTTAGTCCAATTGCAAATGAAAAGAGGGTGAAAAAGGTGCAACCACTTTGGTCAGTGTTGTTTTTCATCCAAAGTGTTTCTGGGTAGAAAGTAGGAATGGGTGATATTTTACCGTTCACGATAAACCGTCAAAAAAATTACCCACGGTAAGAATTTGTATCTCGCTGTAAAAATGATAAATTCCCGTTGATGACGTTTTTGTGTAAAACTGATTTATGATTCTGTGTTAAATCCACGCACAACGTACGTGAAGGAAGGAAGGAAGGAAGGAAGGAAGGAAGGAAGGAAGGAAGGAAGGAAGGAAGGAAGGAAGGAAGGAAGGAAGGAAGGAAGGAAGGAAGGAAGGAAGGAAGGAAGGAAGGAAGGAAGGAAGGGAGAAAAGAAGGAAGGAAGGAAGGAAGGAAGGAAGGAAGGAAGGAAGGAAGGAAGGAAGGAAGGAAGGAAGGAAGGAAGGAAGGAAGGAAGGAATGAATGGAGAAAAGGAAGGAAGGAAAGAAGGAAGGAAGGGAGAAAAGAAGGTAGGAAAGGAGAAAAGGAAGGAAGGAAGGAAGGAAGGAAGGAAGGAAGGAAGGAAGGAAGGAAGGAAGGAAGGAAGGAAGGAAGGAAGGAAGGAAGGAATGAATGGAGAAAAGGAAGGAAGGAAAGAAGGAAGGAAGGGAGAAAAGAAGGTAGAAAGGGAGAAAAGAAGGAAAGAAGGGAAGAAGGAAGGAAGGAAGGAAGGAAGGAAGGAAGGAAGGAAGGAAGGAAGGGATAAAAGAAAGAAGGAAGGAAAGAAGAGAGGGAAGAAGGAAGGAAGGAAGGAAGGAAGGAAGGAAGGAAGGAAGGAAGGAAGGAAGGAAGGAAGGAAGGAAGGAAGGAAGGAAGGAAGGAAGGAAGGAAGGAAGGAAGGGAGAAAAGAAAGAAGGAAGGAAGGAAGGGAGAAAAGAAGGAAGAAAGAAAGAAAGAAAGAAAGAAAGAAAGAAAGAAAGAAAGAAAGAAAGAAAGAAAGAAAGAAAGAAAGAAAGAAAGAAAGAAAGAAAGAAAGAAAGAAAGAAAGAAAGAAAGAAAGAAAGAAAGAAAGAAAGAAAGAAAGATAAATTCCCGTTGATACGTGTTTGTGTAACAAACATGGCGGATCTGAGTCATTCCAGTTTTGTAGTACAGGTGTAACTCATTTAATTGGTGTAGTTTAGTAGTATTTAATATTCTTTTAGAGCAGTGATTTGGGGGCTCCAAAGACTGAATGTGGTGATAGATTTATAGTTAAAATGGAGTTGAATTGGTATTTTCTTATCGTCATTTTTATCGTTATCGGGATAAACGCCAGAAATTATCGTGATACATTTTTTAGTCCATACCGCCCATCCCGAGTAGAAAATCCCCAAAACAAGTTAAATTCTAAAACTTTTATCAAGAAAAAATAAATCTTTCCTTCCATGAATCATCCTGGAATGACAGATTTGCTGAAGGGAACGTGCCCTCAATTTCTGCAAACAACATACAAATGTCTTTGTGTGCCGTTTACATAAACTGTAGGGCCAATAGCCTAAAGCAACCTGATGAATGAGCAGGGTTTCTGCAGACTTTCAACAGTTTTTGCCCTTACACATCAGAAAAAACGCAGCTCCTGCTCTCCTGCCCTGCAGTATTTTGTGAAATCTTATCAGGAGCCGAGTGTGTGGCTGCATTCCAGCGATCGGCCGCTGAATGCTGTCTGACGGCTGTAACAAGAGAGGAAAGACACGGAGGAATGCCGTTCAACGGCTCTGCCTCGGCTACTCTTTAATCCTCCTGACACTCTCACTGTGCTGCATGAGGCAAGACAAACAGACCGGACATTCCTGTTCGATTTAGCGTTCACCAGCAGCAGACAGGCACAAAAGAAAGGACTCAGTCTCCCTTAATCTGATGGCTTCGCTGGTAAACTTTCCACGTTCAGAGGTGCAGAAGTAGGTCAGATGGACAGAGTGGTTCCTCTCGTAATCTACATTCTTCAGCTGTGGTTATGTTGCTGGTGTTTATGGTGCCGTTAAGTGTTTAATGGCAGAAAGGAATGTGTGATAATGCATGAACTGATAACTGGGGCAATAAGCAGCCGTTCACCTGCATCGGTTCTTCGACACTTTCACACTGTCATTAAGGTGTTTGAACACGTGCCGGGGCAAACTCCAACAACGGGAAGTCTTGGCTCCTTTATCGGCTCGGTATGGCAGGATTCAGATAAGAGAGATAATGACGAGACGCGAGTGGAAAGATCTTGAAAACGCTGCTGAATCTAAACATACGTTATTCGAGGTGAAAAAGCTGCGTGATGTCATCAGACCCATCGTGCTCTCTCACAACTCAACATTGGACATTTCTGCACGGGAAGGCGCAGAATGAAGCCTTTAGGCAAGAAAAAGATGTTTTAGTTTTATGAGATCTGATAAAAAGTCTGGATTACTTTATGGACTTCACGTTGCAGGGAATCTTAAACATCATATTTTTTTTATTTTTCTTAGTTTAGTTTATTTTCGGTCATGACACAAAAAGAAAATAAAAAAACCAAGAATAAAAATGAATTCGAATTAATTTATGTTAAATTGTTGGTTTGTTTTATGTGTGATTGCTTAAGGCATGCTGTGAAGACAAAATTAGAGAAGTGCAGTATTAAAGTGAATATGCTTTTAGTGTCCATACAGGTCAACTCATGGTGTGTTAAGTTTATTTCAGACTCTTTGGGTTCATATTGATAAAAAAAAAATACCAGACAAAATATAGAAATTACTGCTCATAAATCCATAACAATTTAAAAGTACAGAGAGAGATCTTTTCCAAAGCTTCCATAATCATGAAACATATCTTGACATTTAGTGTTGTATCATTAAAAAACATTCAATTTAGATTATTTTTAAATGTATCTTAAATCTAAATCTGTCCATAAAAGTCTTCAGTGCTCGATAAAGTGTAGGTATGTCACGAGTCACAAACATATCACTTGCACTTGATCATCTTGGCACCTTATGTTAAATTCTGAATGTATCATTAAAGGCCCCCTGAAGTACATATAAATATTGGAGCATTATGTCTTCTATTGACTGACAACTTCCTGTTCATATATACACATACCAAGCACTAGGTTTGTTTTTTAAACCAAATTAATTGTCTATAGTTTTTCATATGTCCTTGAAGCCTATCCAAAGGGATTTGTGGATTTGAAATAAAATTGATCTACAATTTTTAATGATTGATAATTTTCCTTTTTATCCTTAACAATATAGGTACCACGAAGACTTAAACACAAAATGAAAACGAATACACTGTTCAAAGAAAACATAACAAAAAAGTTTCCAATATACAAATAAACAAATAACATCTAGACCGAAAAAGGGGTAGGCTGAAGCAAAGCTTATTATTTGCCTACCCTCGAAAAGATTAATTAAATTAATTAAATAAAAGCAAAAAGTAAGAGAAAGACTGCTAGTAAAACAAATTGCCTCTGTGGGGATAACAAACATTCCTCAAATAATAAAAAAGATTTTAAAAATAAAGGTGCATCTACATGTTACCTTCATCCTTAAAAATCTAAGCAAATAACCAATTAAATAAATACCCAAATCAACATCAAGCCACTCATTAATTTGATATAAGGAAACCATCCTTCTTTTCAATGTTTTTTTAAATAATGTTAAGGTTCTACATCATTTCAAAATATATATATATATATATATATATATATATATATATATATATATATATATATATATATATATATATATATATATTAACAAATAAATACAAGATATTACATTGCTGATGACTGTGCTCTGGAATGCTCTGGAGACAGAGAGGACAGCTATCAGAATGGATGTACTGAGCTGTCAGAGCCGACGAAAAGCAAACATTTGAAGTTTGTCAGGAGACAGGAGTAGGGATGGGAATGGAGAACCGGTTCTTGTTGAGAACCTGTTCCCAGTGTTTCAATTCCTTGGAATCGTTTGCCTTTTTCGAAAACGATTCCCTTATCCATTCCAGAAAACACGGGAACAAAGCGGCATAAACGCTCCAAAGTTTGGTTACATTTTACCAAAAATAATGACAACAGGGCGACAATACTTGCAATGTGGACATTTCAACAAAAGGGGGGAAACTGTTAGCTCCTCCTCCCTTTCATCAAGGCAGGGAGAGTTTCAGGCCAGAATAGATGAATGTTACCAAGCAGTGACTAAGTTTGTGGTGTTGAACATGTTACTGGACATTCTTGTGTAATTGCCACAAAATAATTTGTTGTATTTAGTTAATTTCTAAAGAAGAATATTTATTTTATATTATTTTATATTAAGGCCCAATCCCAATACTCCCCCTACTTTTCTTCACTACCCCCTAAAAAAGAAGGGGCAGATTTTAGGGCACTTGAGATCTAGGGCACTTGGCCCAGGTGCCTGTCCCAATTCTCCTACTCCCCCTCGTTTTCATCCCTACCCTGATCAGGAAGCTGAGCCAAAAGCTGTTTTAATTTCAGCGATTTCTGCCTGACTGCCGGCTCCGGAGCTGATTTATGGTTCCGCGTTAAATCGACGCAGAGCCTGCGGTGCGCGTCGCCGCGTAACCTACGCCGTAGGCTCTGCGTCGATTTAACGCAGAACCATAAATCAGCTCTGCTATCTTCACTTCAGCTTTATCTGAAAGTGTGTAAATTACCCAGATAACAGCTGGATTACTTTGTGGTTTCTGAAAACTATTATATCAGAAACATCCAAAACAAATCTGACGAGTCACAGGATTATTTCTCTCTATTTCTCACAAAAAAATGCTTGCTCCCTTGGTCACAATCTGAGACGAGTCTGCAAGTTTGCCCTCGGTCGGCGAGTCAAATCGACGCGGAGCCTACGGCGTAGGTTACGTAACCTACGGCGTAACCTAACAGTCTTTACTCCGGCGCGATCTTCGCGAACAAGGCCAAAAAAGTGATTATGTACATTCACTGAGTGAATATTATGAAAGTAAAATATATATTTCTCGCTAGAAATGTACCGGTAATCAAAAATCATTTTTATGCAGAAACTAACTCAAAATATTGATTGATTTTATTCACTAAAAAATAAGAAATGTCTGCCATGTTTTTTCTTTTGGATTCAGTCGGCAAATGACGACGAAAAGCATTCTGGGAAATTTTATTGGCCCTAGATCAGCGAGTGTGGATCCCAAAACCCTCGCTCTGAAGGGACAATTCATAGCCACTCGCCCTCGTTTTCTCCACTCCCCCTAGGCAAAAAGAGGAATTGGGAAACCACTACCCTCACGGGAACGCGCAAAATTTAGGGGAAGTGATGAAAACGAGGGCTAGGGGGAGAATTGGGACAGGGCCTAAATACATATTTTATATTACAAATAATTTTGTGGGGATCCCCTGGCACCATGGAGGAGCCCGAGGCTGGGGGCGTTTTAAGACCTCACTTATATTTTTTTGTTCAAAGATGTAAAACAAAGTTGATACTAAAATTGTTTGTTCTCCTTTTTTCCAAATGAGAATCGATAAAGAATCGAATCGTTAAGCAGAATCGAAAATGGAATCAGAATCGGAAAAATCTTATCAATTCCCATCCCTAGACAGGAGGTTTAAAAACCAAAGAAACATTATCTGGACAAACAAAGATAAACCAAATACTTTATTCACGTTTAAATAATTCAGCTTTCGGCCTTTAAAATGTAAAATAATCTGCAACTCTGAGTCAGCTTATTTGAACTGAGGCTTTTAAGGAGCTTTTACATTATCACCTGGTCTGACAGTGTGAGAGATCGATCTAATTGACTTTTCAGTGTTAATGAATGAGTGCACGGGAAGGGAGGCGGTGACAACAGAAACTAAATGACTCGTGCAAAAGCACAGTCTCTTCTCTTTGACCTTTTCACAGGACGTGTGGAGTAAATCTAACTGAAATCACCTTGTTTTTGTCCACTTAAAACTGGCAAATTGAAATAACCGACAGCATCTTAAGGACATTTTGGTTGTCTTGGGGATATTCTGGTTTGTACTTATTTATTATTGATGGTTCCAATAGTCATCCTGCTCAGTACGAGAGGAACTAAAACAAAAAGAAAATGTTAAATCTTGTTACTTTCAGGTTTAGGATAATGGGCAAGCAGATCTGATGCATTAGCAGTATCAAAGGTGTTTCGCTGGCTGAATGTGAATCTGCAAAGACTGAAGGAAGGTCACACGCTTGCTGTGCACATCAGGGTCTGCCGGTCACATTAAATTAAAAGTGCTGGCGGTGGCTTTAAAGGTGTGAACGAACACACCTGCCGACGGGCTCCAGGAGAGAGGTCTGGAAATGTTCTCGCGGCCGACACGAGGCCGCGCAGCAGGGCCGGTTCTAGAAAATGATGACTAGGGCTGCATCTCAGATCAGAGGGGGTGCACATGCCTGGCACGTTATTCAACGCTAAATTATGCATTTTCCCATAATTTCAAGCGGAATCATACTAGAAAAACAAGAATATTTAACGTGTATTTCAAATGCTTTATTGCAGCAATATCGCTGCAGAACAAAGAAAATGCTACATTTAGTCTGGGCTACCTCACCCACCAGATAATCTAGCAACAGATGTTTCTTACCCTGAAAATAAAACATAGAAATTCAAACTAATTTTATCTATACAGCTCAAAACCATCACTAAACATGACAGTGATTTCAAGTGGAATGATACCAGTCAAACAATAATATTTAAAGTGTCTTTCAAGTGCATTTTTGCAGCAATATCGCTGCAGAACAAAGAAAATGCTACATTTAGTCTGGGCTAGCTCACCCATCAGACAATCTAGCAACAGAAAATAAAACATAGAAAAATAAATAACAAAAATAAATATAACCATAAATATAAACTTGCTGGCGTGGTTGTGCTTGAACCACTTCCGAATATCCATCGTTACTTTGTGTTAACGGAGCAGCAGAGAGCAGCGTCTTGCTGGTAGGGATGGGCGGTATGGACTAAAAAATGTATCACGATCATTTCTGGTATTTATCCCGATAACGATAAAAATGACAATAAAAAAATACCAATTCAACTCCACCTTTGTAACTATAAATCTATCACCACATTCAGTCTTTGGAGCCCCCAAAACACTGCTCTAAGAGATACTAAATGCTATTAAACTACACCAATTGAATTGAATTGATAAAAACCAATTAAATGAGTTACACCTGTACTGCAAAACTGGAATGACTCAGATCCGCCATGTTTGTTACACGTGTTTGTAAACACGTCATCAACGGGAATTTATCCTTCTTTCTTCCTTCCTTTCTTTCTTTCAGGCTCCTTTCCTTCCTTCCTTCCTTCCTTTCTTTCAGGCTCCTTTCCTTCCTTCCTTCCTTCCTTCCTTCCTTCCTTTCTTTCTTTCAGGCTCCTTTCCTTCCTTCCTTCCTTCCTTTCTTTCAGGCTCCTTTCCTTCCTTCCTTCCTTCCTTTTTTTCAGGCTCCTTCCTTCCTTCCTTCCTTCCTTCCTTCCTTCCTTCCTTCCTTCCTTCCTTCCTTCCTTCCCGTACGTTGTGTGTGGATTTAACACAGAACCATAAATTAGTTTTACACAAAAACGTCATCAACGGGAATTTATCGTTTTTACCGTGAGATGACAAATTCTTACCGTGGGGAATTGTTTTGACGGTTTATCGTGAACGGTAAAACATCGCCCATTCCTACTTGCTGATGTAGGAAACTGCTGGAAGCAGAGGAGTGACGTACACTGGCGGATTTATGGTTCCGCGTTGCACCAACGCAGAGCCTAAGATGTAGGGTTACGCGGCGACGCAAACGTACGGTGCGTGTCGCCGCGTAACCTACGCCGTCGATTTAACGCGGAACCATAATTCAGGCTTGTCACTTGTCAGTTTTTTCTTCGTCTTTTCAACTGAGCATGCAAACACATAAACTGAGGATGCAATGCTGATGCACCCTCGTAGAGCCGGGCCTGCCGCGCATGAAGCACAAATACCCTTGAGGAGGTGCGAGGCCGTGAGGATGCAACACTTACTCTTTCAGCGTCTCAAAGCCTTGCTCTTTGTACTGCAGCTCCTGCTTCATGCAGGCCAGGTCCCGCTTCAGTTTGTTCACCTGAGTCGGGAGGAGAGTGGAAACGTTAAGGGTGTAACAATATATCGTGCCACGAAATTTCATGATACAAAAACGTCTCGACCCGCGGACAAAAATCTTCCTCCGCTCAGAAGAAACTAGTACCGTTTTGCGGTCCCGTTTTGAGCTCTGAACTTTTACTTATGTAAGGCTGGTGTAGAGTTGAGCCTTACCTTATTAAATTAAACCTTTTTGGGGTCGTGAGTAGGATAAACACGGGGAAACTTCTGCTGAGTTCCAGTGTACTTTAATGTCCCTCAACAGCGTAGGATTTTAGAACATCAACACAGCACCTAGTGCCGTACTGTGGCGTATCACTCCGCCCAATCTAAAACAGACTAATCACTACAGATAAACTGACTAGTGTCATTATAGTCCCTGATTTACACCAGAATATAAAGAATATATTTATAAAATAATGAACCCTGAATTACCAAAATAACCTTCTTAACAAAAATAAATCTCCTCTTACACTTATAAGGTGAGCATGAATCAATCTTTTTTATGATGTAAAATTGTATGTATTTATTTACTTTTATTTATTTATTTAATTTTAGTTAGTAAAAAGTCAAATCATACATGAACTACAGAAACTATTCAGTTTGTGGCTAAATATTTGTACTTGTATGAAACTGAAGATGCATAATGCAAACCTGACATTTACTTTTAGTTCAGTTTGTGGAAAATGGTTGGCCTGGCTTTCTATTTAAAACTTAAACAGTTATAAAGCATTACAAACTGTAACAATAGGGCAAACGCACAGTATTGTTTTGTATTTTGTGTCTTTCAAATAAAATACCATTTTTTCCAGTCATATGTTCCTCATTCAAGGTTGTTAAAAAAATACTGCTATAATATCGTATCGTTATTGTGACCTCAATATCGTGTATCGTACCGTATCGTGAGATTAGTGTATCGTTACACCCCTAGGAAACGTTATGTCCTGCCCTGCTAAGAGACCAGCTGAGCTCTGCAGCTTGTTGTTTAGGATTATTTTCGGCAGCACGTGAATGCCGCATTTGGAGCTCCAGCGAGTATTTTAGGAGAACCTGGGGATGTGTGAGTTTACTCCGACTGTACCGGCGCAACTTGCTCCAGAAACCTCACTAGCAGAGCCCACTTCCTCCCGCGCTCGCTGCTGGTGGTGCACGGCGGTGTCAAGGTCGGCTCCCATATTTATTCAAAGCTTCACCACATCAATGGTTCTTTACCCGACAAAAAACGGAAAAAATAAATGAATGCCTCCATCATTTGTGTTTGAACTGGCTCTGCTCCTCCGATTCGTCACAGCTACACTTCTCCATCTATTAGAGGCTGTTTCAAAAGCTTTTTGGTAATTTTGCAACTACTTTGATCACTAACTTTGCCCTCTTTGAAGCATAACAGCATGTAATTCTTGCCCGTGTGATAATTCGGTGTTCTTCCTGGTCAGAAAACACTTTTTATTTTAGGAAATTGCAGCAATTACAGATAACTATCACTAACATTTGATGATTTGTAATAAAAAACATCAGGTTCAGAGCATCTCCTGATCACAATCTAATTGGCTGATAGCCAGTGGCTGCAGCTGCATCCCTGGTGCTTATAAGAAAGCTCCATTTGATCCACGGCGTCTTTGAAATAAACAAGAAATACCACTCAACCCCTGAGGTAAAGAGAGGAAGACAAACACTAAGCTGAGGCATTTGAAACGGCTCTTACCCGACTTTTGGCTGTGGCGATCTCTGCTTTCAGGATCTCTGGGTCATATTTGCTGGAAGAGGACGATCTGGAATTCACTGGAAGAGCAGAAAGCAGAAAAACCTTTGTTAAAAAGCTGCATCTTTGTATGTGAGATCTAAAGCTGAATCATCGAAAGCATCCATCACTAACTAAAGTCAGTTAAACTAACTAAAGCTGAGGGAAAAACTGTTTCCTGCAGCTTTCATCCCATCTGCATTAGGGCTGGGGATCGATTCAAATGTCAAGAATCGATTCGATTCCGATTTTTAAGATTCAGAATCGATTATCAAGATTTGATTCGATCCGATCCGATTAGATTCGATTCCGATATTGATTTGGGTTAGTGTTATTAAAACTGTTTTTTGAGCTGTTGCATGAATTATATGACTGTAGTTATGCAAAATATTAATACTAGTATTATATTGAGATTAAACAGCAAGTATTGCAGCTAATGATGCTGTAAGGACCAATCAGCTCCCAGAATGCTGATAGAACTGCTTTCAGAAACATCGTGGGGCAGAATTATCAAACAGATCCAGGGAGGAAACAGAGACGGATGAAATCGGTTTTATTTTTTCCCACATTCCGTTTTTATTTGTTCCATTTTCGGTCTATTTCGGTTTTTAATTTTTGAGCATTTGGTTTTTAGCATTTTTTGCAAATGTAACCCCAAGACAGTATATGAAGTAATGAAATATAGACAATTTATGCAATTATAACCTAACACTTTAATGTTTTCATACCTTTAAACATATTTAAAGGCAAAAACATGGCACCAGTTATTCTCGTGTCCAACAAAACATTCCTTTTTTGGGGATAAACAAAAAAATAACCAAAAGTGGTAATGTAATGATGAAAAAAAAAAATACATAAATAAATAAAAAATAAAAATAAAAATAAAAAAAAATGTTGTTAAATTTTTTAAAAATCGATCTTTAGACATATGAATCGATTTTTAAGAATTAATTTGAGAATCGATTTAGAATTGGGAAATCGATTTTTTCAACACAGGCCTAATCTGCATATCTCTGAAACCGACAAAAGTCAGTTGCATCTAAATAACACGGAGTGTGATTGATGCAACAAAAAGCAAAGATCAGTTTCTGAGGGACGTGTGCAAACATGTCTCTGACTGAGGATCATGGTGTAGTTTTGTTGTTATGGGCTACTGAACAATTTATGAGCATCAATCAACGTAACACACACGTTTCTGGGCTGAGGGAAGAAGCAGAAGTACCTGGAGTAAATCCAAGCAAGTACGAGGAGAAGATGCACAGAAACACAGAAAGACTTGAACCAGGAACCTTTTTGCTGTGAGGCAATGACGCTAACTGCCAAGCCACCGTCCTGCCCTATTGTTTTTTATTACTTGCATGAAATTCTGTTTTAGTGAATCGTTGTTTTGTTGATGTTTGGTGAGGCACAGAATAGCCTTGTGCGTGTTTGCATTTGCAGGTTTCTTTTGAAGCAACACACCTTGGTTTAGACCAGGGGTCGGCAACCCAAAATGTTGAAAGAGCCATATTGGACCAAAAACACAAAAAACAAATGTCTGGAGCCGAAAAAAATGAAAAGTCTTGTATCAGCCTTAGAATGAAGGCAAGACATGCTGCATGTATCTATATTAGCTATAACTTGGGGAAGATTTTTTTTTTCATTATGCACTTCGAGAAAAAAGTCAAAATGTCGAGAAAAAAGTTGAAATTTTGAGAAAAAAGTCGAAATGTCAAGATTAATGTTGAAGTACAATCTCGAGAAAAAAGTCGAAATGTTGAGAAAAAAGTCGAAATGTTGAGTAAAAAGTCGAAATGTCGAGAAAAAAGTCAAAATTTAGAGAAAAAAAGCCGAAATATGGAGAAAAAAGTCGAAATGTCGAAATTAAAAAGGAAAGGAAAAAGGAAGAAAAAAAGAGGAAAAAAGGAAAAAAAAGAAAAAAGGAAAAAAGGAAAAAAAAGAAAAAAGGAAAAAAGAAAAAAAAGAAGAAAAAAAGAGAAACAAAGGAGAAAAAAGAAAAAGAGAAGAAAAAAAGAAAAAAAAGAAGAAAAAAAGGGAAAAAAAGGTGAAACATTTTTGAAAAAGCTCCAGGAGCCACTAGGGCGGCGCTAAAGAGCTGCGTGCGGCTCTAGAGCCGCGGGTTGCCGACCCCCGGTTTAGGGGAAAACATTAGTTTTTAAACAGTCATCTCTCCCGGTAGTGTTTTCTTCTCTTGTTGATATTTTTCAGGGAAAGCGCTAATCTTAACTGATCAGATAATAAAATAACCAACCCTGCAAAGTTTTAGCAAAACCTTTTCACTTTCAAAATCTTCCCCAATTTTTAATTCCTGGATCTAAAATCCGTCCGCAGCGTTCCCGTCCCCCAGCCCCTGCTCATCACTCACAGCTGGTCTGCGACGTGGACTTGTCCCTCCACACGTCGCTGAGCTGCCGGTACTCCTGCTGCGCCAGCCGCAGCCGCTGCTCCTTCACCTGGTAGATCTCCTTCTGGGCGCTGAGCGCGTCCCGGGCCACGGCCAGGTAGTCCCGCAGCATGGCCTCCTGCTCCCGCTGCCACTGGGCCCGCGGGTCCTCCAGCTGGGTGCTCTCTGCAGGAGAAGAGGGTGAAGAGGAGGAAGGTTTAGATACGACTGTTAGGGTCAATCCCAATACACCCCCTACTTTCTACCACTACCCCGAAAAAAGAAGCCACAGGCGTAGGGCCCTTGTAATCTTCCCTAGGGATTGGGACACCACTTGCTACGTCACTGCGTGGTTTACGTTCGGGTACGTAAACGACTGCGTAGTTACGTTTGCACATACGTCACACCATATCAGGAAGCCCAGAGATAAAAGCTGTTTTAATTTCCGCTGTAGCGCTGTTAATATGCCACTTTATAGACATTCGTCTACTAATATTCGCAGATTATTAAATATTATAGACTATTCGAGTATCAATAAACAGGAGACTACTATTATATCCTTAGACGCGGAAAAAGCATTTGATAAGGTAAATTGGAAGTTTCTATTGGCAACTTTGCATAAATTTGGATTTGGCGAAACTTTCATTGACTGGATAAAAATATTATACAGCTCTCCCACGGCACGTGTAAGGACAAATGATCAAATCTCTACAAGTTTTACCTTGCAAAGAGGCACTAGACAGGGTTGCCCTCTCTCTCCCTCATTATTTGCAATATTTATTGAACCTTTAGCAGCAGCTATTAGACAAAATCAAAATATTAAAGGTATACAATGTAAAATATTAGAGCACAAAATAAATCTTTATGCGGATGACGTACTCCTCTTCCTCCAGAACTCACGATCTTCACTATCACAGACAATTGCACTTATAGAGGGATTTTCATCTCTGTCTGATTATTCTATTAATTGGTCTAAATCCACTGTTTTGTGTGTTAACTGCAATTTTAGGAATATAACCAATACTCAATTACAATCAGGGAACATTAGATATTTAGGCATAAACATCTCCCCTAGGCTGTCAGAGTTAATAAAATTAAATCATGTTCAGCTTATAAAGAAAATAGAAGATGATCTTTCCAGATGGAGCTCTCTCCCCATTTCGCTCATGGGTAGAATAGCCACCATTAAAATGATGGTTTTACCAAAAGTAAATTATTTTTTCTCAATGATACCATGCAAACCCCCTCTTTCCTGGTTTAAATCGTTGGACTCATATGTATCAAAATTTCTGTGGAAAAATAAAACTCCACGTATTAGTTTAAAGACATTGCAAAAATCCAAAGAATATGGAGGTTTAGAATTACCTAATTTTCAGTATTACTTCATAGCCAGTAAGTTACAGTATATTGTAAAATGGTCAAAAGATCATCCTTTAGATAGTCAATGGCTGGACTCAGAGCAAGTGTTTTGTAATGAACTAGAAATCTCAGAGTTACCATTTATTAGTCAAAGTATCAAACGTCATCAATGTTTCAAAAGCATTAATATTAGCACAACTTTATCAGCTTGGTGGGAATTTCTTAAAATAGCTAAAATTTCACTTTTTCCATGTGACCGTACACCCATATGGAACAACCCAGACATCGTGAAAAATGATAAAAAGATGGTTAACTTCGTTCAATGGAGAGATCAAGGAATACGGTACTTACAGCACGTAATTGTAGGAGGACAGTTTGTACCTTTCAATACACTTATTGTTCAATACGGAGTTAGCAGGAATACATTTTTAGAGTATCAACAACTTAAGGCAATAATAAATAAAACATACAAAATTAGCCAATTAGATTTACAACTTCCCGCTAAGATAATAGATTTATTGAATCTAAGCACTTTAAAGTTGTTATCAAAACTCTACAGGTTAGTGTCTAAACTGGACGATTCAGTCTCTCTCCCGATCTCTAAGTGGGAGGCGGATCTCTCTCTTAATACCGACCAGTTTTCTTGGTCACAAATATGCTTAAATACGTTTACTATGACTAAAAACCCAAACCTACAACTTATACAGTACAAAGTTCTTCATAGAATACATTATACTGGACAAAGGATGTTCCAGATGGGCTTTGTCACCTCTAATATCTGTTCACAGTGCACAGAGAACACCCCAGATAATTATATGCATGCTTTATGGTTCTGTACACCGGTACAGAGGTTCTGGAAGGAGATTTGTGAGGATTTATCCACATGGATCAACCACAGAATCCCAGTGTGCCCCACGGTATGTATATTAGGTCACCTGGGAGACACTCAAATAGATCCTAATTGGACACACCGGGTTCTCACTGCCTTATGTATCGCAAAGAAAACCATTCTAGTAAATTGGAAACAAAAATCCAGTTTATGTATCAACCATTTTAGGAATCTTTTATCAGATCATATTAGTAGTGAGATAATGTCTGCCTCCACTGAACAACATTCGGCTGAATTGCACTCTCTGTGGTCCCCGTTTATTGGCTTCGTTACCTAGTGGGGGCGGGGGGGTGGTGATCTCGTAGCCCTTGGGGTTGGGGGTCGGCTTGGGGGGTCTGGGGCGCGGGCCTCTGGTGGCCCCTGGGGGGCGGTGGGGGGGGCCGCGGGGCCCTGTCCCTAGCCGGTGGGGGCCTTGGGGGCCTGTGGGGGGGGTTACCTCATGGCGGTGGGGGGGGGTGGCTGGGGAGGGCTCGGGCGGGGGGCTGTGGCTGGGGCGTCTCCGGGCCTCCCGGGGGGGGCGGGGCCGTGGACGTGGGGGTCCCACCCGGAGGGCCCGGCCCTGCCTGGGTGGGGGGTGGCTGTCTGCGCTGGGGGGGCATTGCTGCCTTGGTCCTCCGTCGCTGGGCGGGGGCCAAGTGCCCCTGCGGATGTGGGGACTCCGGGACCCTTGGGGTGTCCGCCGGGGTGGCCTCGGGGGGGGGTGGGGCCGGGTCCGGGGAGCGGGCCTCCCCTGACCGGGGGGTGCACGGGCGGGCGCGACGGCGGGGTGGCACCATTCCCAGGTATCTATGTCTTATGTTGTCAGTATGAATGGGAGGATGGTGGACCGTTTCCCCCTCCGTCTGGGGGCTCCGGCGGCGCCGGGGGCGCCCTTGGAGGTACGGTGGGGCCGGCCCCCGTCTACTGGACGGCCGGTGGGGGGACGCGGGTGTCTTATCAGGGCTGGCTTTGCTGGTCCTGCTTCCTGGCTTCGGCCTCCGCTCCCCCTCTTGCCCCCCCTACACGATTCATACGCACATAGGCGAAAGGCGGGGGGTCCGGGTCGTGGGGGGCACTGTCCTGCGGGGCCTGGCACTCCCCGCCTCACGGTTTTAACAGCAAAATAGACACTGCACATTCAACACTTAATAAATACATTTGACAAGGACACGTAGTTCGGGAGGGGGGGGGGTCTGTGTCAATCGATACTTGGCCCTCCCTCCTCCCTGTTTTTATGGCATTAATCACATGCACTCAACACAAGGGGCGGGAGGGGGTCCCACATCACCCGCGTTCCCTCACCGGCCTGGGCCTGGGACGGGTGGGTCGGGTTACCCGGGCCTGGCGGGGCCCGCCGTACAGCCTGGGGTGCCTTCTGGCGGTGCTGGATCCCCCCGGGGAGGGGGAAACGGTGCGTGATTGTATGTCTGTGTCGGTGAGAATGCGGTATGGAAGGGTCCTGCCATGGAGGATTTGAGCCTCCATTGGCAGGACATCAAAAACTTAATAATTTATCAATATTATATTATACAAAGATGGTTATTATTATTATTATTATTAGTATTATTATTAGTATTATTATTATTATTATTATGTATAGTATATTATATTATTATTAGTATAGGTATCGGATAGGTGAATGGATGAATGAATGGGATGCCTGGGTCTGGGGCCCTCCGTTGTCGGGCCTGCGCGGGTGTCGCCTTGTTGGGGGGTTCCCTCTCTCCGGGCCCGTCTCCGGTCCCCCCCGCTGCCTCTACGGCGGGGCGCCCCTCTGGTCTTGGTCCCCCACTTTCGTGGGGGACGGGTGCGCCTGCCCGCGTCGGCGGCCGGGGCGGCTCTGTCTCTCCGGGCAGGCTGGCCCCCTGCCGGGTGGGGGTCGTTGGCCTGAAGGGTGAGGGCCTCCTGGCCGCGTGTCCGGCCCGGACCGGGTGGCCGGGGATTGCCTGGGTCGCGGTCCGCCGCCGCGGGATCCCTGGCTGCTTCTTTCCGCGCCGTGGGGGCCCCGCCCGCGGGCCCCCTCGGCCGCCGCCGGGTGGGGGGGGGGCCTCGCAGGCGGTGGGTTGCCTCCCTCCTACTTCTCCCCTCTGTGGGGTTGCCGGTGGCCTGGGTTCCGGGCTCTTCCTTGTCGGCCTCTGGTCTCGCGGGTGGCGGGGTTGCTCCCCCCCCTCCCCCACTATAGATACACTTCAGGTGGAGCTTTGTTTGGTTTATTACACACACACACACACACACACACACACACACACACACACACACACACACACACACACACACACACACACACACACACACACACACACACACACACACACACACACACACACACACACACACACACACACACACACACACATATAGTCATTTAGTCACATGCATACACACACACACACACACACACACACACACACACACACACACACACACACACACACACACACACACACATGCATGATCATATACATACACACACACACACATAGACATACACACTGGCTTGTTCACCTGCATGCTGGCTCTCTAGTTTTTGGGTTTAGGTAGCGGTAGCGATAGCTTAGCTCAGACTGCGATCAGATCTCAAGATTTAGGTCGATTGCTGTTCGTGTTTTGGATGGCTCCGTGCCGGTTTCGTGCTTTGTTTGTGGTTTTTTTGTTGCAGATTTCCAGTGCTTGACGTGTGTCTCCGTGTGTTCCTGCTTCCTGGATTGGCAGTGGATGTCGTCACCCCCCACCCCCAAAAAAAAAAAAAAAAACACTGGGTTTGTATGTGTATATTTATGTATGTGTACGCATATGTGTGCGTATATATATGTATATATTACATATAGTAATAATGCACATATATACACTTTTGGTTTCTACCGTCATGGTATCAATCAATAATATGTGTGCAGACAAGGTAAAAAAAAAAAAAAAAAAAAAAAAAAAAAGTTTATCCAAATAACGCCTGGTAAGAAATTTGCTCCGATGTTTTCAGGATGAGAACAGCCTGCCGGCTCAGGAGCTGATTTATGGTTCCACGTTACATCGACGCAGAGCCTACGGCGTACGGCGCGCGTCGCCGCGTAACCTACGCCGTAGGCTCTGCGTTGGTGTAACGCGGAACCATAAATCAGCCTTTATTCTGGCGAGATCTGAAAAGACTTCGCAACAACGGGCAAGCGAGTGATTATGTACATTCACTGAGTGAATGCTATGAAAGTAAAATATATATTTCTCACTAGAAATCTAATCAAAATGCATTTTTATGCAGAAACTAACTCAAAATATTGATTTTATTCACTAAAAAATAAGAAATGTCCGCCATGTTTTTTTGTTTGATTCAGTCCGCAAATGATGACGTAAAGCATTCTGGGAAATTTTTCTGGCCCTCGGTCGGTGAGTCAGTATCTGAAATCCCTCGCTCTGAAGGGCTAGATTCAGACACACTAACCCTCGAAAAGTCCACTATCCCTACATGCAAAGAGGAATTGGGACACCACTACCCTCACGGGAACGCGCAAAATTTAGGGGTAGAGCTGAAAAGTAGGACTAGGGGGGGATTGGGACTGGGCCTTAGTTTCTAGTGTTGTTTAAATTAACAAATGTGTGAAGACAGTGTGGATTAGTCAAGCTGCCGAACTCACTGGTGTTGTGGTCGACATAGTAAGATCCGACGACGGGGTCGTACGCCTCCTCCCAGCCCACGGGCAGCTCATCTCCGATGCAGTCTGCGAAGGTCAGAGGTTTTGTCTGCCTGAAGAAAACAGAGGAAGAAAAACTCATTCAGTGACGGAATAACATCCATACTGAACCACAAACAGCTGCTGTTCCTGGTGCGGCAACGCAGATGGTCATAGAAACGAAACAGAGCCCTAGTAATGATGACATCACGGTAATATGATGACATCAATGATCATAGTGACATGTTCTTCAGAATTGTGGTGTTTAAATAACCCATTAACTTCCCTTTACCTAGGTTCAGCCAAAGCCCAGACCTCCCTTTCCCCGGCCACCTCTTCCAGCTGCAGGACGATGCCAAGGCACCTTAGTATTTCACAATTAACATCACCTGGTCCTTACAGGGTATTAAAGTAAGGTACACACAACCAATCTCAAAATTTTTATCTCTAGATGTTAGGAGGATGCTATGGTTTTGTCGCAACTGGATTATTGTTTTGTAGTTTGGTCAAATACTTTAGTTAAAAATGTAAAGAAATTACAAGTGGCACAAAATAAAGCTGCACGTTGTGCTCTATTGTGTCCTTATAGGTCTAATGCAGGGGTCGGCAACCCGCAGCTCTAGAGCCGCATGCGGCTCTTTAGCGCCGCCCTAGTGGCACCTGTAGCTTTTTCAAAAATGTTTGACCTTTTTTTTCCTTTTATTTATTTTTTCCTTTTTTTCCTTTTTTTATTTTTTTATTTTTTATTTTTTTCTATTTTCTTTTTTTCTTATTTTTTCCTTTTTTTACTTCTTTTTCTTTTTTCCTTTTTTTCGTCTTTTTTCCTTTTTTTCTTTTATTAATCTCGACATTTCGACTTTTTTCTGGAAATTTCGACTTTTTTTTCAACATTTCATCTTTTTTCTCGAGATTGTGCTTCAACATTAATCTCGACATTTCAACTTTTTTCTCGACATTTCGACTTTTTTCTCAAAGTGCATAATGAAAAAAAAATCTTCCCCCAGTTCTAACTAATATAGAAACATGCAGCATGTGTTGCCTTCATTCTAAGGCTTTTTGCAGCTCCAGACATATTTATTTTTTGTGTTTTTGGTCCAATATGGCTCTTTCAACATTTTGGGTTGCCGACCCCTGGTCTAATGTGTCCAGCATGCATAAAAAACTAGGCTGGTTATCTATAAGACAAAGGTCTACGTATATTATGTAAAATTTTCTGAGAAATATAATGGTGACACGCTCTCCGAAACAACTGTATGACAGATTCTATTATCATTTTGCTCACCATGGGTACAATACTAGAATGACATCAGAAAGGAGGTTCATACCAAGGGTGAGAACAGGTTTGATACAAAGAACTTTGGTTGGCTGGAACTCTATACCAGTTTATATTTCTCATGCAGGTAGCAAAGATTGGTTTAAGTTTCAGTTGAAACAATATCTTTTAAAATGTAATGAATGATGATTTGTCATTTAGAAGGAACAAAGTGAAGGTTGAATAGAATTATAGGTAGTGTAAACCCTATCATAATAAAGGGGAAAAGTGGTCAAATAATTATAGATAAGGTTATTTTAGGCAGGTATTGTTTATGAAGGTGTTTTATTTGATTTCATTTCTATGTATTTATGTCTGAGAATGATGGTGATTTAATTATCCTCTGTATAGATTGTGACTAAGGGAGTTGTGTCTACTATTGTTTTGTTTGTCATGTATAATGTATGTCTGTTATGTATTAAGTGTTAATTTGTGTGTTGTGTGTGTGTCGGACCCCAGGAAGAATAGCTAATGCTGTGGCTAATGCTAATGGGGATCCTAAATAAAACAAACAACCAATGCTAATCAACATGGCATATTACACCGTATATTCTGTGACAAAAACTAAATTAAGAAGGAGTTTGTAAAAACAATTACATCCCATAATTGAATAGCTCATAGAACCACATTTACTAGCAGTAACTTGAATTAACTGTTTCCTGTTTGACATTATTGGGACTCGTGGAGGATTAATGGCCCACGTCATCCTGACAGTTGCTATGAGTTGTTTCTGAAGATATTGTGTTTTTACTCGTGGTATGGCCAAACATCTCCAATTTTGCCCAAAGCACAATCTTTCAGAAGACTTTGTGGTATGTTCACATGCAAATTTAAAATACAGGACTGTCTCAGAAAATTTGAATATTGTGATAAAGTTATTTATTTTCTGTAATGCAAAAATGTCATACATTCTGGATTCATTACAAATCAACTGAAATATTGCAAGCCTTTTATTATTTTAATATTGCTGATCATGGTTTACAGTTTAAGAAAACTCAAATATCCTATCTCAAAAAATTTGAATATTCTGGGAATCTTAATCTTAAACTGTAAGCCATAATCAGCAATATTAAAATAATAAAAGGCTTGCAATATTTCAGTTGATTTGTAATGAATCCAGAATGTATGACATTTTTTTTTTAAATGCATTACAGAAAATAAAGAACTTTATCACAATATTCTAATTTTCTGAGACAGTCCTGTATAAGCCATATGTGACTATTATTTGTCACTGTAGTACAAAAGACTAAATTATTTGGAACCCATCCCAGAGTGCAGAGCAGAGCATTTACAGAAAAAAACTACTCTATTATAGGATAAATCTGCTTTTTTTTTTACTATTTATATTTAAATCAGATTTATTTATTAACTTGACGCCTGCAGACCAGATCAACTGAGCAGAGACAAGTGAATGTTCAGCACTTGTAGTTTTTTTTGTTTTATTTGACACATTTTACAAGATGAGAAATAAAAGCAACTGTACAGACAAATCCGTGACAGGGAGATTTCACACGGGGGCTTCCAGAGACAGTTCCTTCGTCATCAGCTGTCAGCAAAACAGGCAGCTCTGCATCTGCTGCTGCAGAAATGGGTCACAGCTCTAATATGGTTTTGCTGCTAGAGACTACAACAACTCGCTCCGTCAGCATCAGTCCGGCGCTGAATCTGCACCAAACACATGCTACCATGTAGTCAGCATCCAGCAGATAATTATTAATGTGACAATTCAGATAAAAGATACATCTATCCATCCATCCATCCATCCATCCATCCACTGGTTTTACCCACTTCAACATGCCCTAAATCTGAAGATTTCACTGTTTCTTTGCTTCCTTGACAGAACTCTCAGTCGTATATAAAAGTTGTAGTCAGTACTCGAGTTGTAAAAAATAAAATCAGGGGGGATGGTGGATTTTATCATATGGGGACAGATAATTTGTGCTGATTACAAATAATATAATATATTAAAATAATAGCACTGACCAAAACACCTGCAGAAATACTGCAGGAATGACATAGCAGCAGTTAAATGCAGCCTTCTGTAAGCTTTAAATATCCACTGGGCTTACATCAAATACATCAAAACACAACAATAAAAAACAGTTTTCTGAACTTATCAATATGACTCTGTCCTTCACAGGATAAGTAAAATGGATCACTGCAAAAAGTCAAAATCTTAACAAGAATATTTGTCTTATTTCTAGTTAAAATGTCTCATTTTAGTAAAAAGAAATCTCATTACACTTAAAACAAGACTCATCACTGGAAAAAACAAAAATTTCCACCTGTTTCAAGTAGATTTTCACTTAAAAAAAGTAGAAAGATCTGCCAGTGGAACAAGATTTTTTGCTGAGATAATAAGATAAATCTTGTCCCACTCGCAGATTTTCCTACTTATTTCAAGTGGAAATTTACTTGAAACAGGTGAAAATTGTCAAATAAGTTATTTTTCTGGTGTTATTTTTCTGGTGATGACTCTAAATGTTGAAATAGCAGTAAAAACACATTCATTGATGAAATGACATAAGGGATGGAAAGGCGGGTGGCAGTTTTACAGGGGGGATGATTTTGACCGTTTTTATTTCAGGGGGGGATGCCATCCCCCCTCATCCCCCCTCAACTCCAGTACTGGTTGTATTTCTTTAATAAACTAAAAGTTGTGTCATAATTTGTGCTTCCTTTGAAAAAAAGAAGCCAAAAGTCAGAACCTGGTGAGAAAGAGGTCTGAATAATTGAAGTAAGTTATGAGTTTCCCCGGCTCAATGTGTCTGTCAGTGCGTTTTGCAGAGGTCAGATGAGCATGAGGAGCTGGGGGTGGATAGTCCTCGGTTCTGTCGGGGGAGGTGGAGAAACGGGGTGGGGTGGTAAGAGGGGGTTCCTTTAACACGCCACAATAGGAGGAAACGGGTCTGTGGAATTCCATGAGCCGCACTGACATATCGCCTGGAGGTTTCCGGGGCAACCCCGGGCCTTATGGTGGCCGTATGCCGACTGCCCCGTAGCCACAATCCCAAAACCAACCACCTGGAACAATAACCACGAGTTCATCCAACTATGACTGCAGTTATTAACTTACTGAAGCACAAAAATAAAACCAGATCACATCTAAGAATATTGGCCGTTTATAAGAGTCAGGTTTGTTTTCCTTTGTGATTTAAAGTCCAACCTTTTGTCAGCTGCTACAGTTTATCCTGAGTGAATTAGTGTAGTCCTAATTTTACAAATTATCTAAACCAGATAACAACCTTTACTTAAGTATTTAGCTAAATGTGTTGTCAGAGCAATAATTGAAGGTTTAGATTTTATTAGGGTTGCCACCTTTCAGAAATAGAAATAAGGGACGCCCTGATTTCAGCAGCGCAGGCGCCAAAAAGAGGGACATCCCGAAAACTTCTAAACTGCATAGAAATGTATTTATTTTATATGAAAAAACTAAACGCTTTGATTTAAAGTTTAAAGTGCTTTAATAGCATTGAACTTGCATGACTGTACAGACAGCCAACCCTATGATATGTATGTCCACATCAGCCCAGATGTAGAATAAGCTACAGGTGAAGAATATGGTGTAAAAGTTAATTTATTTCAATAATTCAACTTAAAAGGTGAAACTAATACATGTATATTACATAGTCTCATTACAAGCAAAGCAGGATATGTTAAGCCTTTATTTGTTATAATTTTGATGATTGAATTGTTTATTGATTTCATAATATATTCAATTTTTTTAGATTTTTTATTTAGGGTTTTCATAAACTGTGAGCCATATTCACCAAAATTATAAAAAAAATTAAGGCTTGAAATATCTCACTTTGTATGTAGTGGGAAATAATATATTTGTTTCACCTTAAGCTGAATTTACTACGAATTAAGTTTTGCAATATATTCAAATTTTCCGACCTTCACCTGTAGATTATGACATCAATATATAAGAGCATAATATGTGTCTGTATTGGTTCAATATGGAACGCAACTTTTAATTCCCAATTACGGAACAATTCCGTATTTCAAGGGACGGGTGCACCGAAAGCCTAGATTTTATGGACATTTTAAAGTAAAATGGGATCTTTTAAATTTTATCAGTCTTGCTTTTCTTGGTCAATTTCAAATATTCTTAAAGCTGTGGATTCCAAATTTTCTTTCAAAAACTATACTTATCTATACACAGTAACAGAAGAGATTGTAGTTGAGACCTCTGCAAACTTTATCTGCCTTTTAGCTTTTGTTAGCTTCCCAGCACCGAGCATACTGGGCTAATGATGCTAAATGAAGTTTGTTTCTGTGACACTTATCCCGGGCTTTTCTTTCACAGCTAACTCTAATGATGCATTTATTGACCAGGAACAAAATTAATAACAATATTTATTGTGCAAATGTTGGTCAATCAGCAAAGTAATGGGCTGAAAGTTGTCTAGTCACTGCAGAACTGATTGTTAGCCTGGACACCACAATGAGCACAATAATCCGGTACCGATGCATCTCTTGGACGGGTCTCCCTCAAAACACAGATTTTAGCTCAAGGGACTTTGTGGTAAAATAAAGGTTAAATAAATACAATCACAAATCAAGACCCGACGCTAAGTCAAAGGAAATTAGCTAAAACTCATCATGATACAATTTCTGTCTGTGTGACAGAAATTTCAGTGTGTGAAATTGGAAAGTGGAATAAACCACTAAATCAAGATTTAGTAGCTTAAACATTTTTTTACTCATTTACTCATGTAATATGAGTGGGACGTCCTTACAGATCAGATTCAGTAAATCTACAATGACTCCTGTGCTAATGGCTATCCAAAACTGCTCTCATGTTGGGCAGTATACTAAAAAAATGATTGTTGATCGATCACGGCATTTTTTCAAAACATCGGTATCGGGCAAAAAAATATCGGGACATACCTAGTTATTAATGTTTTTAATATATATTAAATCGTTTTATATATCGTTGCATTTAACGTCACTTCCGGCCGACTGAGTAAGTGAAACTAACATGGTTTACGTGTTTGAATTGTGAAATGTTATTTATATATATATATATATATATATATATATATATATATATATATGTTCATGTTGCATTAAGCTGCTGCTATTCATTTCATGCCATTCAGAATGTTGCACTAACTATATGTCCATGTTGTTCTCCAATGGACAATAAAAGAAACTTTAGTCCTCTTTTCTTTTTCTTTTTTTAATTCATTGCCAAAATGTATCTGATCGGTAAAAAGTATCGGAAATGTATCGGGAGCCAAAAAAAGTGATCAGATCGGGAAAAACCAGGATCGGCAGATACTCAAACTCAAGTGATCAGGATCGGATCGGGAGCTAAAAAATCCTGATCGGCACAACCCTAAATGCTTTTATTGTGCCATGAGCATTGATACAACCTCATTGTGGAGAAGTACATCTACTCTGGTCTCCATCAACAAGATCTGAAATAATGCAGAGAATTAACAAATAACCAGTAGAACAAATACCGTATTTTCCGCACTATAAGGCGCACCGCATTATAAGGCGCTACAGTAGAGGCTGGGGTTACGTTCTGAATCCATTAGACCAGGGATATTCAATTGGCGGCCCGCAGGCCACATGCGGCCCGCCAGGAGCTTTTATGTGGCCCCTGGTCATATTTCAAAAAAGGGGGTGTTTGTTGAAAAAAAAATAAAATTATTTATTTATTTATTTATTTTTTTAAATAATATTTTTATAACTGGCTACTATGGACTGAAATGCTTGTGCTCAATGCTTAATATAATATTCAAATAAGGAAATCTTGGTGGAAAGTGGTGCTTTGTCATTATGGCGTGTTTTATTAAAAGTAAGTCAATATCAATTTCATTAAGTTTTGCACAATGCATGGTTTCAAAATGAACTTGCATTCAAAATAATATTTCTTTATCTGAATATTATATTTAATATTCACAATTACTAAATCTGGAGACAATTAATACATAATTCATATGTAAACTAGATATATTCAAATGTATAATACAAATGTATTATATTTACATAAGTCTTCGAAATGTATTATACTTACATAAGTCTTCGTCTTTGAGTGCAAAATACATTTTGAAAACCTCCACATTTTCTCTCTCCATACAGTCCTTTTGCAGATGTGGCCCCCGGCCGAATCTAGTTGAATACCCCTGCATTAGACCAAGGGTCTCAACCCGCGGCTCCGGAGCCGCATGCGGCTCTTTCATCCTTATACTGCGGCTCCGAGAGGCTTGGGAAAATAAATTTAAAAAAAAAAACTACGGTAAGTATTTAATTGAAGTGTATTTTATTTAAGTTAGTTCTTTAATATTTTAGTTCTAAATTGGAAGATTATTGTGATCTTGACATATTAGAATAAATATATTTTATTGTTTTTCGTCGCTCAAAATAAACGTCCTACTCGCTAAAGCCGGTATACCCGCCAAAACGCCATCCATTCGTCGCAACTTTCAACCCCAGCAAGGCCAAGTATGGAGAAATGTAAGAAAAGAAAAATATCTGAAGAAAATCGAACATTCAATGATTTCTGGGCAGATTCATTTGCATTTACCTCTGGTGAGAGTGGCCTACCAGTATGCCTAATTTGTGGAGAAAAACTGTCTAACGGTCAAATGTCGCAAGACATTTCAACAATACACACAGAGCCTTTGCTGAAAAATATCCAGAGGGAGAAGAGAGAAAAAAAGCTGTCTCGGAACTGATGCAGAAGGCTGATCTGACGAAAAATCACTTCAAGAAGTGGGTGAAGTTGCGGGTCAATATTGATCCATATATAAGGCGCATGGTCAGCTTTTGAAAAAATTGAAGGCTTTTAGGTGCGCCTTATAGTGCGGAAAATATGGTACATGGAATTATCTCTGGCTTGTCTCCTCTATTGCCTTGTGTTTTTTGACTACAAATATGTACAAAAAAACAAACCAACAAAAAAACCAGACCAACTGAACTGGGTCCTTTTGCAGTTGATTACTAACGGGATGGGCCCTGGAAAGACCCCTCGGCTACGCTCTAAATATAGTCCAGGACAACAGAGACGCTGCTGCCAGCCGTTAATGCCAGAGAAAGTTAGCTGGTTGGTACCTGCATCCAAATAACTGACTCCTCTCTTTTTTCACCCACGGATTCCTGCCATACGATTGCACAGCCAACACGAGTCGCTGACCTACTCTGCTCGCTCTCTGTAGGTTTCCCGTCGGCATGAGGACCTCGCTGGCGGCGTAACGCTCAGTCTTTCAATAGCCACTTGTTGAGCTCCTCACACGCTTCACCGTGTTGCTACTTGGACACCAAACTGGCTCAGGAACAACTCTTTGTCTAGCATGCTTATGAACACAACAGGAGTAAAACTCACTCCCTAATATAACGACCAAAAACACTGTTTCACTATTCTGATTGAATGCAATAACAGTGTCATCTTTCATGTTAACGTTTGCATATTAAAAATCCTGTGATTATTGACTACTAAGGTCTGATCTCCTAGTTCAGATTTTCTTTTGAACTATAGGCATACATAATGAATTTTGCAGTGTTTTAAAGTTGATCCATTCTAGATTAAAAACAATACTTTATGTAACAGCAGCAGACTGCAGGCTGTGTGTTTACAGTGAACTTAGCTTTATTTTTAGCCTGCAGGACTGTGTTAGTTTCATAGTGATGACCTTGCTCGGTAAAATAATGCAAATCTTAATGTTGGATCAACTTTGTTGTCACAAAATATACAGGACTGTCTCAGAAAATTAGAATATTGTGATAAAGTCCTTTATTTTCTGTAATGCAAAAATGTCATACATTCTGGATTCATTACAAATCAACTGAAATATTGCAAGCCTTTTATTATTTTAATATTGCTGATCATGGCTTACAGCTTAAGAAAACTCAAATATCCTATCTCAAAAAATTAGTTGAATATTCTGGGAATCTTAATCTTAAACTGTAAACCATGATCAGCAATATTAAAATAATAAAAAGGCTTGCAATATTTCAGTTGATTTGTAATGAATCCAGAATGTATGACATTTTTGTTTTTTTTAAATTGCATTACAGAAAATAAACTTTACAGAACTGTACAAACTGCTCCCTTTGGTGTATTCTGTACTTTTGGTCATCAAAGACATGCTAACCTATGAGTGTATGGCTGCCTTGTTTTAAGAATTTAAGAATTTCTCACTGGTTTTCTGAGTTCCCAATCGTTCGGTCACTGAACTAGCAATCGTTGCATTTTTTTAAATAATCCTTTGTCTTTTTTACATTTAACTGCTTCCCTTCCCTTATAGAAAAGGATTGCTCTCAAACTCATGTTTACTAGAGTTGTAGCAATATCAATATCAGTATCAGAAATTATCCCTAATAACACTGAAAATAAGAGCATCGTATTGTGCGTATTTACTTCTACACACCATCCAGTAAAATTACATTTATATAAAGCAAATAATTACCCCGGTCAGAAATACATCTCTTAAACTGGTCTCTCCAAACAATAAGAGACTGGCTGATATTTCACATCAGCTAAAGTAATCAGCTTTCCATTGGATATTTGGACCCCTGATGTGTTCAAATGTCAAGATATAAATGCCTTTTAATGTAAACTTAATTTTTAAAAAATTGTTGTAAATGGGTACCCCTGATTTGTCTAAACAGAGCTGAGACAGGGTTTAGCAGACCGTTGTGACCCAAAATGGCATTAAATGGGTAGAGAAAATGAATGGATGCACCATTTAATTTATTTATTTTTAAATCAGTATTGGATCATTACTCAGTATCAGCAGTTAGTAAACCTATAGTCATTGAAACCATGATTTTCAGTCGAGTGTTTTAATGTCACATGAAGGACTGCATGTTTTTTTAAGAAGCTTATCTCAGATTCCAGCAGGAAAATACTGGATTCTTGTGATGTTTTGGCATCAAAGTGGTCAAAAATTAACCTGCAGCATATCAAGTCATCACAGCCCAAAAGATTTAAAACAGCCTAGTGAGTGAGTGAGTGAGTGAGTGAGTGAGTGAGTGAGTGAGTGAGTGAGTGAGTGAGTGAGTGAGTGAGTGAGTGAGTGAGTGAGTGAGTGAGTGAGTGAGTGAGTGAGTGAGTGAGTGAGTGAGTGAGTGAGTGAGTGAGTGAGTGTTTGCACATACGTCACACCATACCAGGAAGCTGAGAGCTAAAAGCTGTTTTAATTTCCGCTGTAGTGCTGTTAATATGCCACTTTATTAAGTTTTAATATTTTTTCAGGCGTAAAAGTAACTGTTAAGATCCCCAACCTGGGCTCAGTTTATCCAAATAACGCCTGATAAGAAATTTGCTACAATGTTTTCGGGATGAGAAGAGCCGCCGGGTCGGGAGCTGATTTATGGTTCCGCGTTAAATCGACGCAGAGCCTACGGCGTACGGCGCGTGTTGCCGCATAACCTACGCCGTAGGCTCTGCGTTGGTGTAACGCAGAACCATAAATCAGCCTTTATTCTGGCGTGATCTTCACAACTACGGGCAAATAAGTGATTATGTACATTCACTGAGTGAATATTATGAAAGTAAAATATATATTTCTCGCTAGAAATGTAATCAAAATGCATTTTTATGCAAAAATTTACTCAAAATATTGATTTTATTCACTAAAAATTTGAAATGTCCGCCATGTTTTTTGTTTGATTCAGTCTGCAAATGATGACGTAAAGCATTCTGGGAAATTTTTCTGGGCCTCGGTCGCAAAGTCAGTATCTGAAATCCCTCGCTTTTAAGGGGTAGATTCATATACACTAGCCCTCGTTAAGGCCACTACCCCTAGATGAAAAGAGGAATTGGGACACCACTACCCTCACAGGAACGCACAAAATTTAGGGGTAGGGCTGAAAAGTAGGACTAGGGAGTGTATTGGGACTGACCCTAAATTCCTCAAGAGGAAATACAAGGATTCAGATTTGCATGTCATAGCAGCTCTGTAAAAGCAACTGTAAAATACAAGTAAATACATCCCAACTATTCTAACTTTCATATACTGTACACACGATCATCGATCACGTTTCCCTGACACGCCATCCAAACAGAAGTTATGATCATAAAAAAAGACGACAATCACAGCCTTTCTGCACATGATCCTCCACATACCATGGGCGGTGCGTTATCTGACAGGATGCATTCCTTTCACCTGACGATACACATTCAATGCGTCACTACAAGGGTGGAAGGTGATACTGCACTCTGAGCGAGTTATACACATCTCACAATGTTTTGTTGATTGTTTTTTGTTGTTTTGGTGGTGTCTTTTTCTCCTGAGAACATTTAAATATTTAAATTTTCCTTTCTGTTGTTCCAGGTTTTGATAATTTAATAGAATTTAAGTGGACTGAGCTTCAGGAGTATGCAGCTAAAAGAACTGCATAACTTACAAAATAAAGACCGTCTTCTTTTTTATAGTGCACTTGTTTACAGACAAAAGAAATTGATTCAACAACGGAGAAAAGCTTCAAGAAATCTAAGTTGAGTTGTTAAATAGAAACAGATGATTTCCCGGGATGTCCACTTTACACACTACTTGGAAGTCCTTTGTGCAGCTGCAGGTGAAATGAATACTTAAATGGAGGACATCGGGTATCTGTTCTCTTCAAGTTTAAAAAAACAAAGTTGTTTGCTGATGACAGAAGGCGTGTGACGTTTCTTCATTCCTGAAACTGGACTGCAATGGGAGGAGCTGCACCAAGAATTCAAACCACCGAGTCAATTTTACGACTATGTCTCTTCATATATTGTTTCCTTCTGCCATGTTGTTTGGTTCTTTTACAGACACTAAGTGTTCACAGTTTAACAGCTGAACTCCCTCTGAAAGACATCAGACTTACAAATCTTTAGCACATGAATTATTAAAAATGTTTCCAAATATATTGACTTTAATCACATGAAAAATAAGGCTCATCATTTTGTCCATTTTAATTTCTTTGTCCAGTGGACATCATGACTGTCTCAACCTGTACTTTTCTCCACCAGAGTATTTCTTTTCCTTTTACAGAGCAACTAAAGACCCATCCGAACAAACTATCCAAGTTTAGCATGTCCTAAACACCTCCCTGGGGAAGTATCTAAGGCATCCTAGCCAGATGCCTGAACCACCTCAACTGGTTCTTCTTGGTGTGGAGGAGCAGCGATTCTACTCTGAATCTCCCCCAAATTACTAAACTCACCTAATCTCTAAGTACTCCAGCTCATTTCAGCTGCTTGTACCCACAATCTTTTTCTTTTGGTCATGGCCCATAGTTTGTGACCACATGTGAGGGTAGGAACATGGGTGGACGTGTTAACAGAGAGCCTTGCCATTAGGCCCAGCTTTCTCTTCACCACAATAGACCAGTGCAGTTACCGCGTTACTGAAGACACTGCACCAATCCACCCATCAATCTCCCAATGCCATTCTTCCACTCTATCTCAGGCTCTCTTTACAAGACCCTGAGATACTTAGGGCCAATCCCAATACACCACCTACTTTTCTACCACTAGCCCTAAAAATAGGTAGGGCCCTTGTAATGTTCCCTAGGGATTGGGACACCACTTGCTACGTCACTGCGTGGTTTACGTTCGGGTACGTAAGCGACTGTGTAGTTACGTTTGCACGTACGTCACACCATATCAGGAAGCCGAGAGCTAAAAGCAAGTTTTAATTTCCGCTGTAGCGCTGTTAATGTGCCACTTTATTAAGTTTTAATATATTTTCAGGCGTAAAAGTAACCGTTAAGATCCCCAACCTGGGCTCAGTTTATCCAAATAACGCCTGTTAAGAAATTTGATCCGATGTTTTCGGGATGAGATGAGATGCCGGCTCGGGAGCTGATTTATGGTTCCACGTTAAATCGGGGAAGATGGCGCGCGTCGCCGCGTAACCTACGCCGTAGGCTCTGCGTTGGTGTAACGCAGAACCATAAATCAGCCTTTATTCTGGCGAGATCTGAAAAAGATTTTGCAACAACGGGCAAGCGAGTGATTGTGTACATTCACTGAGTGAATATTATGAGAGTATCCATCCATCCATCCATTATCTATACCCGCTTTATCCCTTGCGGGGTCACGGGGGTCTGCTGGAGCCTATCACAGCTCATTTCAGGTGAGAGGCAGAGGTTACACCCTGGACAGGTCACCAGTCCATCGCAGGGCCACATATAAACACACAAACCATGCTCACAACTACACTCACCGGGCAATTTAGAATCACCAATTAACCTAATATGCATGTTTTTGGACTGTGGGAGGAAGCCGGAGTACCCGGAGAGAACCCACGCAAGCACGGGGAGAACATGCAAACTCCACACAGAAAGGCCCCTGCCGGGCCTGGGAGTCGAACCGGGGACCTTCTTGCTGTGAGGCAACAGTGCTAACCACTAAGCCACCGTGCTGCCAATTATGCCTATTATGAGAGTAAAATATATATTTCTAACTAGAAATGTAATCAAAACGCATTTTTATGCAGAAACTAACTCAAAATATTGATTTTATTCACAAAAAAATAAGAAATGTCCGCCATGGTTTTTTTTTTATTCAGTCTGCAAATTATGACATAAAGCATTCTGGGAAATTTTTCTAGCCCTCGTTCAGCTAGTCAGCATCTGAAAACTCTCGCTCTGAAGGGCCAGATTCATATCCACTAGCCCTCGTTTAGGTAACTACCCCTAGATGAAAAGAGGAATTGGGACACCACTACCCTCACGGGAACACGCAAAATTTAGGGGTAGTGCTGAAAAGTAGGGGTAGGGGGGGGATTGGGACTCGGCCTTAAAGTCCTCCACTTAAGGTACCACCTCCTTCCCAAACCCATGCATACACTGGAAAAGTGGCTTTTGAATGGCTGTCCACTCTGCATGAATGGGTTCATAACAGAACACTGACTAGCAGATTTGTGAGCTTTGTGATGAGCATAGTTCAAAAACATGAAGGTATGAATCCTTTTTCAAGTTCAAATTGATGAAAAAATCCTGTTACTTCAGTAATTCAAGGAAAAACATTGCCTCGTCTTGTAAAGAGCTGTCATTTTTCCACTTAAGAACAACAACACGAAAACACATTCCACACAAAACAACATTCCTGTCGGCCTTAAAGCTGTTTTAGGCATTGCCATAAATAAATAAGTAATGGAAGACTTGGTTAAGTATTAAAAACGAGCACACGGCAGCATAGAGGGGGCCAGCGTCTGTTCTGATCCCAGTTAACAGTTTGCAGGGCCTCGCGCTGCACTTTGACCCCGTGCACCTTGGCAGGCAGTGAAAGGGATTTGAGATGAATTGGACCTTTGGTTGGCGAGTCGGCGCACTGCTCGCTCCTTCGTGTCGTGTGTTTCAGGAATGTGTTTGTGTTGCTTTTTTTCCAGGACCTTGTTTGATGAGGATTCATGCTCTGCTTTAAGCGTGAACAGGATCACCCCACCTGCCATCTTTTACACTGAAATTGCGCTATGTGTGACATCTCACGAACAGCACAAATAACTGGAGGCGCAGAACACAGTAGGACAAGCTCTGCTATTGTACCACAAATTATCTTTAACATCACATTATTTTTTCACATCAAATTATTGCTTTCTCAAATTTGGCAATTGGTTTTTAGCAGAGGTGTCAAATAACGAAGTACAAATACTTCGTTACCTTACTTAAGTAGAAATTTTGGTTATCTATACTTCACTGGAGTAATTATTTTTCAGACGACATTTTACTTTTACTCCTTACATTTTCACGCAATTATCTGTACTTTTTACTCCTTACATTTTAAAAACAGCCTCGTTACTCTATTTCATTTCGGCCTTTAAAAAAAACTATCCAGTTAAATTGCTCCATCCGGATAGAGTGAATTTGGTTGTGGTTGTTTCAGATGTTCTTGTCCAGTTTTGTTCTTACATCCGTTCCCTCAGATTCCTGCAACTAAACTTGGATGTACATTCCAATAAAGGTTAGGATAAATGATAACATGCCTCTGAAGTTTGACTTTTTGCACCATTACAGTACTTATAGGCAACTAGTCATCATATCTCCTGCTCTCTGAAACACATGTTAATGCTCAATAGTACACATATATGGTTCTTTAATATATTTGCATTATACTAAGATGCATTCATTTTCAATGGCTTTTGTCCTTAATGGCTTTTTTCCCCCTTACATTACTTTTACTTTTATACTTTAAGTAGTTTTGAAACCAGTACTTTTATACTTTTACTTGAGTAAAGAACTTGAGTTGATACTTCAACTTCTACAGGAGTATTTTTAAACTCTAGTATCTATACTTCTACCTGAGTAATGAATGTGAATACTGAAGACACCTCTGGTTTTTAGTCGATTAAACGTTAAACTGTCATGCAAATCCATCGATAACAAAGCAACATGAGTAATTGTGGGTTTGGCCAGAGTGACCAGCAGAGCGACCAATAAGAAAGTCAAGTGAACACAATCATGTACAGCCACAAACATTAGAGCCACCAAAGTGTCTTCAATGTAGACATTTTACCAAGTGAGGAACACCATGTAAGAGATAATATAAAAGGCTACAAAACAACTTAAAACATAGAACTATATGCAGTATGTGTATATATGTATATATAAACAAACAATCACTGCCACAAAACCCGGAAACTCTGCAGCTGTAATGCAGCCTATGTGCTGTATCTGCAAATAAATATGCACCCTCTGAATTTTTTTGTTTTTCTGGCCACGCTGCGGTCAAAGCCCACAAAAGCATTGCACACAACTCATAAAGGCATTCTGAAACAAAAAAATGAACAAAAAAACAAATGAACATGGCTAACAAGTAAAACCAAATGGAGGATTTTACAGATGCGATGCTAACAAACCAAGAACAGCCAGTCAACTCAATGCAGTTAAAAAAAAAACAAACATGATGCAAAGTAAAACTTGGTTGACGTACTGTAGCCTTCACATCTTAACATGAACAGGTACAGAAAACACTAGTTTCAGAACAAACACATCACACTCCGGCATTTTAATGAACATTGTCCAAGTTCGATGTGCCACGTTCTCAAGATGTCAAACAATCAACAAATCAACAGGCATGAAGGTTCAAAACAGCCTGCAACCTGTTTTCTCTCGTAGTTCTTGCCAAAGAGTAAAACCAGTTAAAAAGAGCCAGAACAAATAATCGAAGTACTCAACAAAAATGTAGTTGCCTACGAATTTAATGAGCAATTATTAGAATGTTACGTTTATCACTTATTATTATTACAAAACTGAAAAGCAGAAAAATCTACGGTAGTTTTTTTTTTAAGTCATCTTTTCCTTTCATCAATTACTTTCAGGGGTCGCCACGGCGAATCCTCTGCCTACATTTAACTGTATCCTCGTCATCCTTTTCTCTCACACCAACTAACTAACGATCTAGCAGTTAATTAAGAAAAGTAATTAAGTGATTAAGAGAAGTAATCTGCCGAATGAAGGATGGTCAAAAAGAGGTTTTAACTTAACTTAGGCGTGGGCGATAAACCGAAAATTTACCGTTTCCGACATTCACTGCGATGACCGACGTCAGTTTTCCCGTGTCGGTAAATTCGGTGTTTTGATTTTTAAAAAAAGGAAATAAACATATTTTTTTCTGTTTTGACTGTGTGCTGATAGGTTAATTTCATTCAGCTTTAAGACGGCATGTGTGTGATCACATGACTCCACCCATCCAGTCTAAACGCTGAGCTCTCAACTCAGAGCAGCTGTCTGGAGTTACCGACCAATCAGCCAATCAGAAAATAGATTTTTATGTTGCCGGCTAAGAGTTATCGTACCTTTATCATTATCGAAGTAAAACTGCCCAATTTATCGTGATATTGATTTGAGATCATATCGCCCAGTCCTAACCTGACTGTTTATTTTTTATAGTCTTATTAGCAGCAAAGTTTGTTCATTACACAAGTTAAATAAATCACATATTTTTGAGAGAAAAAGAAAATTTCAATGTTTTCTTGTTAGTTGGCACTAGGGGTGTAACAATATATCGTGCCACGAAATTTCGTGATACAAAAACGTTACGATACGTGCCGTGGAGGTGACAAAACTGTATCGTGATATTGGGTTATTAATATTAATCTATTGTGTTGACTAGTAACGTGCAGCGTATTTGTGCCGACCGCGCCTCGACCCTCGGACCAAAATCTTACTCCGCTCAGAAGAAACTAGTACCGTTTTGCGGTCCCGATCACGGGACTCTTGGGGGTTTTCAGTTCTGAGCTTTTACTTATGTAAGGCTGGTGTAGAGTTAAGTCTTACCTTATTAAATTAAACCTTTTTCGGGTCTTGAGTAGGATAAACACGGGGACAACTTCTGCTGAATTCCAGTGTACTTTAATGTCCCTCAACAGTGTAGGATTTTAGAACATCAACACAGCACCTAGTGCCGTACTGTGGCGTATCACTCCGCCCAATCTAAAACAGACTAATCACTACAGATAAACTGACTAGTGTCATTATAGTCCCTGATTTACATCAGAATATAAAGAATATTTTTATAAAATAATGAACCCTGAATTACCAAAATAACCTTAACAAAAATAAATCTCCTCTTACACTTATAAGGTGAGCATGAATCAATCTTTTTTATGATGTAAAATTGTATGTATTTATTTACTTAATTTTAGTTGTTACATTTCTGGAAAAGAATAAAGTAAAATCATACATCAGAGAAACTATTCAGTTTGTATTTGTATTGTATGAAACTGAAGATTCATAATGCAAACCTGACATTTACTTTTAGTTCAGTTTGTGGAAAATGGTTGGCCTGGCTTTCTCTTTAAAACTTAAACAGTTATAAAGCATTACAAACTGTAACAATAGGGCAAACGCATAGTATTGTTTTATTTATTTTGTGTCTTTCAAATAAAAGACCATTTTTTCCAGTCATATGTTCCTCATTCAAGGTTGTTAAAAAAATACTGCTATAATATCGTATCGGGTCGTGACCTCAGTATCGTGTATCGTACCGTATGGTGAGATTAGTGTATCGTTACACCCCTAGTTGGCACCACAGACTGCATAAAACAATAGCAAAGTATTGGGTCACATGTCTCATTGGTTTCTGAAGACCAGTTTTGAAGCATCTTTTTCTTTGTACAGAGCGCAGCCACGTTGCTCGGCAACCCAACGGGAAACACCGCATGTCAATCAAAGCAGCTTTGTTCCCAGCTCCTTTAGCCAAACCCTGCAGAAATAGAGCTATCGTCAGACGCATAGATATTATACACTTAGACGCCGCATTCAAGCCTGTCACATACGTCAACGCGGGCCGGGGTTCCTGACAGCAGTCAGACCAGTTCTCGTGTCCGACTGTGCGTTTGACACCAAAATGCCAGACTTTTGTAGTTCCCGTGAAAGAACCATTATATTATTTAACTGTTATGAACCTGTTGAATGTGACGTATCTCTAAAGCTAACATAAACTAAACTAGCTTATGTCAGGACAAGAAAACAAAATGTGTTTGTTAGTATGACATCAGTAATATGATGAAAGTCAGACATATATACGTAGATCGAGTGTTCTTTCCCGCTGCTGCGATACGTCAACATCGCCGCCATATTGGATGAGGCAAGACTGCGCTGTAAACTAATACAAGTAAATGGACTTATTTTCATAAAGTGCCTTTCAACAAAGAAATTTACGTTTTACGTCTCATTTATTCATTCACACACACACTAATATACTTGGGAAACAGTTAGGCACCAAATATAATATATTTAATTTTCTCAGATGGCAAAAATAAGAACTTTATTAATCCCACATAGGAGTAATTCATGTTATGTCAGCTATAGAGAACAAGGTAGTGCCGAAAAACAATATATATCCCCCCCTCACAAAAATAAGAAAAATAGAGAAACATATTTTCTCATCAACAAAACAAATTTAAAGTTTTTCAAATAACAAAATAATATATTTGAACAATTTTTCAGACAATAACTGAAAAAATCAGAAAAATGGTTCAAATATGTTATTTTGTTACTTGAAAAATTTTAAATGTGTTTATGTAAAATATACTTTGTTGATGAGAAAATATGTTTCTATTTTTCTTATTTTTGTCTACGTATATATGTCTTTGATGAAAGTGACATTTGGCAATTAGCCATTGTATATAATTGTGCAATGTAGGCTATGTTATTTGTAAATGATCTATTAAATCAGTTTCACTGCACTAACATTAAGTTAATTGCTAACGTAAGTTATGTACCTGAATTGTAGCTACAGTACATCAGGATGGATAACTGTTGAGAAGTACACACTGGTTTTGTGTTTATGTCTCCAACAGATCGATGGAGGAGGAAAGTGGGAGGCAGCACTCAAGAGGAGACACTTTTGTCGACTCATTTAAAGGAAGGACTGATACCGTCAATATTTCATTTTCCTGACCATCTTTGTGAATTTAATGTCATGACAATTTCTCACATAATCATAATATTTCTCACATTATTTAGTAGGAACACAGTGCCCACTAAATAATAATAAAATGCGCTATAAGAAGTTGTTACTTTTGAATTAACCCTGATATAAACATTTAAAATGTAGTTAATTAGCGTCACCTTCCTGGTGTTAAAATGAACAATGATATTAACACAACCTAAAATACCTGAATAACATAAAATATTTATTACTCCACACAAATGCAGAGTAACAGCTGGAGAAAGAAGTTGTGCAAAGTTGTTGCAGGAATATTATTAGATCAGCATTTCAATGGTGTGAATTTTGTATGAAAAGAGTCGAGGGTTTTGTTTTTGGGGGGATTTTGCTAGATTTTTAATTAAGGCCTTCCTGTTATTTGTGATTATGTGTTGTTTTATTTATATTTTGTTTGTTTTTAACCCATTCCTTTATCCATTGTTTTTACACATACCTTAAATGATCGTAGGCTCATTTTTAAACCTCATAGCAAAGTAAAATGGTTTCATTCATTGTCCGATTAGTCAATCATTTCAACAATCAGTAGATCCAGGGACTATAATAGTTGTTAGTGGCAGCTCTACGGTGCAATATTTTCCTTTTCTCCTGACCCGTTCCTCTTTGGTTTCTTTGTCAGTTCTACCACGACGAACACGGCGGGAATATCAAGCCACCTCTGTTCTGACCACAGCGATCCAGGCTGGACCATAAAGTTAATTGTATAGAACAATTCCAGGCCAACCAGATGTGCTGCGTCAGCGCCAGGGGTCCAATGTGCCCCGATTCATAAAAATACTCTGTCAGAACAAGTGCATTGATGCATCTTTGCAAACAAACCACATGAGCTCATTGGTGGAGGTAGGCCTGTGTTGAAAAGATCGATTATCCGATTTTAAATCGATTCTCATATTAATTCCTAAAAATCGATTCATATGTCTAAAGATCGATTTAAGAAAAATATATATATTTTTTTTTCTTCATCATTACAACTTTTGGTATTTTTTTGTTTATGCCCAAAAAAGGAATATTTTGTTGGACACGAGAATAAGTGGTGCCATGTTTTTGCCTTTAAATGTGTTTTATGAAAACATTAAAGTTTTCAGTTATAATTGCATAAATTGTCTATATTTCTTTGCTTTATATACTGTTTTGGGGTTACATTTGCATAAATGTTAAAAACCAAATTCTCATAAATGGGGAAAAAATAAAAGCAATTTCTTTCATCCTCTGTTTCCTCCCTGGATCTGTTTGGTAATTCTGACCCACACAATGTTTCTGAAAGCAGTTCTATCAGCATTCTGGGAGCTGATTGGTCCTTACAGCATCATTAGCTGCAATACTTGCTGTTGAATCTCAATATAATACTAGTATTAATATGTTGCAGAACTAGACAGTCATATAATTCATGCAACAGTTAAAAACTGTTTTATTAACAGTAACCCAAATCAATATCGGATCGAATTGGATCGAATCAAATCTTGATAATCAATTCTGAATCTTAAGAATCGGAATCGAATCTTGATATTTGAATCGATTCCCAGCCCTAGGTGGAGGTAACAATTAGTCAATGAACCAGTCAAGTGACAGAAAATCAATAACTATACAGACAATCACTTTGCTAATCCAAAAAAAATGAATCTAAATACGACTGCTGATGATAATTGCTGGTGATTTTTGCATATCCTCTTCAACAGCCTCAGCTGCAAGCCTAAAGACCGCAAAATACAGCACATGAGGAAGGAAAAAAAACCTGTGAAAAGCTGTGTGTTGACTTAAAATAAACCTTCACACAAAGAGAGAGAAAAAAACTATTGTTAGAACTAAGAATTCCAGTCATAAGCCATGAAAAGGATTTTGGTGTTTAAGTCCGAGGGGGTCTTAAGTAACCGGTAAAAATGAAAAATGAGTCACCATGAAATTATGCCCGCTCCTTTACTCAGAGGACCACAGAGGCTCCAAAGCATCCCATTTAACACGCGAATGCTGGCATGTTGGCATGGAGATAATGGTATTTCAAGGTCTGTCTGGATGGAGATTTTATTTGTCATCCCTGTTGCAAACTGCTCTGAAAGCAGGGTGTAAAAATGTCCTCAAAACCAGGTTATTGAAGCGTAGAAAACAGGAATAAAAACCACAGACATGCTGGTAAACTGGAACTGGGAGTTTTTTTCTCTGACTGAAATAGTCAGACGGCAGAGAGACAGCATTAAAATGAAATAAAAAATGTAGTAATCATTAACCTATTATTATTATTATTATTATTAATAATAATAATAATATTTCAGAACAATACCTTTCTTCAATGGATGGATGTACAGGACTGTCTCAGAAAATTTGAATATTGAATTTGAATATCATGGCTTACAGCTTAAGAAAACTCAAATATCCTATCTCAAAAAATTAGAATATTCTGGGAATCTTAATCTTAAACTGTAAGCCATAATCAGCAATATTAAAATAAAAGGCTTGCAATATTTCAGTTGATTTGTAATGAATCCAGAATGTATGACATTTTTGTTTTTTTTAATTGCATTACAGAAAATAAAGAACTTTATCACAATATTCTAATTTTCTGAGACAGTCCTGTACATCTTCCGATGTTTGTAAATTTTAGTGATGTTCAGCGGTACAGACAGCCACTATTTTTAAATACAGTATTTTCCGCACTATAAGGCGCACCTAAAAGCCTTTAATTTTCTCAAAAACCGGCAGTGCGCCTTATATATGATCATTACGGTAATTTCTGTTACTGTAGTCAGGGGGATTGTGGGTAATGTAGTTAGTGTCGCCGAAGTAATGGTGCTAAAAACGTCAGGAATCGTCACAGACGTTCAAGACAACAGCAGCGACGCTGACTCGCATCATGGAGACTTTGACGAGACGGAGCAAAGCTGGTTTTTATTTTGTTAATAAAGTTTTACATACGGTACTTTTCTTCTTGTTTTTCTTTTTGCATTTGCTGTAGGATTTGCTGTAGGATTTTGTAGCATTTCCTGTAGCGCAGCTCCATCAGGTAGATACCTAACTCAACCCCAGCCACTATAGTACGGTATTTTACCATATATTTAGTGCGCCTTATAATGCAGTGCGCCTTATAGTGTGGAAAATACGGTATTTCTAAGTTATTGGGACAGGGGTAAAGAGGACACTGAGGGTTGAAGGGTGAAGGTTCTCATCAAAGCTGATTAAAGTTCAGGTCCATCCTCTTTCTTAGCCCTCTTCCCCATCTCTCTCACATTTCAAAGAAAAAGCCACTTAAAAATGTTACATTTGTTAATAAAGTCAACTTAAAAAGTTTCAAAGATGTTTGAGATTCTGCACGCCAACTTCCACAGAAAAAGATTATTTTGCGGTCCAAGTTGTGTTATGTTTCCACGGTTACGGTGATATGTTTCACAAACAACACCCTGTTATCAGTGTTGGATCATTTACATGATTCTCCCTTTAATAACCGTCTCTTGATGGATTTCCAGTGACACTGCCCAAAAATGAATGGAAATGAACAGCTGGACGGGACTGAAATTAGATCCTCTGGAAACTCAAACAGGACGACCGCAACTAAAGCTGGCAGAGAAGTGCAGAAATATCACGCCTGAATTAAAATTAACATCACTCAAAAGATTACAGACGAGATAAAATCAATAAGCAGCTGCTTTCATGTAAGATTATTAGTCAATTATCAGTCAGTGCACGACAGCTTCCATCCATCCCAGTTCCAAATGTAAACAGCAGCTATCCATCATAAAAACGTCTTAGAGATAAGAATTCATAATACTTTAGATTAAATTATCGAAATAGTAATGCCTTAGACAGAGCAATAGGTTTGTTTTCTTAATATATCGTGCCTTACAAACCAGATGTTATGTAAACTCTGCCACTGAATGCCAGTAAAATTATAAAACCATACTTGGAGGACAAATCACTCCAGACATTAGTTTCTGCCACATTAATGCACAGCTGGATAAAGGTCTGGGAGCGTTTCCACCTTCCTTCGGTGCTCAACATAGTTACAGGAGAGCTGAAGAGGGCTAGAAGGCTGGAAGCATCTCTAACAGCATGGGAATAAGCAGCAGCAGGATTATTTGGTCCACAATGAGAGCATCCACTTGCCCCATCAGAAACATGCCGCCAAAACTGCAGCACATTTAAAACTGGTATCACTCAAAGGCTGGGATGATTGTTGGAGAGCCCAGATGTTCCAGATGTTGCAGTTGTTTCTCTGTGGTCCGCAGGGATGGACGGCGCCAGAGAGGATGAGAGGTTTGACGTTCAGCAAACATATTTTCATTCAACACTGGCTTGTGTTTTGAAATGAAAACCTAATGGCCTCCCTTACAGCCTGTCCTAACTGCACGCGAGCGTCCGACTATCGCATCGCACTGCGTGGCATCGGACGCTCTCTGTCCACACTGAAAGCGTTGTGGACCCCCACGTTATTTTGATTGACAGCTGAAACTCGCTTTTTAAAAGGCTGATTTATGGTTCCACGTTACACCAACGCAGACCCTACAGCGTAGGTTACGGCGTCGATTTTACGCGGAACCATAAATCAGCCTTTATTCACCGCACATACCCGCCCGTGCGCTCCTGAAAGAAACTCCTAAAATAACTCCTAAAAGAGTAAAGAGACAAGTAAAAGATGGGTGAGTACTTGTAATCTTCTTACGTTTGTACTTTCTAAACAGAAAACAAGCTTGATATTGTGATATTTAAATGTTTATTTTCTATTTTCTTCCTGCCGCTCGCATTGAAAGCCGGTTGAAAGCGCTGTAGGAAACAGCTGATTCAGTTAGTTGAAATGAGAAGTTATCTCTATGATACCTCCTCATTTCACTACAAAAACCTCAATAAAGTGGCAGAAAGAAATATTATCCTATTATTATTATTATTATTATTATTATTATTATTATTATTATTATCTTATCAATATATCTTATTATCTTATCAGAACCTTCCAGCTCCCTGGCGATCTCCCTCCAGCCAGCTGCCACTTTATTGAGGTTCTTGTATTGAAATGACTGTTTCCTACAGTGCTTTCAACGCGAGCGACAGGAAGAAAATAGAAACCGGGCGTCCGACAAAAGTCCAGCTCAAAACGGCGCGCCATGTGGCACTGCGTCGCTCGCAGCCAGTTTGGACAGTCCAATAGAAAATAGAGCAAATGGAATTGTTTTTGTCGCTGACGCTCGCTCGCGTCGCATGCAGTTAGGACACGGTGAAACACTTACTTTTTTTAATTTATGATGAAACATTCTGCCTTTTTTTTTTTTAAATGTACCAGAAAAGTATTTACACAAATATTTTTAATTAATGGAAATTCAATTTAACATAAAATAGAGGAGAAAACTGCTGCATCACATAATTTACATTTCTAAAACAAATACATGTACAGGCCTGAACATGCAAATCAGTGTACAGTTAAAGCGAGAGTTTGCAACCTGAACAAACGGTTGCACCTGGCTGACTGACAGCAAACATGTTCCAAGCAGGAGAGCTGTCAGAGGAAACAAGGGGGGGGATAATGAAACTCCTTCAAGAAGGTGATTTAACACACAGCGTGACAAAAGATGTTGGATGTTCCCAGTCAGCTGCGCCTGAAGACCAGACCGAGTACGGACAACAAGGATCGGTTTTAAGAGGAAAGCATACACGTAGATCAAGGAAGACGAACAGCATTTCAGGTCAGAAAACTCCAAGAGATTGGGTTGGAAAGTAGAACATGAACAACAAGCGAAATGAAAAACATACACGGAGAATCTGCAGTTAATGTTTGTGACAAAACTAAAAAAAAAAAAATTAACCCAAGGACATACAGAAAAGTCAGAATTAAACCATCATTAACAACTACACAGAAGGAAACTGTCCTGGACTGTGGAAACCTGGATGAACCTTAGTCTGGTGCACATCCAACAAGATCTGGAGTTCATTTAAAATTAGATGTTTTTCTTTAGAGATTAACCAATTCTAGTTTTGCTCCTTTCGGGCGCTGATACCCAGGCTATAAACACTCGTTGTTACATACGATACACAAGCTACTGTATACCTAACTTAGTGGCCAGTGAGTGCTTACTGGCCAATACCCAACACTGATCTGATACCGTTGACATATAGAAAAGACTGAAGGCACCAGTGCAGAAATTACTTTCCAAACTTTGTAAAAAAAAAAAACTTTGTAAAGGTTAGGACACACAAAAAAAATAATAAAATCTTTGGTATACCTAGCAACAGTAACAATGACAAACTGAACTTCTGTATGATTTAGTTTCTTCCTTTTTTCTGTTTTGGCTTCTTTTGCCATTTCTGAGTCAAGTTTCTGAATCGGTTTCAGTCAAGTTCAACATATACACGTACGTATTTGAAGCAATAGCTCAATTTCAAACCACATTATCTGGGTGTGTACTAAAAATGCACAGAAGTTATATTTATTTTTCAAAATAAAAACCAGTGGAAAGAAAATACACGCTTGTGATCAGTTTTCAAAGGATGATTCAAATGAGGTCTGAGATGAAGACCAGACCACATTTTGTTGGGAAATTGATGCAAAAAAGCTAAGTTATTTCAAGGGTTTGATGCACTTTTCCTTGCCACTGTCACTACACTCACAGCTGACATGCGACTATCAAGCACCACACATACAGAGTTGATGTGTACATGTCACGATCCAATACCCCATCTGACCATTTAGACAACAACCAACTCATATCTGAAAACTAATATTGGACCAGAACATCCTTCATTTTCTCATTCCATCATTCAGAATTAGGTTTGATGGTGAGACGATCAGTATTTTTTTAAGGATGATGTAACAACTCTTAAAACCTATCCACAGGAAAGACTGCAAACAATTCGGATTTTGCTTTGATGGAAGATTTATGGTGAAAATTAACAAGAAACATCCATCTACAAAAGCAAATAGCTGGCACCTCAATAAGAAATGTTGTTTTATTTTTGTTTTAAATTAGGTTTAAATTTGTGTGTATATATATATATATATATATATATATATATATATATATACACATATACTGTATGTAGGTATGTATGGGTGTATGCGTATGAATGGGTATACATATATATATGTGTGGTGTGATTATGTGTGTAAGTAGATGTAGATATTGAGCAGATACAGTATAGTGTAAATAAGTATATTTATATAAATATTTATATGGGCATGTGTGTACAAATATACAGAAATATTCAACTATGTGTATGTATGTATGCATGTATAAGTATGTGTGTGAGTGTAATTACAGTATATAGTAATAATAATAATAATAATAATAATAATAATAATAATAATAATAATAATAATAATAATAATACTGTTATTTAGCAGTGTGAGTACAGTGTGTGAATATTTATAGATACAGGTTAAATGATCAGTGAATGGGGTAGGACTAAGTAAGTTTACACTTATTCCTACTCCTTTTTTGGCACATGTAAATCAAGATAGCAAGTTTTAAAGGATGAAATTCTTTGTTTTGTTGTTTTGTTTTCTTAAACTTCTCATCAAAATAAAAAAAAAATGGTATTTAATTTATTAATTTAATCATAGATTTCAAAGTGGAGATGCAGTAAATATCTAATAGTGTTTTTTTTTTTGTTCATCTTTGGTCCATGACCATGTTGCTCAACAGAAAAAAAATAAGAAAAAAGTCGCTTTTTTTTTCTATTTTTCAAAGTCAGAACACTGAGCACATGTAAATAACATCTTCCAAGAATGGTGTTTTGTTTGTTTGGATTTTTTTTTTACCAAGATTTTACACTGGATAAAAGTATTTATTTATATTGTTCATATATCCAGTATTGGAGTTGAGGGGGGGTGGCATCCCCCCTGAAATAAAAACAGTCAAAATCATCCCCCCTTTCCATCCCTTATGTAATTTCATCAATGAATGTGGTATTAAAAAAAATAACTTATTTGACAATTTCACCTGTTTCAGGTAAATCTTCACTTACTTATTTTAAGTGAAAATCTACTTGAAACAGGTGAAAACTGTTGTTTTTTCCAGTGATGAGTCTTGTTTTAAGTGTAATGAGATTTTTTTTACTAAAATGAGACATTTTAACTAGAAACAAGACAAATATTCTTGTTAAGATTTTGAGTTTTTGTAGTGATCCATTTTACTTATCCAGTGAAGGACAGACTCATATTGATAAGTTCAGAAAAGTGTTTTTTATTTTTGTGTTTTGATGTATTTGATGTAAGCCCAGTGGATATTTAAAGCTTACAGAAGGCTGCATTTAACTGCTGCTATGTCATTCCTGCAGTATTTCTGCAGGTGTTTTGGTCACTGCTATTATTTGTAATATATTATATTATTTGTAATCAGCACAAATTATCTGTCCCCATATGATAAAATCCACCATCGTACTGACTATATCGTGGTAAGACCTTGAAATCCAAACATTTAATCCAACCACCAGTCCTGTGTGTTTCCTCCTACCTGTCCCGGGGGTCGATCCAGCTGGTGCACTGGTGTACGTGGTCAATGTAGTAAACTTTGCCATCAAAGTCTATGGCTTCCTCCCAGCCGTCAGGTAGTGGCAACTCCTTCCTCGGCATGTCAGGCGAGTCTCCATGTAAATAAATCCCCTCTACGTAAAATCACAACCAAGGGAAGCCATCGCTTTTCTCTGTCATCATCCAAAAAACCACCTGCTCTCGTTTCCAAAACACCCGGCCAGTTTGCATCAGGCCATGGTAATAATAACCCATAATAATAATCACCAAGAGTAAAAATACAGCACAATCCAAGTTGGTTATTTGATAGAAAGTAAGTTCCTGCAGGCTGCACTTGTGCTCCAATTCATCCCAGAAAGTCGCAACATCCCTGGTAAAAACATAAACTACTGCACACTTTTCCAATCTAGGACATGCAACTTGTCTTGAAACTTGTTTTGCAACTTTTGCATGTGAAAAAATAAACTTTGAGGTGACTTTGAGGGTAAACTCCGATGATCCTCCTGCAGGACGGAGCAGGACGGAGCTGCTGATCCGCCTCCGCCGCTTCTTTCTCGGGCTTTAACCTGACAGAGAGCCGCTTCCACTCCCGCCCTCAAAAACACTGGAAATAAAACCGAAAATAATCCCTCTTTGGAGTTCTGGTGGTTTCCCTGCAGGATCTGTCCCAGCGGCTCTAGAAACCCCGGAGAAGTCCCGGGACGGAGCTGCTCTCGCCGCCTCCTCCTCCTCGCCGCCAGGCCACCATGTTGAGCAGCGGGACCCGCTGCTGCCGCCGCCGGGGAAAACGCTCCTCTGCGGGGGACGGCTGCTCCGGACCGCTCCGGACCGCTCCAGGGGGAGACAAGGGGAATAAAGCTGGGGGGGAAACCCGCGAGTCCGCTACGAAACTTTATCTGTTATCGTGTTAAAGTCTCCGGTCGGGAGGAGAAGCAGCAGCAGCAGCAGCGGCGGCAAAGTCCCGATCACTTCACCAGACAGATGTCAAGCCGCCGCAGCTAGTGCTGCACTTCCGCTTTCACAATAAAGGTCGCGCTGCACTTCCGCTTCCACAATAAAAGTTGTGTTGACAAACTCAGTCTGCAATATATAAATGACCAATTCTAACTCTAATAATTATTCCTGGCATTGTCATGATGTATTGTTTCATAGTGTATTATTATATTAAGTTATGAAATAAGATAAGATAAGATAAGATAAGATGAATCTTTATTGTCTCCCTTAGGAGAAATTTGTCTTGGACACAAGGCACGGCGAAATCTCATGGGATGTTAAACTATAGTATGATTATATTGTTATATATTATAGTCAGAGGTGGACAGAGTACTCGACCCCAGTACTTGAGTAAGAGTACAAATACTACTGGTCAAAATTTACTCCGTTACAAGTAAAAGTAGCTCAGTCAAAATATTACTCGAGTAAGAGTAGAAAAGTACTTGCTTTTAAAGGTACTTAAGTATCCAAAAGTAAATGCTTTTAAATTTACTTTAAGTAAAAGTAAGAGTAAGAGTAAGAGTAAATTTCTTATTTTCCACATCAGTAAATTACTATATTTTTTAATTTTAATTTAATTTTAATTTAATTTAATTTCTTAATATTGTCTGTGGTTTGTCTGTGCCCTAATTTTTTACTCGGTTGAACTCAAACATTGAGTTAAGATACGGCCAAGGATTTTGTGAAAGTCCCTGCTCCGAGTCCGGCTCATTATCAGACTCAGACGACTCAGCGGATTGTCTTTCTTCTCCTGACGCCGGCGTAGCCATTGTTGCGGCTCTGTCTTGACTTGTTGCAGCTCTGTCTTGACAAACGCAGGCTACTTTGGCGGTATCGTTTTGAGGAGGCTTGACGTATTTCCGCTTTACGTACATCCCAGTGGAGAGCGTGCACTGTGATAGGTCTCCTCCTTTGACAAAAACAGCTTGTGTCCAATAGGATTTTAGGGAAGAAGAAAAAAGAGCAGACCTGAAAGTAACGAGTACTTTTCAGCCTTCCTAGAAATTTACTCGAGTAAAAGTAAAAATATTTGTCTTGGAAATGTATTCAAGTAAGAGTAATAAGTACCAAAGAAATCTAATACTCAAGTAAAGTACAAATCCTCTGGATATGTACTTAAGTACAGTACTCAAGTAAATTTACTCCGTTACTGTCCACCACTGATTATAGTATGGTGATATCATTTTGTTATATGTTATAATATTATAAAAATTATTATGTTGTATTAGGATATTACTATATTATGATATTATATTTATATTATATCGTGCTACACCACTATATATGATAATTATTTATTTGTTTACTTATTTATTCTCGAATTAATATTCTTAATTTATTTATCTACTTTCATCATCTTATTTACACACACACACACACACACACACAATTTGCATTTGGAGTTATTTTATATGTATTAAATAATAGAATAATCAATACAAATAGACACAGAGTAATTCCATAAATGTATTTTAAAAACAAACATTTACATTTTCCCCTGAAGCCGAGGTGTGGCAGCTGCCATACCTTACCATACCCAATTGACGCCCCTGAAACTCAGTCTGCAAAATAAACGTCATGTTGACGAATCCAGTCTGTGAAATAAAAGTCATGTTGACAAACTTAGTCTGCAAAATAAAAGTTTTTTTTTAATTTGTGTTATTTGCAGAGGTTTCAAGTAACAAAGTACAAATACTTTGTTACCTTACTTAAGTAGAAATTTTGGTTATCTATACTTCAGTGGAGTAATTATTTTTCAGACGACTTTTTACTTTTACTCCTTACATTTTCACGCAATTATCTGAACTTTTTACTCCTTACATTTTAAAAACAGCCTTGTTATTTTATTTCATTTCGGCCTTTAAATAAAAACTATCCAGTTAAATTGCTCCATCCGGATAGAGTGAATTTGGTTGTGGTTGTTTCAGATGTTCTTGTCCAGTTTTGTTCTTACATCCGTTCCCTCAGATTCCTGCAACTAAACTTGGATGTACATTCCAATAAAGGTTAGGATAAATGATAACATGCCTCTGAAGTTTGACTTTTTGCACCATTACAATACTTATAGGCAACTAGTCATCATATCTGCTGCTCTCTGAAACACATGTTAATGCTCAATAGTACACATATATGGTTCTTTAATATATTTGCATTATACTAAGATACATTCATTTTCAATGGATTTTGTCCTTAATGGCTTTTTTCCCCCTTACATTACTTTTACTTTTATACTTTAAGTAGTTTGGAAACCAGTACTTTTATACTTTTACTTGAGTAAAAAACTTGAGTAGACACTTCAACTTCTACAGGAGTATTTTTAAACTCTAGTGTCTATACTTCTACCTGAGTAATGAATGTGAATACTGAAGACACCTCTGCTTATTTGTGAATTTATTTCTTGGAAAAAGGGGCAGATTAGATAAGATTTTTCTTCTTTCTGCTCCCTTTTCATTCACAATGTATGAACATTTGTATTTGTATTGAATACCGGTAGTTTGTTTTATTTTTTGATTGAAATAAAGAATAAATTCAAATGAATGAAAAGTCATGTTGACAAATTCAGTCTGCGAAATAAAAGTCATGTTGACAAATCCAGAGAGCCTGGAAACAGAGAAAGGACAAATTATATGGAAACTGAGAAAGGATCTGTACTTTGATGTGTAATGTATAAGTGAAATTTAAAATTTTGTGTTTGTGTTTTTGTTTGTACGCAGCTGATGTTTGTTTGCTGGCGTAGTGTATTGGTGTCTTGTAAGCCCTTATAGGCTGGGCACCTTAGAGGTGTATGACACATTAATAAACAACAATTCATTCATTCATTAATTCATTCCAGTCTGCAAAATAAAAGTCATGTTCAGTCAGTCAGTTCATATTTATTTCGAGCAATACAATATAACATAAGTGACCTGCGTGCAACAGAAAATTTAAAAAAATACCTTTAACAGTAGATGTGCAGGTTCAAAATACAAATTATTCGTTAACACTCGAAAGGGAGTGGGAAGAAGAAAACTTATTTAATCCCACCCCTGTTTCTCATCAACAACTTTACAGATTTTTTTAAGGCTTCCTCCTGTCTTAACATTTAAACCAAAACAATGAACAAATATATATCAAATTATAATAAGAATTATTCTACAGTTCACCTCTTCTAAATTTACACACATTGTGGCCATGAAATGTAGATGCATTTCACAACCACAATGCGTGCAAATTCAGGAACAATGTATATTGTCACCATGGGTGACAGTTAATCGTTAACTTATATTTATAATACATTTAGAATACATACCCGCAATAGTATGCATGTTGGCAAATCCAGTCTGCAAAATAAAAGTCATGTTGACAAATTCAGTCTGCTAAATAAAAGTTGTTGTAGGAGCCATACATTGAAAACTCAGTCTGCAAAATAAAAGTTCCAGGTAGGCTTGTCCAATGCAGACTATTACACAACCAAATTTTGTGCCTCTTGAACTGCTTCACCGGGGCCATTAAGTTAGTTTAAATTAATACACAGAGGTTTTATTCATCAAATATTTTAGAATTTTTTCAACAAGATTTGATTAAATTGGCACATGTAAAAAGCCAAGTGATTAGACTTTATTATGATGAATCAGAATCAGCTTTATTGGCCAAGTCTGAACATGCCAGACAGGGAAATTGTCTCCGGTTATTTCGCTCACTGAACCCAGATTTAAATAGTTGCAAACAGAAAATAGACAAATGGCTCTTATTAACATATATACAATTAAAACAAGTGAAAGATGCAGCAGTATGAGGTAGACATGGTTATTGAAAGGTGCATTGTTACAGCATATGATTGTGGTTATTATTATTATTGTTATTATTATTTCACAGTGGTTGATTACTCTGAGACTCTATGAATTATAGAGATATGTGGTCAAATATGGCTTCAGTAAGAACAAATCATTGCTTTATCGTAATTGATTGTTCTTTTTACCTCCTGAGTGGCTCTGAGAAGTTGTGGTGTACCCCAAGGCTCAGAGCTGGCTCCTCTTCTGTTTACATGCTCTGTCTTGGTTGACTTATTTCAGACCATTATGTACATTGCCATCTTTGCACGAACCTTAAATTCATTGATAATGAATCCAATCAATTGGTTATCCAAATTACTGCAGACCTTTTTTTTTTTTTTTTTTTTTCAATTTTGGCAGTTTATCAGGTAATATAAAACTGTCTCCAGGAATCTTGGTGTAATATTTGATACTCTGAGCCTGATACTCAAGTTAAACACTTTGAATTACTTAAACAGCTTTTATTTTTCAGCTAGAATGCAATATATAACAATGTAGTTTTAATGCAGAGGGCACTCTTGCTGTTTTACATACCCTCAAAAAAATTTGGGAATTAATGTAAAATATTATAAAATGTTTGCAGTTCATTTTCTGTTGATTAGCAGATATACCCCTAATGTTTTGTCACTTTAAAATACACCTATTATTAAATACAAAGATATTCGCTTTCATATAATTGCCTTGTGTGCTATAAAATAGAACCTTATGCTTGTGTTACTTCTATAAAGTTGCAATTTTCTACTTTTTTATCAAAATTAAGATGAATTTATAATCATTTCATTGATTATTTTATTTCCACAGACTTACTTTTAGTGTATATTTTTGTAAAGTCTGTATTTACTTATTTTTCATTATTCTATAAAGATAAAGGGAGTCCTTCATCACCAGTGGTCCACTGGCCGTTAAGTCTAATTTCACACTGCCATCTGGTGGTCAAAACATAGAACTACTGAAAGTATTTTCTTCACGTTAATTTATATTTTGATGATAAATGAACCCCATAAGTTCTCTGGACATGCTCTTCAAATATTAGGTGATTTAAATGGTGGACTAGTCCTTTAAGTCTCACTAATGCATGTATTTTATAACCTTACTTTATTGAAAATGTCATGATAAAATTGTTTTGGAGATCTGTTTTCGTTAAGATCTGCCAGAATATAAGTGGCAGAAATGAACTCTGCATCATATCACATAACCCTGAAGGAAATCCTGAAAGCATTTATGTTTGTTTTTTTGTGCATAGACAAGATGCTGAAAAATACTTATAACTTGTGTTTCGTAAAAACTAATATTTAGTGGCCGCTGTCTATCTGTTTTTCTTAATTTGGGATTTTTTTCCTATAAAATAAAACAATAAATTTAATCACGGATAATCATATGTTCGTGTGTTTATGTAGATTAGCATGTAGAGACTGTGTAGTCTTGTAGGTTGGTAGATTGAGGAATAAAACTAACTGGTAAACATGTATTTTAAAGGCATTTGTCTCATCTCATTAAAGGTCAGACTTTAAATTAATCAATTCAATACATTTCTACTTATATAATGAAAATCTTTGGGGAAAAAAACATTTACATGAGGACTTTAAAGCAGTTTTGGTACAATCTGAAGCTCTAGGTTTTTATGATGAAGGATTTTAACATTCAGGCGGAGGCTGTTTCTGTCCACAGTTTAGTTGTCAGTTTCCTCCTTGTGTAATTAAGTTTTGGTAGATTTCTGCATTCAGCAGCAGGCTGTTTGTGGTGACAATGATTTTCTAATATACTCCTATGCATAAGTTATTTTATTGATCATTCTGTCATACAGTGCCACCTGGGGGGCTCCAAGATCATCTAACAGTTTCCAATTCCACCTTTGGCCATTACACACTGAGATCAACCAAACACCCTAAATAGTTTCACAGCGCACATAAGATGTAGAAAGACCGAAGGCTTTTGCGGTTTTGCATTAAGATTTTTAAGTTTTCTTTAATTTTACACCAATCCACAACCCACCTGCCTTTACTTGAAGAGAAGAAGCTTTGGTTAAAGCTGTTTATGTCCAATCTTTGCAGCTTTGGTAATTTTACTCACTTGTGTCTTATAAATTAAGGTTAACACGTTTTATTTATTCTTTTTTTCCACAGATTCGCCAATTTCTTTACATTTTTTGTTGTTTTTTTTTAGCTTTTTTTTCATTACTAGACGAGACACTTGTGTGTTGGTGATATGTTTGGTAATAGATTGTCAAAGTCAAAGTCAAAGTAGCTTTATTGTCAATACTATATGTCAAGACATACAGAGATCGAGAGAGAAGTTTCCCACTTCCCACGGTGAATGTAAACATATAAACATATAGACATATAGACATATAGACATATAGACATATAGACATATAGACATATAGACATATAAACATATAAACATAAAAACGACACAACATGTACTATTTCTAGTATGAGTGCAAATGGCAATTATTTAAACAAACAGTAAACGGTGGGTAAAGTGACACAGTGTTACATAGTCCTGAGTGTTCATGGCTTGGGTGGGGAGGATTTCAGTTGAGTTCCCTGTCAGTCTGGGGGATCTGGCTGGGGGGAATGAGGGGAGAGAATTTAGCTTCCTGACTGCCTTGTCTTAGGCCCAATCCCAATACACCCCCTACTTTCTACCACTAGCCCTCACTCACTACCACTAGCCCTAAAAAAGAAGCCACAGATTTTAGGGCACTTGTAATCTTCCCAGGGCCCTGTCCCAATACTCCCACTACTCCTACTTTTCAGCATTACCCCTAAATTTTGCGTGCTACGTCACTGCGTGGTTTATGTTCGGGTACGTAAGTGACTGCGTAGTTACGTTTGCACAAACGTCACACCATATCAGGAAGCCCAGAGATAAAAGCTGTTTTAATTTCTGCTGTAGCGCTGTTAATATGCCACTTTATTATGTTTTAATATTTTTTAAGGCGTAAAAGTAACTGTTAAGATCCCCAACCTGGGCTCAGTTTATCCAAATAACGCCTGTTCAGAAATTTGATCTGATGTTTTCGGAGAAGAGCCGCCGGCTCGGAGCAGCAGCAGCTCACGACCGGGTCAACCTGCGCCGTCGTCCCGGGGAGAAACCTGCAGCTCTGTGGAGAATTACCGCTGGCTGAAATAAATCATTTAGAAAGATAAATGTTGGTTTAATAGATGAAATCTAACAGTTGTAGCTACGCCTGTTAAGAAATTTGCTCCGAAAATTTTGAGATGAGTACAGCCGGCTGCCAACTCGGGAGCTGATTTATGGTTCCGTGTTAAATCGACGCAGAGCCTACGGCGTAGGGTACGGCGCGCGTCGACGCGTAACCTACGCCGTAGGCTCTGCGTTGGTGTAACGCGGAAACATAAATCAGCCTTTATTCTGGCGTGATCTTCGCAACAACGAGCAAGCGAGTGATTATGTACATTCACTGAGTGAATATTATGAAAGTAAAATATATATTTCTCGCTAGAAATGTAATCAAAACGCATTTTTATGCAGAAACTAACTCAAAATATTGATTTTATTCACTAAAAAATAAGATTTTTTTTTTTTTTAATTCAATCTGCAAATGACGATGAAAAGCATTCTGGGAAATTTTTCTGGCCCTAGTTCAGCTAGGGCGCATCCGAAATCCCTCGATCCGTAGGGCCAGATTCATATCCACTACCCTCGTTTTCTTCACTACCCCTGGATGAAAAGAGGAATGGGGACACCACTACCCTCACGGGAACGCGCAAAATGTAGGGGTAGTGCTGAAAAGTAGGACTAGGGGGGGGATTGGGACTGGGCCTTAAACCGTTTCTCTTTCAGGTTTTAAATAATGAACCTTTATGACGTGTCTTAAACCTGACTGTAGATGGCGCTCTCACTTCAGGCTCCTCTTGGGGAAGGAAGCCCAAACAGCAGACACACTTGGGCCTATCCAGACCAACTGTATGTTACCTCGGATTCTGTTAAAGTGACATTAAATGCTTTGTGGACCAGATCCAATAATCCAGCTCTGACATGGGGCCAGTCATGTCCTGAAGACCAAAGACAAACGATTTGGATCATATTATTGTGGATATTTGGCTAAGTATATTAAGCCAAATTCCCCCTGAGTCAGGCCAAAAATCTAAGAGACATTCCCTAAATCAGAAGGATCCTTATAACAATTAACATTTGAACCCCCCCAAAGCTAGATTATGGTCTGGCCACCTCAGGCCCATATAACACCACAACCCCAACCAGGGCCCATTTTATGATTTGGGGGTCATACCTTGCACACACGACACTCTCCAGTGACATAAGTGAAGGTACAAATGAGTGCAGATGAGTCCAAAACATAGGCTCTCTATGGAAAACTTCACTAATCAAACCGGGTAACCAAGAGATTGTGTTGACCAGAACTGACTGTATATGCAGCTTTATCGCTCGAACATCCACTCATATTAGGACTTTTTTTGCTCATGTGTAATACCCAGAGGTGGGTAGTAACGAGTTACATTTACTCCGTTACATTTACTTGAGTAAATTTTGGGAAATGTTGTACTTTTAGGAGTAGTTTTGAATCACTATACTTTTTACTTTTACTTGAGTAGATTTGTGAAGAAGAAACTGTTCCTCTTCCTCCGCTACATTAGGCTACGTTGAGCTGTTACTTTTCTTGTATCTCTTTTATCCGCGTACGCGTCAATCTCATGACATCACTGGGTGATTCTTTGGGAAAAATGTTTGTTTTTGCATGTTTTGTGACATTTACACAGACTCAAACACACACAGAGTTTCTATGAGTTCATGGGCTTGTTCTAGTTCTGCCTGGTTAAAAAAGAAAAGTACAAAGGCTTGAAATGTTGTGCTACTTGTGATTAATCTATTTTTTTATTCTGTTATTATTTTATTATGTATTAAGTACTTGAATTTACTTTAAGATTATTTTAATTTAAGCTATTTTTTATTAATTGTAATTTATTTTATTATTTTATTGATTTAATTTGCCTGAAGATGATTATTTTGTACTTTTGTCTGTTTGAATGGTTGTGTTAAAAAAAAAAACAGACATTACTCAACAGTTACTCACAACAGTACTTGAGTAGTTTTTTCACCAAGTACTTTTTTACTTTTACTCAAGTAATTATTTGGATGACTACTTTTTACTTCTACTTGAGTCATATTATTCTGAAGTAACAGTACTTTTACTTGAGTACAATTTTTGGCTACTCTACCCAGCTCTGGTAATATCTGCTTTTGATGCCCTCAAGTCTTATCAAATCTAGTAAGTGCTTCACCTGAGCCCAAATTTGATAGATTGGAACTGTTTGCCCTTGAAAAGGATGACAATTCAAAACATGAATCAGATTAGAGCCTTTTACAAGCCGTCCTGACATAAATTTAACACAGCACTCCCGGGTCAGCTTATTTTTGAATAAACGCACTTCTGCAGTCATCTCTCAGGCGTTTTGCTCCTCTGATTGCACTTTATGGAAGCCTGAATTGTGGTCAGACAGTGTTGTCATGGTCTGTACAGAACATCATTAGACTGGTGTCAGGCCTGCAGCTCCTCCAGCTTTCTAAATGCAGGTTAAATCAATCTCTGTCAAGGACACGCCAAGAGTTGCAGGATGAAAACTGATTTTTTCTTTTAATGTGTCTGGTGAAGTCCCTTTTAGTGCAGGTTTGAGAAGTTTTCGTTCAATGACGGTAAAAGACAAACAGCTGATTGCATTCAGCATCATAAAGGAAATAATTTGTTAATAGCCAGCCTGCTAGAGCAGGGGTCGGCAACCCGCGGCTCCAGAGCCGCATGCGGCTCTTTAGCGCCGCCCTAGTGGCTCCTGGAGCTTTTTAAAAAATGTTTGACCTTTTTTCCCTTTTTTTCCCCTTTTTTCTTCTTTTTTTTCTCTTTTTTCCTTTTTTTTCTTATTTTTTTTTCAATTTTTTTCTTCTTTTTTCCCTTTTCCTTTTTTTTTCTCTTTTTTCTTACTTTTTCCTTTCCTTTTTAATCTCGATATTTTGACTTTTTTCTCAAAATTTCGACTTTTTTCTCAATATTTAGATTTTTTTCTCGACATTTTGACTTTTTTTCTCGACATTTTGACTTTTTTCTCAACATTTCAACTTTTTTCTCAACATTTCAACTTTTTTCTCGAAATTTCGATTTTTTCTCGAAGTGCATAATGAAAAAAAAATCTTCCCCCAGTTATAACTAATAGAAACATGCAGCATGTGCTGCCTTCATTCTAAGGCTTATACAAGACTTTTAATTTTTTGCGGCTCCAGACATATTTGTTTTTTTGTGTTTTTGGTCCAATATGGATCTAAAACATTTTGGGTTGCCGACCCCTGAACTAGAGGAATCAATTAAAAGATTAAAACAGGTTAGAAACCTTGGAGTTTTTATTGATTCAGACCAAAGTTTCAGCAGCCACATCACGGCTGTAACAAAATCAGCTTTTATGATCTCAACAAATATCAAAACTCAAAAAGAGTCAATGAATGATATTTTTAAGACCTATTTGGTTTCTCAGAATTTTGCAGTTGGTTGCCACTTCAGCTCTGAAGCCCACACAAAAGTATTTTCATTATAATATGTCCCCTTTGGTGCCCACAGATCAATCAATAATATTGAAACACAATACACGTCTCATTTCCTTGTAGAATATAAACCCACACATCCCACACATAAGCCCACACATCGTGGCCTCAAATTAGTATTTTGTGGTCTATTTGTTTTATTCCCAGAATTCTCAAAATAATGATTTGAGGCCATAATTCGTGTATTTGTTTCAGATGTCACGTCGGGGGCTGTGATTAGGCCAAGTAGGGATTGAGATCATTAGTGGTCAGTGAGCTAGTGGAACCTCAAGTAAGAGGATGAAAATGCATGTAGCTACTATGTCGTACACAGTGTGAAAAAAGTATTTCTAAAACTGATCAAAGTTTCTTTTGTCTTCATTTTTTCCCACTTTTACCATCTATTTTTTCTGTTTGAAACATTCATTTGCCTTTGTAAACTCTGAACTGCCTCTGCGTTTGAAATGTCCAGTTTCATGAAAGATAGGACACAAAAAGTAGATTTTAAAAGTTAACAAAAAAGCATAGAGTGAATGAAAGGAGTTCTGTTTGATCGTTCTGTTGGATTTTCAGGGAGAGTTGTGGGACTTTTCTACCACAAAACCATGTTACGTAACTAAATATTATCCTCAAAATCCAGCTTAATTCAACTTCATAAATATCTTGCATTTTTCTGAGATTACTCTTATTTCACAACAGTTAAAGTGAAAGCTGAGGTACATATGTGGACTGGAGTGCTACTTTCTTCAAAAAGAGAAGAATGATTGTTCCATTAATGATCATTTCAAATGAGTTTTAAGGAGGCTACACCAACTATTGCGGCTTTCCTTGACTTTTAAGAGCCGCTTGAGAGTTTTTGTTGGGTCCTGTGTATTTGTATGACGCGCTGCTGCTGACAGGGAAGCACGCTGAGTCCGAGATAAGTTTTATGCGTTTAATGACAAAACTTCAGCCACAACGGCCTCCCGATTACATGCTTAATTGGTTTTAAATGTGTACACTGCAAAGTGTAATCGGGGTGATCACTAAGATGCGGTCAACAAAAATTACGGCTACCCAACGCTCCTCTCTCCACCTCAGTGCAGGTGATTTGATTCCTTACATAAACTACGGTGACCACCCACGTGACCCAAACTTCCTTCATCACCGTGGCAACCAGATCAAACAAATGAAATATCAATATATGGCTCCTACACACCAGCCCCTAATTATTGAACTAATCTCAATAATTACTGACATAATTAGACAATAATTTTAACGTAAAGCTCAAAATGTCCAACCCATAATCCACACACAAATCTTCTTTCTTCTTGAATCATATGACTCAAAGTCCACAGTCTCAATGGTCAAAGTCAAACAGTCCAAAGGAAAGAAGAAAAAAAATCCAAAAAAAAGTCACAACTGAAGCCGGTACATCCTCAGATGGCCTCAGCCTCCTGCAGCAGGCAAACCTTTGTGATTGGTCGATCCAGGCAGCTACTCCGGGTTTTAATCCGCACCTGGTGGACGAATCCTCTTCGGTCTGGGAAGGTCTGTATCACTCGTCCCACAGGCCACGAGGTGCCGTGCTGTCCATGATGATGACAAGGTCTCCCACAACCAGATTCCTCTTCACTCCTGTCCATCTTCGACGCTCCTGTAGCTGAGGTAGATATTCCTTCATGGTCTTTTGCTCTGTGACTCTCTGGGATGACTTCGAGCACTCCAGATCTGTTACTCAACCACTTTGTCAGGGAAAATCCACTGTAGCAATGCCCGTGGTCCTCTGCACACTTTCTGAGAGTGAAGTTAGCACAACTGGGAGATGATGTTGCTCCAAACAGATGCACCTTCATGCGATACTCAGCAGGTAGTTGCTGAATATCCCCCTTAGGCCACCAGAGGAACCTTAAGAGGTCTCTGTCATGAGGAGGGACCTGGACCTGGTGGAACATAGCTTCAATGTCGGCCATGATCACAACCGGTTCCTTCCTAAACCTGGTCACCACTCCAATCAGAGAGCTAGTAAGATCAGGGCCCTGTAGAAGTTCGGCATTCAGAGATGTTCCTTGATATCTTCCTCCACAGTAAAACACAACTCTGATCTTTCTTTTGGTGGGATGGTAAACTCTGTGGTGTGGTATGTACCATACTTTTCCATCACCACGGTCCAGCTCCTCTTCTGGCACCTTCTCAGCATAGCCTCTAGCCAGAAGGTTGTTTATAAAGGTGTTATATTCAGTGTGGAACGTTGAGTCCTTCTGAAACCTTCTTTTCAAATGACACAAACGTTGCTCAACCACTCTCTTGTTATTTGGCATGCTGATATCAATGTTCCTTAAAGGTAAAGCAATCTGATAATGCCCCTCCACCTGTTTTGCTGAGTTGGTGACAAACTCCAGGAACCTTTCGTCTTCCTTTGACATCCCCGGTTGCTCTTCAATGTTACTTTCAGGGAAGTCATTCTTAAACTGTTGCTGCCAGAGGTCATCCAGGTTCACAACCGAAACTCTGTTGACAGTTACTTGTGGATGGTCCCAGCTAACAGTCTCTCCACTGTTTCCTGTAAGTGGACCATTAACAGTCCAGCCCAGCAAGGTTCGGATGGCATATGGTCCATCATCCACACTACACACCACTTCCAGTGGTTCCAGCGCTTTAGGAACATTGGTTCCAATCAGTAGCTCTATTCCTGCATCAATCTGAGGTAAGTGAATATGTTTCAGATGTGGCCATTGCTCAATATCCCTTTCAGTTGGAATATTTTCTCTGTTTACAGGCATGGACTCTTGTGTGTAAGCTCTTGGTAGCTCGAAAAAACTGTCCCCCTCCAGGGCTGCGACCTCCAGTCCTGACACTATGTTACTGCTTACGACTTTCTCCTGGCCCATGGTTCGAAGGAGAATGCGTCCCTTCCTCCCTGTGAGGTGGAGCTTGTGCATTAAGCTATCAGTGCAGAAGACAGCAGTACTCCCCTGGTCCAGGAAAGCGTAAGTGATGACAGTTTTGGTTCCTTTGTTGGATTTGACCTGGACCGGCACAATGGGCAGTTTGCAGTCCTGGTCTCCAGCCCCTGTAAGACCACTTGACACGAGTGTACCGTCAACGTGCTCTGGGCTCCTCTCTGTCTGCTCGGAATCATTGACGGGTTCCTTGTGAAGTATGGTGGGATGTTTAAAGCTGCACTTTGAGCAGGAAATCCTTTTCCTGCAATCTTTACTGATGTGCCCTGTGCACAAGCAGCCAAAACAGATGCCATTTTCCTTTAAGAAGCCTATCTTCCGTTGATGTGGCATTCTTCCCATCTGTACACATACATCTAATGTGTGTCCTCCTCCACAGCAGATGCATACTTTCCTTCCCGTTTGTTTAATTTCTCTTTCTTTCGTTGCAGACTGATAATTGTTCTCCACAGGTCCTACAGTGGTAGCAAAGCTACTCTCCTTGTTTCCAGGACGAAGTTGCAGCTTGGGTTTGTTTGATCCTCGATTTATGGTTATTGATTCAGAGTCTTGTATGTTGCCAAACACCGGATCAGTCAGAATTTTCACTTGCTTTTCAATGAAGTTAGCAATGTCTGTGAGCTTAGCTCTCCGCTTGTGTTGTTCCTGCAGCTCATAGGCATGGTTCCTCCATCTGTCTCTCAGTTTGTAAGGAAGCTTTTTAATCACACACAACATGTTGGAAGGCATATCCATATCTGAAAGATACTGCACATCCTCCATGGAGTTACAGCAGCCTCTCAGGAAGAGGCTGTAGTCCTGCAGAGCCTTCACGTCCTCTGCTCTGATTGGAGGCCACGAGAGGGCTTTATCCATGTAAGCAGAGGCCACCTTTTGTTCATTACCGAACTGCTCCTTTAATAAAGCTTTTGCTTTTATGTATCCCCGTTCTGAGTTTATGTGTTGACAGCTTCTCACAAGTTCTTTAGCATGACCTTTTGTGTGTTGTTCCAAAAAATATAAACGATCACTGCTGTTAGTTGTGTTTCTCTCAACTCCATTCTCAAAAGCTTTAATGAACGAGTGATATTCCAATGGATCACCATCATAGATTGGGATTTCTCTTTTAGGTAGAGCTGAGAGGCTTTGCTGTTGTACTAGCAACGTTGTTATTTCGTTCTGCTTCATCATTACGCCAATAATGTCATTTCTGGGTTCCAGATCCATTGCATTTAATCCTGGTTGTTCATGTGAATCCTGTGTGTTGAATGAGGGGTTCACAAGGTGTTGCACTTGGTCTTGTTCATGTGAAGTTATATTTAGGTTCGTGTTTGTATTTGTTTTGATTTGTTTTGGAATGAATTCATCTGCGTTAACATTAAATAACTGCTTAGATTGTGTCTTTTCAAAATATGATTTCATCCCATCAGAAACCTTTGATGCCACTTTTCCACTTGTTGTGCTTCGTATCTTGAGAATTTCCAGCGTTGCCATTTTTTCTGCAATTTCAGTGTTGAGTTTGAGTTCTTCTCTCCTTTTGCGCAGGAGTTGTTCCTCTTCTTCCAAAGCATGCTTTTCTTTTAATAGTCTTTGCCTCATGTTTAAGGCTGCTAGCTCAGCTTCTGCCTTTAGACGTATGGAAGAAGTTGAAGAGCTCTCTGATTTAAGTGTTTTATGGCTTCCCACATTTGAAACACTGTCACTTGGTTTAATGTCATCCTCAATTTGCATTTCTTCATTAATTTCTGATGAATCCTGGTGCTCCTGACAGGGGTTTTGTTCAATTTCAACAATCCAGCTTTGAGTGCTCTTTTGAAATGTATTGCTGTAATCCATGATAGTTGAAAACCATTCTTTTTGTTTGATGAGTTCATCTTCAGGAAGTAAAGGCAACAGTCTACTGTGTGTATTTGTAGCATTTTCACACAGTGTGTTTAAGGTCTCCATACATTGTTTCACTTCCGACACATTTTTCTCTTGTTTCATTAACTCTTTCATCTGTGGTATTAAACCTTTTATTTTATCAACATCACGTTTGCGTTCTTTTTGCAGCATTTCAATTTTATGCATCAAACCCTTTTCAGTGAGTCTCCTCTCTCGTTGTCTAACAGACGCCATATCAGAGCACGAGGAGGCAGCATCATTTGTTTGACTCATTTTGATCACTTTTCATTCAGTTTTCTTTGAACCATATAGTTTAAATCCATCCACAATACACAGCATATCATAGATTATTTCAACAAGGCAGCATCAGCGTTCTTCCTTTGAAACATCAAAGCTTCGCATATTGCAACAAAGTGCAGAGTTCATTCAGCGCACGGAGCGAACGTAACGCCCAGACAGCGCATATCCGACCAGCATTCATTCAACTGTTCCTTAAGGAGACACTTCGACGTGATGCAATCCAGCTTCCTTCTCCACACACACATCCACAGGTAATCTTACCTGGCCTCCATGACAGATGATGTGGCGTTTGTCTTACTGTGATTGATTGTCACCGCTGTCTGACTCAGTCAGCTGATTCCTTTGCGCTGCAAGCGATCGCTTTCAAATTTGATGCCTTTTTTGTTGACAAATATTGCGGCTTTCCTTGACTTTTAAGAGCCGCTTGAGAGTTTTTGTTGGGTCCTGTGTATTTGTATGACGCGCTGCTGCTGACAGGGAAGCACGCTGAGTCCGAGATAAGTTTTATGCGTTTAATGACAAAACTTCAGCCACAACGGCCTCCCGATTACATGCTTAATTGGTTTTAAATGTGTACACTGCAAAGTGTAATCGGGGTGATCACTAAGATGCGGTCAACAAAAATTACGGCTACCCAACGCTCCTCTCTCCACCTCAGTGCAGGTGATTTGATTCCTTACATAAACTACGGTGACCACCCACGTGACCCAAACTTCCTTCATCACCGTGGCAACCAGATCAAACAAATGAAATATCAATATATGGCTCCTACACCAACCATGTAATGTTGTTGAGGCCTGGAGGAAACAGACGCTGCAGTTCCTCCCCGGGCCGCTTGGGGCTGGCTCCAAATGTGAGTCGATATACATTAAAACTCCCATATTAAAATGTAAAACTGGGAGATGTCAGATAAAAGTCTCAGGTAATAGTCTAACCAGTGATTTTTACAGTCTATGACTAGAATATTACGAAGGTTGTTAGAGTAGCTTTCATTTAGCTTCAATTGTCCGCTTCTATTTAAACCAAAAGGCATTTTAATGCTATATTTGGGAAATATAATTATTTTTTATGGCACGACACTTTTATTTTTATTTTTATCTTTATTTATTTTTTAATCTTTTTATCTTTATATATATGTTTGGCTTTTGGGGGTGTTTGATTTGTACATGACAGTGCTGTGTGAGTGAGATGGAGATGTCCCAAAGGGATTAATAAAATCGTCTGAATCTGAATCTGAATCTGAAGGCTTTGTTTATAGATTTTAGTTACTACAACTAGAGCAAAATCAAAAATGCTCCCCGACTCAATACAGAGGTTTTTTTTTCAATTCAGGAGACTCCGTATAATCTTAGAGGTCTGCAATTTTACTGTACAAAAAGCTAAAAAAGGTATGAAAAGGAGATGTGTCTCCATTATTGGAGTTAAATTCTGGAATGATGCCAACATAAATTTAAAAACATGTCATTCTCTTTTGGTTTTTAAGAAAATGGTTTGTAAAGATATTTTTGAAGCTTATAAGTGCGATTGAATATCTGTTAATGTTTCTTTGCTTTTCAGTTGTTTCTTTGCCTTTTGTTGTTTCTTTGCTTTTCTGTTCTCTTTTTGGTTTTCTGGAAGTCGGAAACCAAAAAAAGAAAGTTGGTAATATAGGATAGGCTTTTATAAGCAGTTTGCTTCAGCCTATGCCTTTTCAGTCATTTAGTCCATGGGCCAGAACCCAAAATTTCACTGGTCAGTACCACTCAAGGTGACCAAACTTAATTAGGATTTTTGAAAAGATCCATGTCTATAGATGATATTCTGGTATGATAACCTTCCTGAGTGGCAGCTGGATCATAGTTATCAGCTCATGAAGTCACCCACCCCCTTCAGAAAATTACATTTTAGATGCTGGTGCATATCCTGGTTTAGACTCATGTACAGGAAATCTGTCAATGTTTCACTGTATTGTCTTTTTGTATCATTTTAAGCATTCATTCAAGCTAAGATGTGAATCTTTCTGACCAACATAGAGGTCACTGCAGCTCTTTAAACTATAAACAACACACATTTTTACACAATTTCCGCCTAAAAGATATACTATCTTTTATCCCTGTGTCATCTAGGAACAACAGAGACACAAAATACAAAAATTGGAATACTCACAGGAACATAAGGATTCAGGAAATGTATAACATACCCCTACTACCGGTATATCATTGTTACAGGTCATTGTGAGCCTTAAACTAGAAGAGCATCATTAGGCTCCTATGAAACTATAACGGCCACTAGGTTAATGTCACAAACTGACTTTGTCTTTATCATGCAAATACAGGATGATCCAGCTGCCACTCAGGAAGGATTATCATACCAAAATATCATCTACAGACATAGATATTTTCAAAAATTATAAGCAAGTTTTGAGTGGTGCTGATATCTGGTCTGGCCCATTAACTAATTGTTCAACACATGATTATTGGTTTTGTGTGAAATGTTAATGCTGTGCACAATGTTTTTTGGTGTTGTGTTGTTTTTGTGTTGTCATGACTGAATAAACTTAATTCATTCATTCATTCATTCATTCATTCATTCATTCATTCATTCATTCATTCACAATTGTATCACTGGGTCGGCAGTTGTTCCTTTTTTTCCTTATTCAACCAGTTTACCTGTTCAATCAACGGCAACGCTGTTCAGGTTCTTTCAAAGAGTGAGACATCTAAATTTGAAGTTGACCCCCGTGTTTTTTGCAATGAATCTGAAGAATCACTTGATCACATGTTTTTATTGTGTCTTGTCTCACAAATGTTTTGGCGTGAAATTAGAAATTGGCTATCTTTAAAAATGAATGACATTCCAAATTTAGAAATCGTTAACGTTATTTTTTATATAGATACAATTGACAAATCAGTGTCCTTCTTGGTTAATGTCATTCTCTTACTGGCTAAATATCACATACATTGTTGTAAGTGGAGAAAAATGAAGCCCTCTTTCCAATTTTTTATAAATGATTTAAAAAGTTTTTTTGTTTCTTTAAAAAATATTAAGTCAAATAACTGCAAAAAAATTATTAACCGATATATCAAAGTATCTTTTATTTTAAGTCTCTTTCTGAAATGTCGATGCTATTTGCTTTAAAATGCCTTACTGTTCCTTTGTATTAACTTTACTTATCTATCTTATTTTTGTTTATATGTCTCTTGTTCATGTACGGAGCCCCTCTGGTGACATTTGAAAAAAATAAAATAATGCGTGGCCACGCATTAATAACTCGTGGCCACGAGTTATTAATGCGTGGCCATGAGATAATCAATGCGTGGCCACGAGTTATGTATCTCGTGCCCATGCATTATTTTACTCGTGGATGGCATTATAACCTACAGTCTGGACTTCGTAGATGCAACTTCCTTGGTGGGATGGTTATTCATCATTAATAACGGTAATTATAGTCTATTTATATCAAAGAGCAAGAGTATTGTCATGGCGAGTGTAGTAATAACATGTGACATTTGAAAAAAATAAAATAATGCGTGGCCACGCAATATTAACTCGTGGCCACGCATTAATAACTCGTGGCCACGCATTAATTATCTCGTGGCCACGAGATATTAACTCGTGGCCACGCATTAATAACTCGTGACCACGCATTAATAACTCGTGGCCACGCATTAATAACTCGTGGCCACGCATTAATAACTCGTGGCCACGCATTAATAACTCGTGGCCACGCATTGATTATCTCGTGGCCACGAGATATTAACTTGTGGCCACGAGTTATTAATGCGTGGCACGCATTAATTACCTCGTGGCCACGCATTAATAACTCGTGGCCACGCATTAATAACTCGTGACCACGCATTAATTATCTTGTGGCCACGCATTGATTATCTCTTGGCCACGAGATATTAACTTGTGGCCACGAGATATTAACTCGTGGTCACAAGATATTAACTCGTGGCCACGAGTTATTAATGCGTGGCCACGCATTATTTTATTTTTTTCAAATGTCACCAGAGGGGCTCCGTACAAATGTTCTTTTTTCTTATATTATATTTCCTCTAGTAGCAAAAAAAAAAAAAAAGGTGCTTTCAAAGAGAGACTCCGTTTTCCGAGCTGCACATAAACGCCACACCCCCGTCTACAAAACCAGCCGACGGCCGGGGCTCGGGCACTCGCAGCGCGCTCCCGCAGAGCCGGCTCTCTGCGGCTGGTCCATGGTTCTCCTCCATGGTTCTGCTCCGGCACATCTCCGTCGCTCTGACCGCCGCCGTGGCCGCCCTGGGCTCCGCGCTCTTCATCGCCCTCAGCTACCTGTACCGGCGGAGGGTCTGGTCCCCGCACACGGAGTACTGCACCATCAAAGAGGTGGGACGAGGCTCAGCTGTGCAAACTTGGAGTCTGCTCAGGAGTGTTTATTATAGGACTTGAAGCCTGATTTATGAATCATAAATCAGCCTTGAGTGAAGGAAACTGCAGGAATGTGATTTTTTGATGTGCTGGTTTGAGGAAGTCACTGTACAGGACTGTCTCAGAAAATTAGAATATTGTGATTTTCTGTAAATTTTCTGTACAAAAACAAAAATGTCATACATTCTGGATTCATTACAAATCAACTGAAATATTGCAAGCCTTTTATTATTTTAATATTGCTGATCATGGCTTACAGTTTAAGAAAACTCAAATATCCTATCTCAAAAAAATAGAATATTCTGGGAATCTTAATCTTAAACTGTAAACCATAATCAGCAATATTAAAATAATAAAAGGCTTGCAATATTTCTGAATCTTCCATCTCCCTCTACTTTCCAGGGTACTGAGATTGAGCTAGTTAGTTGAGCTTTTTGACTGAAAAAATTAAGCTGAAATTGGGCTATTTCTTTAGAATTAAGTCTTGCCTTTCTTTTGAAGCCAAAAAGAGACTTGTCTCTGCTACTTGTATGTCTGTGCATGATGATGGTGACGTGATTTACAGGACTGTCTCAGAAAATAAGAATATTGTGATTTTCTGTACATTTTCTGTACAAAAACAAAAATGTCATACATTCTGGATTCATTACAAATCAACTGAAATATTGCAAGCCTTTTATTATTTTAATATTGCTGATCATGGTTTACAGTTTAAGAAAACTAAAATATCCTATCTCAAAAAATTAGAATATTCTGGGAATCTTAATCTTAAACTGTAAGCCATAATCAGCAATATTAAAATAATACAATGCTTGCAATATTTCAGTTGATTTGTAATGAATCCAGAATGTATGACATTTTTGTTTTTTTTATTTGCATTACAGAAAATAAAGAACTTTATCACAATATTCTAATTTTCTGAGACAGTCCTGTAGAGGTGTGGGGGAGATTTGAGGATTGTCCTAGAAAAAAAGTGAGAAAATGGTGATAAAGAAGGGTTGGATGTAAATGTGTGTGAGGAAAAGAGCATTAATTGAGTTGATGACAAAAATGATGATGTTTCAAGTAAAGATGAACCCTAATGAAGATATTGGATAAGATGAAGATGTGTAAAAACATTGATAGACAGATGAAGAGTTGTGTTGACTTAAAAAACAAACCTGTCAAGATAAAATTCCAGGTAACAGTTCATTTAAAGTCCATGATAAACAATTTAGTTTTGGTTTAAGTCGTATAAAAATTTAAATAGCCTTCATAAATAATAACAGAGATATTCATATTTTTGTTTAGACAGCTTTCTAGGGCATAAAATGGTGGAAAACAGTATAACTTTGAAAGAACTGTGTTTATACATTTGTAAATACCTGAGAGAAAACAATCTCAAAGGTGAGATGGAGAAAAAAAACAATATCCGACGTAACACAACTTTAATTTCAGGCAGCCTGAGTCTGAACTAAGTTCTTCAGGTGAGCTTGCAGGGTTCTGTGACATCACAGACCCAGGTGAGGCCAGAACCACACCCAGCTTCCCTTATATTTGTTTTGGCCTCATTGCACTTCATGCTGCTGTCAAAGAGGAGTCCCTCTGATCTGAGCTGTGTAAAAGATGTCAGACATTTCATTAAGACTCCGGGAAACAGTTTCAGCTTCAGAAAAGGGGCATAATAGGAAGGAAGTTGGACTTCCCCATCAGTAACTCGAGTGACGTTTCTCAACTCCAACACCATAACACAAACCCTCACCTCCGTAGTCTTGAGTCAGTTCACTTTATTTGTGTCGCGCCGATATACACTGAATGTCTCACGGGCCCTTTACAGGGAACAATACGCTTATTTCAGCTGCTTTTAATAGTTTCATTAAACTACAAAACTGCTGACAATGTTTCCTGTGGAAAGTAGTGATGCACCGAAATGAAAAATTGTGTCCGAAACCGAAAATAATAATAAACACTTGGCCGAATACCAAATAACATACATGCATACAATGGTTCTTCGCAGTTTTTCCATTTATTTTGCCATTTTTTTCACCATTGCATAAATCAAATAAATGTGCGCTAGGCATGCTTTTGAAAGAAAAAAAATCTTTTACAAAATTAAAAGGTAGAAATATTTTTTGAACATGAACAACCGAACATTTTTTAATTTCCCAGCATTTTTTTAAATATTCCAGCAGACATTATACCAACAAGGCACAATACCTTAAAGTAAATAAATTAGCAAAATCATTTTTTTGGCCATCTTTGAGTTTACATTAGGCCTATAACTGACTGCTGAAAAATTGTAACATAGGTCTTAAAACAAAAAAAATGCATTAAAGTGCCTTGGGAAAAAAAGTGATAAAGAATTGGATAAAACAAAATAAAGAAAAAGAAAATCAATCCCTTTCCCATACAAGTATTAATATGGGAAAGGGATTGATTTTCTTTATTTTTTTTATCCACTTCTTTTGCGTCATCTAAACACGCCGTTATTACAGGTAATTGTTTGTTTTTTACCCCACATATTCCACCAAACACCGAGGGTGGTTTTTTTGCTATTTTTGGCCGAACAATTTCGGTTACCAAACATTCGGTGCATCACTAGTGGAAAGCAAAGCAACACAACAAAGCTGGTGGAGGTCTCACTGCTTCAGCGTCACACACGCCGGTCAGAGCTAGTGTGAGCTCAACCTCTGACTTGGAACGGCAGGAGTGAGTCATTTGACACGAGCCCTTTGGTAATGATTAGATGCATGTCAATACATAACGTCCCGTTATCACCGTAGAGCATGAAGTTCTGCATTTAACTTATCAGCACTTTACAAAAAGAATGATCTATTCCATGTTAGGTCATGTGATTAGGTACCTAGATCCTCCAGCAGCAGCTTAGTACTTATAGAAAGTACTACGTAGTGCCTGATGATTTAAACGCTTGTAGAAGAACTTTGAGCTGCAAAACCTTTAGTTCATTGAAGTTTGTTGACATTAGTCTCTTAAGGTCCCACCGCTGCGTTGGTTTTGTATTTCCTGCTCCTGATTTTTCAGTTATGCAGTGGAATCCAACATTTTCCAGGACGATGGATCCTGCAGTTTTTCCTCATCACTGCTCTGGTTTATAGCCTTCGTGAAATTTATTTTATATCTGAGAAGGAAGCTCCAGATCTTGCTGCTGCGATTCGTCTGTCCTCTTTCCCTTACACCTAATAAAAGCATGGGTTTTCACGCGATGGCTGCTGAAATGCCTAGTAAGATGGCTCGTGTTATTTTTTAGCAACATCTGTTCCACCTCTGGAAGGTGCAGCCTTGCATAATGAGCCTGCCACAGTTTTCCTGCTGGGATCTAAAATGATGCCACACGGCCACCTTACCGCTGATGCTCAATAGATGTCCTGTCCAACAACTTACATGTCTCCACTTCTCCACCTGCAGACTCAAAACAGGAAATTGCACGGCTGTGTTTTGTGACTTCCTGTGCTGGGGCCTCATTTATAAAAGAATGTGTAGGATCCATACTAAAAGTGCACGTACACCCAAAAGCCGAAAATGGCGGGCGCAAAAAAAAATCCTGATTTATAAAACCGTGTGCACGCACACTTGCACGCAATGTTCGCTTTATAAATCACAGTCCAGCTGGAAGGTTGCGCAGGTGAATTTGCATCGTTATCCCGCCCTCTAAACGCCCACTTCATACCTTAAATGGGCAATGCAAACTACTCCATGACTGTATTTGCATATAAATGAGCCTGCTGAGCATGCGCAGCGGCTTCCTGCAGCTTGTTTCTTGTTTCTTCGGATGAATGAGACGTGTCGAGCCGCCGTGCCACTAAATTTCACGGAGACTGAGATCGAGATGTTGTGGATGAGGTGGAGGCCAGGAAAACGAGATTATTTGGTGGTCACAGTAAAAGTGGAAAAAGTATATATAGATAGTATAAAATAAAGCGAGTGAGTGGCAGCACGTCGTTGCTGCGCTAAACGCTGTGAGTGCCACGGACAGATCTGTTGCAGAAAAAAAAAGAAGTGGTGTGATCTGAAGGTGGAGGCCAAGAGGTACGGAGCCCCTAAAGGGACACGGATTTTTTTTATATATATATATAATGAGTTTTACGTGCGTGCGTGAAACCTTTAAGGCTGATTTATGGTTCCGCGTTACACCAACGTAGAGCCTACGGCGTAGGTGCGCGTCGCTGCGTACCCTACGCCGTAGGCTCTGCGTCGTTTTAACGTGGAACCATAATTCAGGCTTACGCGTGCGCGCAAAGGTTTCACACGCGCGTAAAACTTATTATATATAAAAAGAAAATCTGAGTCCCTTTAGGGGCTCCGTAGAGTGGCCCAGCACTCATTTGTTCTGCCCTCAGTCACTCTACGGTTGGAAGCGGTGGGTGACGAGGAGGTTCCTGGCACGGCGCCCTGCACCGCGGCTGCAGCAGCAGCAGCACCAGAGTCCTGACTGACGCTGAGCTTCAAACACAGAGGGACACGATCAGCGCCATTATATTATAAGTCTGATATGTGATGACATTAAGAGTATGACATGAATCTGGCTTCATTTCACCACCTCACCGCCTGCGTCGCCAGTTCCCCATATTTTAAGTATGTTCCTACGGGAGGGTTAGGGTTGGCGTAGGGATACGCACATTTTTTGGTTAGTTTTTTCTTTTTAAATCCCAACCTTTGCGTAGAAGGTGGCTTGCGCATCTTTCAGGCCCTGTTTTGTACGCAAGCAAGCTTTATAAATGAGGCCCCTGGTCTTTAGAGGAGAGAAGAGAATCAGGATTCTGTTCATAAAGATCACACCAGACAGTGAGCAGATGTAAATACCTTTTACTTCAGTGGTATTTGAGAGTATTCCCCATACTGGAACGGTTCTCATATACAGAGGAGTTGATGGTTGAGTCAGTGCTGTGGCAGCAGAACAGCCCAAACCATCAGCCCTCAACTACCGTGTCTAACGCGTGGTAAGACGTCTTTGTGCCGATATGCTTTGTTTTGTTCACACATGACATGCTGCGATGCATGGAACATCTCTATTTCGGTGCCGTCTGTGTCGAGCATGGATCCAGACGTCTTGGGGTCTGTTGAAATTGCGCTCAACTTGCGGCCCTTTTCATTAAACCGGAGAAAACAAGCAGAAATGAGTTAATCAGGTGACCAGCCCGTCTTCACGGGTCTTCAGTGTGTCTGCAGCTGGGATCTCTTAATGAAATCTGTTTACCAGTCTCAGATCTGATTTGCGGTAACGCGAGGAGCGTGCCTATCCGGCTCGGCTGGTCTTCGGAGAGCGGCGCTGTCTGCCGGCGGCTCTCTGCAGGTGTAATTGGTTTTTGTCGCAGGAGCCACAATTGCAATCACGTCTGGCGACCTGAGGGAGGTTAGAGCAGACGGGGGGGGCTCATGCTCATTTACACAGCGACACTATCACAAGACCAGATCCAGCTGCTGGATGAGCGGCTGAAACACAGACTACACTTTCAGGATTCTGCCTTTTTATTTACACTTTATAGTCAATCGTCATTTACTGGTATTAAGCAGAGATTAATATTTTCTTGTAGCTCTAACCTGCAGATTCTGTCTGATTCCAGTTTTTGTCCCAGAGCATCATCTGATTGTCCTAACACCCATCAGAGACAGTCCAGCTCAATATCAGATGATTCTGGTCACCAGCCAATCAGCTGGTGGAACCTTAGGGCCAATCCCAATACACCCCCTACTTTCTACCACTAGCCCTAAAAATAAAGCCACAGGCGTAGGGCCCTTGTAATGTTCCCTAGGGATTGGGAAACCACTTGCTACGTCACTGCGTGGTTTACGTTCGGGTACGTAAGCGACTGCGTAGTTACGTTTGCACATACGTCACACCATATCAGGAAGCCCAGAGTTAAAAGCTGTTTTAATTTCCACTGTAGCGCTGTTAATATGCCACTTTATTAAGTTTTAATATTTTTTCAGGCGTAAAAGTAACCGTTAAGATCCCCAACCTGGGCTCAGTTTATCCAAATAACGCCTGTTAAGAAATTTGATCTGATGTTTTCGGGATGAGAACAGCCGGCTGCCGGCTCGGGAGCTGATTTATGGTTCCGCTTTAAATCGACGCAGAGCCTACGGCGTAGGGTACAGCGTAGGGTACGGCGTACGGCGCGCGTCGCCGCGTAACCTATGCCGTAGGCTCTGCGTTGGTGTAACGCGGAACCATAAATCAGCCTTTATTCTGGCGAGGTTTGAAAAAGACTTTGCAACAACGGGCAAGCGAGTGATTATGTACATTCACTGAGTGAATATTATGAAAGTAAAATATATATTTCTCGCTAGAAATGTAATCAAAACGTATTTTTATGCAGAAACTAACTCAAAATATTGATTTTATTCACTAAAAAATAAGAAATGTCCACCATGTTTTTTTTTTTATTCAGTCTGAAAAATGATGACGTAAAGCATTCTGGGAAATTTTTCTGGCCCTCGGTCAGCTAGGGTGCATCTGAAATCCCCCCCTATGAAGGGCTAGATTCATATCCACTCGCCGTTGTTTTCCCCACTCCCCCTAAAGAGGAATTGGGACACCACTACCCTCACGGGAACGCGCAAAATTTAGGGTAATAAGTTTAGTCTATGCTTAAATCCTATTTTTTTTTTTTGCATGTGCAGATAGACTCTTTGACTGAACAGCTATAAACCACATTCACATTCATTCTTGTTCCCTGAATCTGATTCAAACCGCATATGGAAGTGGTTTTCAATGCATTTCAAATCTGATTTTCACAGCTGGATCTCAGTTTGAACTGTTCAGTTGCTAAAATATGATCTCAAATAGCCTTTTCTGTCATTTGCAACTTGACACAAACAGCAGCTACTGCAATGCCTTAAATCACCTGCTCCTCGATATATAGAGCTGTGGTCACTGTGTAGGGCAGGTTTTCTTTTAGGGGCTATAAAGTAAACATTGTTGTATGTTTGTACTGTTCGTGGTGTCACTCGTGATGCAAAGATTGTCATCATCTTTTCTCGTAACCATGTTTGCACTATTGAGTGAGTAAAGAGTGATTCTGGAGACATGTTTACCAGAGTGATGAACCCTTCAGACCATGAAAAGGCAATGCAAGTTTATTTGTATATCAAACTTTATATTTAGACAATTCAAAAGGCTTTACACAAACACCTTAAAACGTGCATTAAAAAGTTCCAGTTTAAAAGCCGAATAAATATCTAAAGAGGGACAGGCGTAAGTTAAGAAAGAATAAAACAAATACAAGTTACAGTGTACTGTGGGAGATCTCTGAAATGCAGCAGGAAATAAAAAGGACTTCAACCTCGATTTAAGGAGTTTCAGCAACGCTGATGCATCCTGGGAGTTTATTCCACAGCATAAACGCTGAATGCTGCATCACCGTGTTTGGTTCTAACTGGCCTTGATGACGTGAGGTTTCTGGTTGGTTCATAATGGAGATCAGAGATGTATTTTGGCCCAATACCATTCAGAGATTTATTAACCAACAGCTGGATTTTAAAATCTATTCTGTTACAGACAGGAAGCCAGAGTAAAGATCTAAGAACTGGAGTTATCTGGTCCACTCTGCTGGTCTTAGTGAGGACTCCGGCAGCAGCTTTACAGTAGTCCAGTCTACTGAAGGAGGGTGGACACGTTTCATCAGTCCTTTAATCGTCAATATGTTCTTTAGGTGATAACGGGCTGTCTCCACTACTGTCTGGACATACAGTATGATGTCCAGACAGTTTGTAGCTGTTAAAATTCAGCTGGTGTCCAAAACCAAGAGTCATATTTTATCCGAGTGGAATCTGTGTTGTAGTCTATGGCGATAACAGGTAGATGCCAAAAATAGTTCCTGGCGCAGAGTAGGGATGGACGGTATGGACTAAAAAATGTATCACGATAATTTATGACATTTATCCTGATAACGATAAAAATGACGATAGAAAAAATACCAATTCAACTCCACCTTTGTAACTATAAATCTATCACCACATTCAGTCTTTGGAGCCAAAACACTGCTCTAAAAGATACTAAATACTACTAAACTACACCAATTAAATTGAATTAATAAAAACCAATTAAATGAGTTACACCTGTACTGCAAAACTGTAACGACTCAGATCGGCCATGTTTGTTACACAAAAACGTATCAACGGGAATCTTTCTTTCTTTCTTTCTTTCTTTCTTTCTTTCTTTCTTTCTTTCTTTCTTTCTTTCGCGTCGATTTAACGCAGAACCATAAATCAGCTTTACACAAAAACGTCATCAACGGGAATTTATCGTTTTTAGATGAAAAATTCTTACCGTGGGAAATTTTTTTGACGGTATATCATGAACGGTAAAATATCGTGTATCGCTGTAAACTATGATCAGCAATATTAAAATAATAAAAGGCTTGCAATATTTCAGTTGATTTGTAATGAATCCAGAATGTATGACTTTTTTTTTTTTTGTAATTGCATTACAGAAAATCACAATATTCAAATTTTCTGAGACAGTCCTGTAGAGACAAAATAATGACAGATTGAGCTTTAATTTGAAATGATGCAACAGCAGTCTCTGGGAATGTACTCAAGGATTTTTTTTTTTACTTTTTTCGTTCAATGAACAGGATCATTAGGACCTTTCAAAAAGGTCAAGTAGCTCCAATTTTGTAACCTTTAATTGTCCTCTGGTGACTTATTCAAGTGCTTTTCAGATTGTACCGCATGTGCTCCCCACTTACACGTACAACCTGCGAATTCTGCAGAGCCGTGCAAAAGACAACTCACGGGGCCCCTGCAAACAGCCCATGTTTACGCAGGTGTTTTTAACTTCAGATTAAGTTAGGGATCATCTCGTTTCACCCTCTGATAGATGCTTAATTACAGGTTTTACACTTTACAGCCTCTGCTGCTCTTTGTTCAAGTCCATCTCAGAGCTGAAGCAGTAACTCCCAAATATATTCAAAACAAACCAAGCAAGGAAGAAGTTGGAATAAGATAAATAAATGAAAGTAAATCCCAGGGGAAGTCCTTGACATCACACTGCACTGCTTCCATGTTGATAAACAGTTGGTGCTGCAAAGAGCATCTGCAGAGCCGGAGCACGCTGTAGTTTGAAGAAAACTTCACTTTCATAATTGGAGTTGGGGAAAAAACCTGAATAATAAAGAGACTGAACCATAAATATGGATGCTCATTTAAGCTTTGATCAAGCAACAAGACCTAAGACTGTATAAATAGACCTGGACGACCTGTCTGTGACATCTGTGAAGCCTTTTTTTCAGGTGTTTGGGCCGTTTCCTGTTTGTAGGAGCTGATTCTGTTATCCCCAAATCCAAAAATGGGCAAATGATTGGAATAAGAAAGTCTGGAAGCTGCTAGAAAAACACACTTTAGCTCAGTTAATCCCAAGTTACTATTTTAGCCTGATTTAGCTCATGGTAAGGTATGATGCTAATATACATTTTGATCAAATCTGTCAATCCATCCTCACTTCTGATGCTGCTAACCAAAATCACATTTCAAATGAGCACCACTGGTACGGAAGAGTATTAGGGCCAGGCAGGAGAAAAATAAAAATAATATTTTAGAGGAAGATTTTTTTTCATTATGCACTTCGAGAAAAAAGTTGAAATGTCGAGAAAAAAGTCGAAATGTCGAGATTGATGTTGAAGTACAATTTCGAGAAAAAATTTGAAATGTCGAGAAAAAAGTCAAAATTTCGTGAATAAAGTCGAAATGTTGAGAAAAAAGTCGAAATGTTGAGAAAAAAGTCGAAATGTTGAGGAAAAAAAGTTGAAATTTCGACTTTATTCACAAATTTTTGACTTTTCTCGAAATTGAATTTCAACAATCTCGACATTTCGACTTTGTTCTCGTAATTTCGTCTTTTTTCTCGAAGTGCACAATAAAAAAAAAATCTTCCACTCTCAAATTTTTTTTCTCTTGCCTGGCCCTAATACTCTTACCACTGGAGCCAAAACAAGGACAGGCAGAGTTTAAATTGAGCACCACCAGGACCCTCAAATACCCCTTTTCCACCAAGCCGGTTCCAGGGCTGGTTCTGGGACGGTGCTGGTTCTGGTTCACAACTCGTTCGATTTGCGAACCAGCTGAGAACTGGTTTGTTTTTTCATAGCTCGGGTGCTAACGGGGGCCACGTCATTACGTCACTGCAAACGTCAGTAACGCTGCTGCTCAAGTCCTCACTCTGACCAACACTGGCCAAGAACCAGCCCTGGAACTGGTTTGGTGGAAAAGTGGTAAAAGGTTCCCTCCTCGTCTCCTTGCTGAACTATGACACTAACTTTTAGAATTAAAGCTGCAAGCAGCGATGAACGGGCCCTCGCACCCTTGTGCACATTCAGGCTGCAGTGGAAGCGCTTATATGACTTAATGTAGATTCTTCAGGCCTGGACATTTAGTGGATGAAACCACCCACGACTCTCTATATCAAACCATTCAAAAGTTATGGCAGAAAGTAGGGACTATCACATATGGACCAATCAGATGAAGGGTGGCGCGCTTTTTGGCGTCTAGCGTCGCCGCGGTAACGCTTTTGACTGAGAAAAGTAATGCCCATCGTCGCAGGATCGAGACGCACATTTTGATGTATAACACACATGGGTGCATGTTACGATTCGAGCCGTATTAACGGCCGACGAAATGGCATAAATTGCGCCGAAATTACACGATTAATTCAAAATGGCCGACTTCCTGTTCGGTTTGGGCCATGGCGCCAAGAGACTGATGCAGGTGTGTACCGATTTTCGTGTATGTACGTCAAACCGTATTGTGGGGCTTGAGGCACGAAGTTTTCTAGGGGGCGCTGTTGAGCCATTAGGCCACGCCCATTAATGCAAACCAATAAATATCAAATTCATCACCAGGCCTGGCTTGCGTGCAAAATTTGGAGACTTTTGGGGCATGTTTAGGGGGGCAAAAAGGCCCTCATTTCGTCGGAAGAAAAACAACAACGAGAACGAGAACATCTACAGATACAATGAACGAAATTATAAGTGCCATCACTCAGTGCTAAAAAACGAACAGATAAATACTATAGTATATTAGGCTGTGCGATTAATCGATTTTAAATCTAAATCGGATTTATTAATCAAGACGATGTTAAAAAAAGGAAAATCGGAAAATCGATTTTCCTTTTTTGCAGCTGGCTGCATTACAGACAGAGCCCGTCTAGTCATCTTTGTTTGGTCAAGAAAATTGTAAATGTTGTCACTTTACTAAACTCAAGGAGGATTTACAGTATCTTTCAGTTGCACTTCATTCCCAATAGGGAAATTTGTTTGCTATTTTTCTTTAAAAATAAAGATAAAATATTTGAAACAATTTATTCCATTGTCTTTTGTAGTTTTACCAAAAAAATCAAAATCGAAAATCGGGTTTTTATTTTTGTCCAAAATCGCCCAGCCCTAATTTACACACAACATAAAATAATAATAAAAAAAAAAAAAAAAAATTAAAAATAACCTACACATGCACACAATCCCTCATATCAGTTACAGTTTGTTTTTGAGTAGATTGAGGATAAAAAATGATAAAAGGATAAAAACTGTCTCTAAAACAGGTTGTTCTTGTTTTGACTAACGTTATCTTAATTAATTCTGATCAAATCTGTCCCTAAATCCACCCACATGACATGTGAAACAGCTAGTGTCAGATTTAAATGAGGACCTGAGAAGCTGAGAGCTGCAGGAGCTGGACCCTCAACAAACCCACACTCGTCCTAACGCCTGCAGCCCTGCAGCCCCAGAGGGTTCGTTACAGCCGTTTCCCAGAGAATATCCAGGCAAAGTTAGTCAATCCAGGCCAGCCTGGAGGGGATCTCGTCTAGAAGAACTGGGACGCAGCCGCAACAAAAAAACGCCTGCAATTGCAAAGCTGCTGTTTTTAAACCCTCATCTGGTTTGTGGTCTGTTAGTACAAGTTACCACACAACAAAACATATCTGTAAAATGAGATAATGATTATAAACATACTGTGTGTGTATGATTAGCAATTGTATGGAAGAGTATTAGGGCCAGGCAGGAGAAAAATAAAAATAATATTTTAGAGGAGGAAGATTTTTTTTTCATTATGCACTTCGAGAAAAAAGTTGAAATGTCGAGAAAAAAGTTGAAATGTCGAGATTAATGTTGAAGTAGAATTTCGAGAAAAAAGTCGAAATATTGAGGAAAAAAGTCAAAATGTTGAGAAAAAAGTCAAAATTTTGTGAATAAAGTCGAAATGTTGAGGAAAAAAGTCGAAATTTTAAGAATAAAGTCGAAAGTTTGAGATAAAAGTCGAAATTTCGTGAATAAAGTCGAAGTGTTGAGGAAAAAAGTCGAAATGTCGAAAAAAAAAAGTCGAAATGTTGAGAAAAAAGGGGAAATTCGACTTTATTCAAGAAATTTCGACTTTTTTCTCGAAATTGTATTTCAATAATCTCGACATTTCGTCTTTTTTCTCGAAGTGCACGATAAAAAAAAATCTTCCACTCTCAAATTTTTTTTCTCTTGCTTGGCCCTAATACTCTCTCGTACAATTGTTATCTAAGAGCTGACAGAGAGAAAAATATAATTAGATTAAAAAAATATCTACATTTTTCAAGAACCTAAAAGACGAAGGAACAAAAGGAAAACAACTTTATGACAGAGTGTCCTTGAGCTAGATGTTAAATCCTGCTCGACTGCAGCGGAGAAAGCGGGAAAGAAAACACTGCGAGCTCCTCGTGGGAAGAGTCTGAATCAGCTGTACAAAATGTAAATGTGAAGTGACAAAAGGAGCAGGAGATAAAGGGACTGATTTGAAAAGAACAATCAGTGCTTTGATAGCGTCTCCTGTGTAATCCTGGGGTGAGGTAAGTGTGCCAGAACAGACAGCTTGGTACTAACTGCTTGCAGATGGGAGCAGCCGCTTTGCTCTGCGGCTTCTGCAGCAACTAAGGATGGGAATCGAGAACCGGTTCCCAGTGTTTCAATTCCTTGGAATCATTTGCAAATTTTGCAAACGATTCCCTTTTCGATTCCAGTGGGAACGAACGATGTCATAACACACGTTGCGTAAGCCAGCAGTCAATAGTAAACATGGTGCCCAAGCAATACAAACCCTCCATAGTCTGGTTACATTTCAGTAAAAAAAGAGACAACAGGGCAACTTGAAATACTTGCTAAGTGAATATTTCGTCAGAGAGGAAATATTACCAACATGCAAAAACATTTCTGTACACAGCAGTAGGGCTGGGCGATATGGACCAAAAGTCATATCTCGATATTTTCTAGCTAAATGGCGATACTCGATATATATCAATATTTTTTCTGTGCCATAATTGGGGTTTCCCCCAAAGCATTATAGCATAGCATCTCTGTTAGCATCTCTGTTAGCATCTCTGTTAGCTTAATTTTTTTCTGAGACAAACCCTTAAAAAAACAGTCAGTTTTAATACAAAGCCTCGTGCCAAATGTCACACAGGTTCATTTATTAACAGAGGTCTGCACAATATCAAAATGTATAAAACAAATGAAATAAAAATAAACTGCCTGCATATATAGAATAAAATGCTTCTTGAATAAAATAAAACAAATATCCCTTTCCTGCATAACAATTAAATTAAAATACACTGTGCAATTAATACAATGTAGACAGTAACAGGCAGACTTTTCCACTGAGGTTGACAGTTGTGCAAATAACAAAACATTTGTGCAAATCTCAAATAAAACATTCAAGTCAATTTGTCACAAAATAAGCTATTATAAAATTTTAAATCGATATAAACGATATTGTCTCGTAACATATCGCGTTTGAAAACATATCGATATATATTAAAATCTCAATATATCGCCCAGCCCTACACAGCAGCAATAACAATCAATGAATGTCGCATTTTCGATCCACTCTGGACTAATGTCAGTCATTCTCAGCCCAGCAGCAGCAGCAGCAGCAGCAGCAGCAACGTTAGCATGTCCTTGGCTAATAATATTGCTGGTAACTAATTAACTAACAAACACTACCTGTCATAGTAACGCCATTTGCCTCATTGTTGTCCTTTTTTTCCAAAAGAGAATCGATAAGGGAATCGATAAAGAACAGAATCGTTAAGCAGAATCGAAAATGGAATTGGAATCGTAAAAATCTCATCAATTCCCATCCCTAGCTGCAACGACGGGGGTTCTGCATCGTCAGAGTTTGAGGTCCGTTTCCCACCGGGAACGAAGAACCAGAAACACGCAGAAACAAGCTTTTGAACTGTCAAAGCACACAAGTGTTTGTATGAAGCTGCACCAGGCAGCCGTGAAGCACCAGGGATGTCTGGATGTTTCATCTGGTCTTGTTTGGTAGCACATGCAGAGGAGGGGTGGTGTATTTTATTAAATAAGCAGTTAAAAAAGATCTTTTGATCATCTATCATCTGCTATGAATTGGTAATTGGATTCCAGCGAGACACACAGCAGCACACCAGTGCGTGGCATTGATAAAGACTAACCTTGTATGACTTTTAAAACAACTAAGTGTGATGTCCGTGGGGGCTCGCTGGGATTGCAGCGTCCCGCCGAGGTTTGAATCTGGCAGCCAACCTTTTCAGGGAGTCGGCACCTCGGCAAGTAAGAAGAGGCAGTAAGAAATTGCAGGACTGCCAGCTCTGTCTCTGATGTCTTTTGTCAAAGTTTCACTTCAAACCTCGGAGGTTTGCTAACATATTAATGAATGTCTAATACGAGACTGATGCATAGTGATGATCTGCTCTGCAGAGTTCTGCATGATAACGTGACTGCACTCTGCAAAAAGAGCCAGGATCCTGCCTGATGGATTCACAGCTGCAACTAATGCATATTTGTATTATTACAACCCCAAAATAATGATAAAAAAAGGTGGAATGGTAGCAAAAAAATGTATCGCCTTCACTGGCACTATGTAACTTTGAGGAGCATGGTAGGAACCCTGCCACACTAAAAAACTACACATTTTTACGGCTTTGACTGCTTTACAGCATACGTCACTTCCCCATCCTTCCCCATTCGTAGTCGAGACGGAAGCTGGGCGGGGCGTGGAGAAGCTGGTATCATGGTCGAAGCAGCGAAAAAAACCAAGAAAATAAACGTTTTTTATCGGAGGAGGCGAAAAAAGAAAGCGGGAGAGTAACAAGCTAAATGCCCGGACAAGAATAAACATTGGCCCGGCGTTCACTCACTGGCGTGGTTTTGGTAATTCTAAAATTACTGACAATATCAACAACAGACACATAGAATAATAATAGTGATCATAAAATTGTCTAATTCGCAATGAGGAAGCTTTATAAAATAATAATACAAGTGAATAGAATTACAGCACTAGAGGAAAGAATGCAATGCAAAGAAAATGTATAGAACATTTCTAGTATTTTTCCAGAGAACTGTAAAATTGGGCAGGGCTGATCTGCAAAACATTCAGTAATCATAGGTTATAAAGTATTTTTTTATTTTGTCAGTAAGTATGTTGGACTAGCGTATGAGTTTGTAATTTGGGGCGCATTATCTCGCTGAAATAGGACAGTAATAAAACTAAGTTGAGCTTAGTGATTTTCAACATCGTCATATTATATTGTTTAGCCAAAAATAGATACCTTACCTCTTCACTATCCATCCTGCAAACGACCGCTGTGTTCTTTCTGGTAAAGCACTACCGCTTTGGTCCAAAGGAGCCGCCAAACTCAACAAAAGCTGAAAGTTACATTGTGCTGCTTTAAGATCTGGAATAATAAACCGCCCACAGTTTGAGATCCAGATGCCTCAGAGTCCAGGGATGGTGGACAAGGTTATCATGAGGCCACTTTTTTGCACAATGAAGTTGCAAGCAGCATTTGTGAATCTACAGTAGCTCCACATTTTAAAGCTTGATGAAGTCTAATCCCATGACATCTCTGGATGTGACGTAGTCGGTCATATGACCAGACCACATGACTGATCGAGTGATCGTCCTCTGCCTTCATCTTCTGTTGACTATTCTCGCAGCAGCAGTCGGGATAATTGAATCTGTCCAAAAGTAAAGACTAAAACCAAAGTTTCCGTCCATCTTCTTTGAAATCAAGATCTTTGTTTTGAAGATAAGTCTCCCAGGACAAGTTCGCGGGACAACGTTTCATGAGAATTATTCACAAAACACCGTTCAACCGGCGCTCCCTCAGTGGAACCTTCTCGCAATTTCAGAATTACGTCTTTTGTTTTGCAAAAAAGTGTAATGGACATCCAGGGTGTGAGCTTTTGGACAGGACGGATGGAGGGAAAAGGGCAGGAGCTCAGTCACCTGGGAGGGCTTCAGACAGGAGACAGAATACTGATGAATGTTTTTTTGGGTTTCTTTTCCAAGTAATAACTGGATCCCTATAACTCTGGCATGCTTTTCTGCAAACTCAACACAAACAAGCTGCAGGAGTCTCGTTGGGAATCTTAAAAATACCAACTAATCCCAAATTCTCCTGCCAAATGAGGAGAAAGATAATCTGATCCCACTATAATCCACACGATATTTAACTGTCTGTTTCAGTAGAGCCGTTTTTAACTGGGTGTCTTGTTGTACGTGCTTAACTAATGCAGTTTGTGGCTCTTGGCTACATCCTAATGCCTGTTAAGTGAGCGTAGTGTTCAGTACACTGCTGAACTTTTCAGTAATACTGTAGGCAGTACTCGAGTTGTAAAAAGAAATCAGGGTGGATTTTATCATATGGGGACAGATAATTTGTGCTGATTACAAATAATATAATATATTACAAATAATAACAGTGACCAAAACATCTGCAGAAATACTGCAGGAATGACATAGCAGCAGTTAAATGCAGCCTTCTGTAAGCTTTAAATATCCACTGGGCTTACATCAAATACATCAAAACACAACAATAAAAAACACTTTTCTGAACTTATCAATATGACTCTGTCCTTCACAGGATAAGTAAAATGGATCACTGCAAAAACTCAAAATCTTAACAAGAATATTTGTCTTATTTCTAGTTAAAATGTCTCATTTTAGTAAAAAAATCTCATTACACTTAAAACATCAATTTTCACCTGTTTCAAGTAGATTTTCACTTGAAATAAGTAGAAAAATCTGCCAGTGAAACAAGATTTTTTTGCTTTTAATAAGAAGATAAATCTTGTCCCACTGGCAGATTTTTCTACTTATTTCAAGTGAAAATTTACTTGAAACAGGTGAAAATTGTCAAATACCGTATTTTCCGCACTATAAGGTGAACCTAAAAGCCTTCAATTTTTTCAAAAGTTGACATTGCGCCTTATAATCCGGTGCGCCTTATATATGGATCTTTTCTTACATTTCTCCATACCTGGCCTTGCTGGGGTTGAAAGTCGTGACGAATGGATGGCGTTTTGGCGGGAATACCGGCTTTCGCGAGTATGACGTTTTATTTTGAGCGACGAAAAACAATACAATATATTTATTCTTATATGTCAAGATCACAATAATCTTCCAATTTAGAACTAAAATATTAAAGAACTAACACAAATAAAATACACTTCAATTAAATACTTTGTTCCGGAGCCGCGGGTTGCCGACCCTTGGTCTAATGGATGCACAACGTAACAAACGGTGTGGAAAATACGGTAAGCTATTTTTCTGGTGTTATTTTTCTGGTGATGACTCTAAATATTGAAATAGCAGTAAAATCAAATTCATTGATGAAATGACATAAGGGATGGAAAGGGGGGATGGCAGTTTTACAGGGGGGGTGATTTGGACCGTTTTTATTTCAGGGGGGACGCCATCCCCCCTCATCCCCCCTCAACTCCAGTACTGACTGCAGGGCCTGAAGACGTGTCCATGTGGGTGTGTTACATCTGTGTGTTCAGCTGCGGCGTGAGAAACCCAAAATGCGTCAGAGCATTTCAACTATTAAATATTTGTACACCAAACACAAATCCGCTCCTTCAACAACCCCCTCCCACTTCTGTTGATATTGTGTAATTACCCTCACGCAGGACTGAATACATTACGTGTTTTTAATCTGAATGTTGTGAACACCTCTGCACTCTCGGTGCTCTGCCCGCAGGAGGAAGTGGAGCGCGGGAAGCGCCAGGTCCTGGTTCTGGGTCTGGACGGAGCCGGGAAGAGCAGCATGTTGCAGGGCCTGGCCCCGGGGCAGCCGGCCACTAAGAGAGGCCGATGCCGGCCCACCCGCGGCTTCAACTTCATGAGCCTCAACGCCCCGGCCTGTCAGCTCGACTTTCTGGAGAGTAAGATCCCTTTTTATCTGCCGTAATCAAACACCGCCGGCTCTGTGTGGATTCCAGCAGAGAAATGAAAAGGGTTTTTTAAGCACTCGACTCACGACAGTAGGGGCCTTTGTTTCATCAAACACGCATGACATCTCAAAGGATCTTGAAACCGTTTTGAAGAGCTAGATTAAGTAATCAAGCTCTTCAAAACTGTTTCGAGAGGCCTTTGAGATCAGTTGCCACATCTCACTTTGTACAAGTCGTCAGGGTTTTTATCCTCAGTAGGACCAAGTCAAAGTGTTCAAAGTTGCCCACTTTTAACACATCCCCCCTCCCCTGCGATCCTTTAACAACGGCGTACTGCAAAAATTCACATGAAGGCGAGAAGGCTGCAGCTTTCCAGGAAAAGTCTCAAGGTCAGTAGTATTGTCGTACTTTCTTTTGCCGATTCTGCAAGAGCACGAACATGGACTAAACGGTTGCTTCGTGTGACGACCTGATGGTACGTGACCTGAAGCAGGTTCAGGACTGAAGTAACAGGAGTTTGGGGGAATCAGGAGGCTCAGCCAGGCTTTCAGTAGCGCTCCGTGCAACTGCCAGTCCGCCCTGACCCTCGCATCCCTATGGAGCTAGAACAGTCTCATAATTCGCAAATGCACACACCGTTTCACAAATGCACAGGACAAAATTCACAAATGCACACACCGATTCACAAATGCACACACCGTTTCACAAATGCACACACCGTTTCACAAATGCACACACCGTTTCACAAATGCACACACCGTTTCACAAATGCACACACCGTTTCACAAATGCACACACCGTTTCACAAATGCACAGCACAAGTTTCACAAATGCACAGAAAAATTCACACGTGCATAGGACAAGATATACAACTGTATTTTTGATGCACACACAAATATAACCTGATTTACAAACGTTTTGTTGTCTGTGAGCTGGGCTGGATTTGCGTGTGACTTTTGAGACTCCCCTGACGTGACTCGATCCACAAATACGTTTTATTTAACACAGAAGGATCTGCAACCAATCAGATGTCTTCCTTTGTTTCAGCCAAACATAAGAGCGCACCCCACGTGGGGGACGCAGAGCAGTGGATAAAACATGACTTACTCATAAACCAACGTTTGTTAAACTTTTGTAAATCAGGTTATATTTGTGTGTGCATCGAAAATACATTTGTATATCTTGTCCTACGCACGTGTGAATTGTTCTGTACATTTGTGAAACTCGTCCTGTGCATTTGTGAAACGGTGTGTGCATTTGCGAATTATGAGACTGTTCTAGCTCCATACGTCCCGATCCCACCATGTCAAAACTGGAATAAACCGTCCATTCAAGGGAAAAAGAAAGTACATCTTCTTTCACATGTAAGGCCGGCCCATACAAAGCGTTGAAGGAGATATATTATGGGGTGAAAGATGATTCACCTGGTTGAGCGGTTATCCCGTTTTCAGAGTCTTCGGCCCTTGTGACGCCGGTCTGCACCCCTTGCCGTCCCCCCCACCCTCATTTCCTGTCTTAAAGTATTAATAATAGGCCACAAAATCTTCTTCTTTTAAAAAAAAGAAGACATAATATGCACTTTTTTAAAAAAGTTAACCTTTTGAGAAATTGCTAAAATGTCAGGGACATGTTTTTGGTCTAAATGCCTCAGAATTACACGACACCTCTGTATGTAGCAGTTGTTTTTGAGTCAGTTTACTTGATTCAATGTAGCTTCAGTGCATGCAAGTTTGCAGACGTTTGTTTATAAGTAGCTCTCCCAAGGTCTTAACTGGCCGTTGCATTCAGGTTCAGATCTGAGCTTCTTTTTCTCCCCTACTTTTTTTCATTTTAAGTTGAAGATTTGCTGATGTTTTGGGGATTTTCGTCCTTGTTGCACGAACCACTTTGAGCCATATTTTAGCCGCCCGACAGATGGCTTCACATTTAACTTTAAAATTCAATTCAATTTATTTATTTGATTACAGGGACTGTACATGTTAATGAACACGAGTGTAAACATGTATGGTTATAGCCATAGGCTAATTTCCACCATTCGTCCCTGTGGCAAATCAATGCCAAACATAAAATCGGACACCAGCAAACAAGGAAGACAAGATATAGCGACAAAAGACAACATTTAAAAACACGACTAAGCTAGAAAAAATGAATAAGAAATAAAAACATGTTACAATTGATACCAGTAAGTGACCGTCATGTTTAAAGTGCTAAGTGCTTAAGTGCAAGAGATTTAAAGTGTCAATGCAGATTACACATTGTCCCATTATTTCTTTAAAGTGCTCCAATGCTCAGATGTATAAAGTGCTAATGCATATTGCACATTGATTTCTTGCATTTTTTTTTTTTTTGCATTTTAATTGCTTTTAGTGCTCATAATAATAATAAAATACTTGGGATCTCAGAGGAATTCACGGTCGCCACAATGAGAGACCCGGCCCTGCAGCTGCAAAAACCAGCCCGTATCACCAAGCCTCCGCCACCGTGCTTGATGGCTGCTATATAGCGGTTGTGCTGATACGGCTCGTCTGGTTTACAACAAGCCTCTCCCCTTTGCTCTCATCCATCAAGAGGAATTATTCTGTTTATGTAAACAGCAGAACTTCAGCTGTTTTCTTTCCTTAACTCCCCCAACGCTGCCAAACATCTGTCACTGCAAACCACAGAGACGATGAAAAAGTCATCTGCGCCTCTCACTATATTCTCCTTATAAACCTCGGATGGGTTCAGTTCGACTGCAGTATAGTCTTAAACTGACTCTGAAATGTTCCAAATTATCTCTCGACCGAAAGCCGTGGACTAAAAATAACACGATGACTTCTCTCGTTATTCAATCACCGAGAGCGAGACGCTGAGACGCTGAGCTGCTTCAGAGCGAGTTCCTTTGAACTGATTCAGAGGGATGAGTCATCCGGAGACTGATTTATTCATGATCTGAACCCCTAATTTGTTCATCGCTCATCTCCGTGAGAGAAGCAGGCGTCGCCACCCACCCGGGATACTTCATTCCTGAGTGGTAAATGTCAGAGGAGGCTTGTTGGCAGGTGTTTACTCTGGAAAGGGAGACCAGATACAAACCTGTAATCTCTGAGACAAGCGTAGCGATCTGATTAGGTTTAAAAAAAGAAAAAAGGAGTCGATTCATTCATGATGTAATCCTTTACAGGACTGTCTCAGAAAATTAGAATATTGTGATAAAGTTCTTTATTTTCTGTAATGCAAAAAAAAAAAAAAAAGGAATACATTCTGGATTAAGATTAAGATTCTCAGAATATTCTAATTTTTTGAGATAGGATATTTGAGTTTTCTTAAGCTGTAAGCCATGATCAGCAATATTAAAATAATAAAAGGCTTGCAATATTTCAATTGATTTGTAATGAATCCAGAATGTATGACATTTTTGTTTTTGTAATTCCATTACAGAAAATCACAATATTCAAATTTTCTGAGACAGTCCTGTATTATTTGTATGAAATATATGTGATACATCAGGCATTAAGAGATTAAATAATACATCATTTTAAAACATAAATCTGATATTACTATAAATATTTATATTTGGATCAACACATTTTCAAGAAATAATCTGGATGATGGAGGTTAATGTTTCCCACCAGCAGCTTCATTAGTTTTATTTTCGATGTAGCTTTGCTCCTGCGGTTGTGTTTTTTTCTTTTATTTATCGTGCAGATCAATGCTTAAATTCAATATTCTTAGTGAGTAAAGCTCAAACAAACTAACGAATCAATAAGAGCAGTCAATAAACTGGATTCAGACCTGTCAACAACAGGGAATATTTGAGATAACAGAACCACCTTTGACAGGTTTTCAACAGAGAAACAGAGAACTGCTGAGACACAGCGTCATGAGTGGAAACCTAGATGTGAGAAACGCCTTGGACCTTACGCCTCAAAGTTCACTTTCGTTGAACTTTGGCTGCAGCGCCTGGAGTCGGAGCGGCAGACGGCGCAGAGATAAATACAGTATCAGTGCGAATGCAAACGGCTGCATAATCAGGATGACGGGAAACGACCCATTTATTCACCAGCAAATGTTTAACCTGCAAAAGCACCTGACCTGAAGTGTGACACGTGGAGAAACGAGGTCACGCAACTCACCAGAGGTGTCAAAAGTATTCACATTTATTACTCAGGTAGAAGTATAGATACTAGAGTTTAAAAATACTCCTGTAGAAGTTGAAGTATCAACTCAAGTTTTTTACTCAAGTAAAAGTATAAAAGTACTGGTTTCAAAACTACTTAAAGTATAAAAGTAAAAGTAATGTAAGGGGGAAAAAAGCCATTAAGGACAAAAGCCATTGAAAATTAATGCATCTTAGAATAATGTAAATATATTAAAGAAGCATATATGTGTACTATTGAGCATTAACATGTGTTTCAGAGAGCAGAAGATATGATGACTAGTTGCCTATAAGTATTGTAATGGTGCAAAAAGTCAAACTTCAGAGGCATGTTATCATTTATCCTAACCTTTATTGGAATGTACATCCAAGTTTAGTTGCAGGAATCTGAGGGAACGGATGTAAGAACAAAACTGGACAAGAACATCTGAAACAACCACAACCAAATTCACTCTATCCGGATGGAGCAATTTAACTGGATAGTGTTTTTTTTAAAGGCCAAAATGAAATAGAGTAACGAGGCTGTTTTTAAAATGTAAGGAGTAAAAAGTACAGATAATTGCGTGAAAATGTAAGGAGTAAAAGTAAAAAGTCGTCTGAAAAATAATTACTCCAGTGAAGTATAGATAACCAAAATTTCTACTTAAGTAAGGTAACGAAGTATTTGTACTTCGTTACTTGACACCTCTGCAACTCACAGGCTTTTGTTTTTTGTTTTGTTGAACATGTCTATTTCTCGACTTTCTTTCGAAGTTTAGCCTAAATAAAATAAAAGAAAAGAAAAACAAATTGTTGTGCGATTACAAGGTTTGCAGAGCTGCTGTGGAGCCCAGGATGTGCACACGCCCCCGTCAGTACTCCAGTTGTAAAACAAAATCAGGGGGGATGGTGGATTTTATCATATGGGGACAGATAATTTGTGCTGATTACAAATAATATAATATATTACAAATAATAGCACTGACCAAAACACCTGCAGAAATACTGCAGGAATGACATAGCAGCAGTTAAATGCAGCCTTCTGTAAGCTTTAAATATCCACTGGGCTTACATCAAATACATCAAAACACAACAATAAAAAACACTTATCAATATGACTCTGTCCTTCACAGGATAAGTAAAATGGATCACTGCAAAAACTCAAAATCTTAACAAGAATATTTGTCTTATTTCTAGTTAAAATGTCTAATTTTAGTAAAAAAAAATCTCATTACACTTAAAACAAGACTCATCACTGGAAAAAACAACAATTTTCACCTGTTTCAAGTAGATTTTTTTCAGAATCAGAAAAGGGTTTATTGCCAAGTTTGTTAACACACACAAGGAATTTGTTGTGGTGATTGGTGCAATACAATAAAAAATAAAAATATAAAAACAAACAAATATATAAGAGATAAAATAAGAGATAGAAAAAAATGTAGAATATGAGGTTTTAAAGTGCCGGATATGAGTCTATACAAAAAGTAACGTAGGATGACTTAGGACAGATAAAATAAAATGTATAAACAGAAATGTACAATATGGGGTTTTTAAAGTTTTAAAGTTTGCTTGTAATAAGAAGATAAATCTTGTTCCAGTAGCAGATTTTTCTACTTATTTCAAGTGAAAATTTACTTGAAACAGGTGAAAATTGTCAAATAAGTTATTTTTCTGGTGTTATTTTTCTGGTGATGACTCTAAATGTTGAAATAGCAGTAAAACCACATTCATTGATGAAATGACATAAGGGATGGAAAGGGGGGATGGCAGTTTTACAGGGGGATGATTTGGACCGTTTTTATTTCAGGAGGGGATGCCGTCCCCCCTCATCCCCCCTCAACTCCAGTACTGGCCCCCGTCCTTCACCCCCGCACGCCTCCGTCGCTGCTTTGCAGTTACACGTGGGGCGGTAACTTTAATAAGGAGTCCCGTTGAGTGTCAGGACGGGCGTCCCGCTGAGCTCCCGGAGGCCGAGCTGCAGACGACAGCATCAGGTGAGCAGCAGGTTTCTACCGCCGCCACATCTCGCCGGCTTAGACCACCTCGCTGCCCAGTTTCCTAGCAACCTTCTCTAATGAATTCTTGCCAAGATGGTGAAGACCTGAAGTCAGACTTGCTGGCGAGTGAGCAGTGATCGCTGGACTGTGCAGCTGTAGCCTCGACGCCCTCGACGCCCTCGGACACTGCGACACTCCCCCTCTGCTGAAGCCGGCGACGGATTTTTAAATACCTGCTCCATTCTTAGACAAGCAGTGATGAAGCTGCTGAAGACTTTCCTAGAGGAGGAATTCTTGCAATCAACTCTCAACTCTCACCCACTAGGGCTGGGGATCGATTCAAATGTCAAGAATTGATTCAATTCCGATTCTTAAGATTCAGAATCGATTATCAAGATTTGATTCGATCCGATTCGATTCCGATATTGATTTGGGTTAGTGTTATTAAAACAGTTTTTTGAGCTGTTGCATGAATTATATGACTGTAGTTCTGCAACATATTAATACTAGTATTATATTGAGATTAAACAGCAGCTAGGCAGCTAATGATGCTGTAAGGACAGATCCAGGGCAGCAAACAGAGACGGATGAAATCGGTTTTATTTTTTTCCACATTCCGTTTTTATTTGTTCCATTTTCGGTCTATTTTGGTTTTAAATTTTTGAGCATTTGGTTTTTAGCATTTTTTGCAAATGTAACCCCAAGACAGTATATAAAGTAATGAAATATAGACAATTTATGCAATTATAACTGAAAACTTTAATGTTTTCATACCTTTAAACATATTTAAAGGCAAAAACATGGCACCAGTTATTCTCGTGTCCAACAAAACATTCCTTTTTTGGGGATAAACAAAAAAATAACCAAAAGTTGTAATGTAATGATGAAAAAAAAATACATAAATAAATAAAAGAAGAAAAAAAAGATTTTTTTTTTTTTTTTAAATCGATCTTTAGACATATGAATCGATTTTTAGGAATTAATATGAAAATCGATTTAGAATTGGGAAATCGATTTTTTCAACACAGGCCTATCACCCACCCATGTTTAAAAGGTGATGAATGAGTGGCTGCAGGTTTTGAGACATTCCTGAAGGCTCAAAGTGATAAATATCCTCCTTTTGCACACAAAAAAGAAAGAAAAATGCCTTTGAATAAAAGTGAAGCAGAACAAAGTCAGGCCAGCGCTTTTATGTTGATGCTCATTGATGAGGAAAACACAGATTTACAGACGTTTGATGATAAAAATCCAATGAGCTGCATTGCTATATTTTAATCATGGACATGTGTCTGGAGGCAGCGAGGCGGAAGAAAGTTAATCAGACCAATTTGCCAAGGAGGGAATGTGGACATTAAGGATGCAAAGCACCATCCTGGTTCTTTTTATCTCTCTCTCTACGCTCGTTCTCATCGGATATGGCACAAATATTAAATGAACCCGAGGCCGATTTGTTTAAAAGGAGCGTATTTCACTGTGGCAGCTTTCTTCTGTCAGTGTCTGATGTGCTATTGAGGAAAGACTGTTCCTCAGCAGCGGTTTGTGAGAATCAAAATAGCATCTTCCTTTTCTACGAAAGCTGCTTCGGCCACTCTTACATGAACAAGTGTGATGTTTTCAGTAAACTGAGTGCTTGGAGCATTTCAGCTAAGCTAAATCTTGGTCCTTTCTAGTTAAAAGCCCCATGTAATTATGAAAATCCCCCACTGAACAACTGCTGCGTTGATTCAGAACCAGTTTTCTCTGCAGAGACTGAAACCCCAGAGTCTGCTGCTGCTTTAGCAACGGTTTACATCATCTGATCATCTTGTTTATTCCAAGCAGCTTCATTTTAAACTAGGATGACGCTAGGGATGGGCGGTATGGACTAAAACATTTATCACGATAATTTCTGGCATTTATCCCGATAACGATAAAAATGACGATAAAAAAAAATACCAATTCAACTCCATCTTTGTAACTATAAATCTATCACCACATTCAGTCTTTGGAGCCAAAACACTGCTCTAAAAGATACTAAATGCTACTAAACTACACCAATTACATTGAATTAATAAAAACCAATTAAATTAGTACACCTGTACTGCAAAACTGGAATGACTCAAATGAAACAAGTTTGAAATGTAAGAACAGATTCAACATTTATTCAAACTGTATGGCTTAAACAGTGGGATAACAGTGCAAACAGCAAAAGTACCATTGTCCTTCAAGTTTTCCTAGCTTATAAAATCACAAAGTAGAAAAAAATACAACCTGATAAATAAAGAAACAGGACAAATAAATAAAAGTTCACTGAAAATAAAATCCAATCAGTGATGACCTCTTCTAATATAAATAAAATGTGCAGAATTTGCACATTTTAATTTGCACATTTTTCAGAACCATAAATCAGCTTTACACAAAAACGTCATCAACGGGAATGTATCGTTTTTACCGCGAGATGATAAATTCTTACCGTGGGGAATTTCTTTGACGGTAAATCGTGAACAGTAAAATATCGCCCATTACTAGATGACGCGTCCGTGAAAACCTTCACTTTTTTGCCTCTGCAGTCGGTGGCGGTGAGGATCTGCGGCGCTACTGGCTGGACTACCTGAGGAGGACGCACGTCCTGGTGTACGTGGTGGACTCTTCGGACCGGACGCGCCTGCCGATGGCCAAGGCCGAGCTGCACCGCCTCCTGAAGCTGGAGCCACGGCTGCCCGTGGTCGTCCTGGGAAACAAGCAGGTAACACGCTCGTCCGCTTAGGCCGGGGGTCGGCAACCCGCGGCTCTAGAGCCGCACTAGTGGCTACCTGGAGCTTTTTCAAAAATGTTTCACTTTCTTTTCTTTCTTTTTTTTTCTCTCTTTCTTTTTTCCTTTTTTTCCTCTCTTTTCTCTTTATTTTTTTCCTTTTTTTCTTCCTTTTTTCTTTTTTTCCTTCTTTTTTTCTCTTTTTTTTCCTTTTCCTTTTTTTTTATCTTCTTTTTTTCTCTTTTTCTTCCTTTTTCCTTTTTTAATCTTGACATTTTGGCTTTTTTCTCGACATTTCGACTTTTTTCTCGACATTTCGACTTTTTTCTCAAGAAGGTACTTCAACATTAATCTTGACATTTCTACTTTATTCTCGAAGTGCATAATGAGGAAAAAAAATCTTCCCCCAGTTATAACTACCGGTAATATAGAAACATGCAGCATGTGTTGCCTTCATTCTAAGGCTTATACAAGACTTTTCACTTTTTGCGGCTCCAGTTTTGGGTCCAATGCGGCTCTTTCAACATTTTGGGTTGCCAACCCCTGGCTTAGGCAAAGTACACCATCAGCTGCACTTTCCGTTGTTTCCTCCATTTCCATTCATTTGTGCAGGAAATTGAGTTTTTTCTGACCAATCAATAGATTGTACGTCATGTAAAACTACCTGGAGGAATAAAAAGAGCCATAATAATAATTATTAGAAAACGATATAGAGATCCAACAAATCCATTATTCCTTCAGTTAAAATTGTTGAAATTTCATGAATTAGTAGACTATAGTATTCTGCAAATTATGTTTAAAGCTCATAAAAAAACTTTACCAATCAACATTCAGAAAAGATTTGAAAAAAGAGAAAAGTATAACTTAAAAGGAACAGAGATATTTAAAAAACAAGATTCAGGACTAAATTGATGGAACGTTGTGTTTCTGTGAAAGGAATCAGTTTATGGAACAATCTGAATAAAGAAACCAAACATCCAAATCAAACATTACATTCAAAAGAACAATTAAAGCCAGTATCTTAAGGAAATATAATGAAATATGTTAGTTAAGTTTGATTGACATACCCATAGACGGCGGTAATTTTATTTTAGTTTTTTATTTACTTAGTTGTTGTTTTTTTTTATTTATGTTATTTGGGAATTTATTTCTTGGAAAAAGGGGCAGATTAGATAAGATTCTTCTTCTTTCTGCTCCCTTTTCATTCACAATTTATGAACATTTGACTTTGTCTTTGTATTGAATTGTTTGTTTTATTTTCTGAATGAAATAAAGAATAAAATGAATGAAATTATATAAAAGAAAAATGCATCAAAAACCTAAATGTGCAGCACATGAGGATGAGGATTTGGTACAAATTAAAGTTTCTGGGGAGCAGAAATGGACAAAAGATCTCCTGTTAACCAACTAATATGTTAGAAAATCATTGAAACGTTTCAAAGCAATGATCCTCGACGAAACATTGGCAGGGAGTTGCATATTTGTCCTCCAACGGAGGATAATCTCGTTAAATGGTTCAAGGAATCTGAAAGAATTTCAGTTCCTAAAAGGAGAGAATGCTACGTACCCTCGATCCCTGATCCCTCAGATCAAAATAACTGTCAAAAGCTTATATAACAACACAGGAAAAGTGTTTTGGGAAACAGTTAAGTACTACAGTACTGAAACTGAAAACTTGAGTGTGCATGAGGGAAGTCTTGCGTTAAGCTTGCTCGGCGCGTTGCCATCTGTGAGGCAGAATCAGCGCTCGCCAAAGGTCATTAGTATCAATACATCAGGACTTCAGACGCAGGCTGCCTTCAAGATGACCTCTTTCCCATGGATCGCTGTCCACGTCTGCAAAACCACATAAAAGCACCTTCTGCGCACTTTAAAAAGGCCGGACTGGCGTTCCTGCTGCAGCACCGACCAAGCAACTCCATGCAACATCCACTATTGGACTATTGACAGTCATTATTTTGAATTGTGGTTCAACAGAATCATTAAGGGCCAATCCCAATACACCCCCTACTTTCTACCACTAGCCCTCCCTCACTACCACTTCCCCTAAAAAAGAAGCCACAGATTTTAGGGCCCTGTCCCAATACTCCCACTACTCCTACTTTCAGCACCACCCCTAAAATCAGGAAGCTGAGAGCCAAAAGCTGTTTTAATTTCCGCTGTAGCGCTGTTAATATCCCACTTTATTAAGTTTTAATATTTTTTCAGGCGTAAAAGTAATCGTTAAGATCCCCAACCTGGGCTCAGTTTATCCAAATAACGCCTGTTAAGATGTGATGTTTTTGGCGATGAGAAAACCCGCCGGGGAGCAGCAGCAGCAGATCACGTACAGACGTGATCGCCAGGTCAACCTGCGCCGTCGTCCCGGGGAGAAACCTGCAGCTCTGTGGAGATTTACCGCTGGCTGAAATAAATCATTTAGGAAAATAAATGTTGGTTTAATAGATGAAATCTAACAGTTGTAGCTACGCCTGTTAAGAAATTTGCTCCGAAAATTTCGGGATGATGATGCCTGCCGGCTCCGGAGCTGATTTATGGTTCTGCGTTAAATCGACGCAGAGCCTACGGCGTAGGGTACGGCGTACGGCGCGCGTCGCTGCGTAACCTACGCCGTAGGCTCTGCGTTGGTGTAACGCGGAACCATAAATAAGCCTTTATTCTGGCGAGGTCTGAAAAAGACTTCGCCACAACGGGCAAACGAGTGATTATGTACCTTCACTGAGTGAATATTATGAAAGTAAAATATATATTTCTTGCTAGAAATGTAATCAAAACGCATTTTTATGCAGAAACTAACTCAAAATATTGATTTTATTCACTAAAAAATAAGAAATGTCCGCCATGTTTTTTTGTTTTTTTTTATTCAGTCCGCAAATGACGACGAAAAGCATTCTGGGAAATTTTTCTGGCCCTAGATCAGCTAGTGAGCATCAGAAATCCCTCGGTTCGTAGGGACAGATTCATATCCTTTACACTACTTTTCTCCACTCCCCCTAGGTGGAAAGAGGAATTGGGACACCACTACCCTCACGGTAACGCGCAAAATTTAGGGGTAGTGCTGAAAAGTAGGGGTAGTGGGGGGATTGGGACAGGGCCTTAATTATTATTTAGTATTAGTATTATTACTATTATTAACTTCTGTCACTTTCAACTTATTTCAGTGATCATGTTGGGTAGTTATTGTTTTAATTGGGAGGTACCATCAACTGTATCCACCGTGTGTTCGTTGCCATCGTGCTGCTGCGCCGCTCATGTTGGGTTACGCATAACTGCTGGAGGGAGGAATACAATTAATATTTATCACATCTAATGTTGGAACAGAGCAGTTTTTCATCCTCCAACGGCTGTGGGTTGCTCATGAGATGAACAATAACATTTCAAATCCAATCAAATTACACAAATGATCTGCAACACTGCGGAGCAGGTGCAAGCCAGAAATCATACGCACAATGGCCGGGTTTCCCAGATCAGTTAAGTAGTTCTTAACAGCGAAAGACTTCTTTCAAACCTTCTTAAGGAGCCTGTGAAAGAAAATCGCGTTTCCCAGAGTCGCTCTTAGCTTAAGTATCTCTTTCATTAAGAAGGAAATGAAAGATGCTGCTGACCCAGTCTTTACAACGATCTTAGTGAACAAAGACTCACAGATCCAGCCGCGTCAGGCAAATCAATATCACACCAAGCAATGAGATATTAAAACAATGCACCCCGCACAAATTTTGATCTATTTTATACTTTAGATTTATATTGTTTAGCATTTATTGGTGACAGCAAAGGGGGAAAAAAAAGAAAAATAAGGAATAACAAGTGTGTTCCTGTATATGCTTTATGCATTACGCACAAATAAAACGATCATCATGAATATCATTTATTTGATGATTTGGCTGCTATACAGCATGTTCTCGCTGCAAATCAACCGCGTCACCGTGCGCGAAGCAGAACTGTTTTTATGAACGCATTCGTGCGTCAGCACTTCAGTCCCCTGGACGTGCTGTCGGACCGCGCTGTCCAGGCAGCCGGGACACCGATCCTCCTGCGCCGCGCCCGAGCACATCTATGTGATGACAGGGAAGCAGCAGCTGATGAACGGGATCCTTTGATGAATCGTTCATTACAGTCTCAAATATAATCAATGGTGTCGGTTTATATTAAAGAATCTTTTTGCCCAGAAGAAAAAAGAGCGAAGACAACGACCCATAACTATTTTCTTCTCTTGAAAAAACCCACCTGCGGGATGCAGCAGCATCAGAAGAGCAGGAATACGTGCGTGGCGGGGATGATCTCTGCAATCTGAAGCCCTCTATAATTGTAAAAAGAATTTCACTTATCACGGGTTCTTTTTGGAACATAACCCCTGCGAAAAACCAGGGATTGCTGTAATTCCACGTTGCGATTTGCGAAACTCGCCTTCTCTTGGCTCATGTTTTTGAACGCACACACACGCCCACCACGTTTCCTCCCGGTCTCTGCGTGTGGGGAAAAAAAGCCTCACTGTAGCCAGAAATAACGGAGTAACGCACCGTTTGGATGAAAAAGGGTCATTGAATTATATTTATCATCTTAATTTTTCATTATAACGCACAGGCAGCAGGGAATTAGTGCGTTAGGTAGCAGTGCTGCGTGTGAAAATGCGCTGATAGTGATCGTGATCGATTTGCCTGGCATCGATTGATTTGGTTTCAGAACCGGACAGCTGCTCCAAAGAGCGTCTGAAAGAGCGAAACTAAAGAACGGTGTTAAGAAGTCATCTGGGAAACACCCATATCTTAGGGTTCTCTCTTAGTTCAAACCTTCTTTGAACCTCTCTTAAATCCTTAAGAGAGGTTGGATCTGGGAAACCCGGCCAATGGCCAAAGGCAAATCGATCACCGATCACTATCAGCGCATTTTCACACGCAGCACTGCTACCTAACGCACTAATTCCCTGCTGCCTGTGCGTTATAATGAAAAATTAAGATGATAAATATAATTCAATGACCCTTTTTCATCCAAACGGTGCGTTACTCCGTTATTTCTGGCTACAGTGAGGCTTTTTTTCCCCACACGCAGAAACCGGGAGTAAACGGGGTGGGCGTGTGTGTGCGTTCAAAAACATGAGCCAAGAGAAGGCGAGTTTCGCAAATCGCAACGTGGAATTACAGCAATCCCTGGTTTTTCGCAGGGGTTATGTTCCAAAAAGAACCCGTGATAAGTGAAATTCTTTTTACAATTATAGAGGGCTTCAGATTGCAGAGATCATCCCCGCCACGCACGTATTCCTGCTCTTCTGATGCTGCTGCATCCCGCAGGTGGGTTTTTTCAAGAGAAGAAAATAGTTATGGGTCGTTGTCTTCGCTCTTTTTTCTTCTGGGCAAAAAGATTCTATAAACCGACACCATTGATTATATTTGAGACTGTAATGAACGATTCATCAAAGGATCCCGTTGATCAGCTGCTGCTTCCCTGTCATCACATAGATGCGCTCGGGCGCGGCGCAGGAGGATCGGTGTCCCGGCTGCCTGGACAGCGCGGTCCGACACACGTCCAGGGGATTGAAGTGCTGACGCACCAATGCGTTCATAAAAACAGTTCTGCTTCGCGCACGGTGACGCGGTTGATTTGCAGCGAGAACATGCTGTATAGCAGCCAAATCATCAAATAAATGATATTCATGATGATCGTTTTATTTGTGCGTAATGCATAAAGCATATACAGGAACACACTTGTTATTCCTTATTTTTCTTTTTTTCCCCCCCTTTGCTGTCACCAATAAATGCTAAACAATATAAATCTAAAGTATAAAATAGATCAAAATTTGTGCGGGGTGCATTGTTTTAATATCTCATTGCTTGGTGTGATATTGATTTGCCTGACGCGGCTGGATCTGTGAGTCTTTGTTCACTAAGATGGTTGTAAAGACTGGGTCAGCAGCATCTTTCATTTCCTTCTTAATGAAAGAGATACTTAAGCTAAGAGCGACTCTGGGAAACGCGATTTTCTTTCACAGGCTCCTTAAGAAGGTTTGAAAGAAGTCTTTCGCTGTTAAGAACTACTTAACTGATCTGGGAAACCCGGCCAATGTCTTTTTTTACAGTATATCTACCATACTTCCAAAAGTTGAATTAAAGTTAAATATGCTTTTATTGTGAAAGGTGGTCCTGCCAAGCTTTGAAATGATGCATAAAAAAGTTTAATGCTTTTAGGAAGCTGCAGATATGGGCAGTTAAGACATGGCTGAATGAGCAAGTGTTAAGACTTCAGTCCGAACATAATTAAACAAAGCAATTTCATGTTTGGGAGAAGGAGTTGTGTTTGAACGGTGATACAAGCGTTTTCCCACCAACACATTATTCTCTTCCTCTGCAATCCGTTCCAGTATGAAGGACATGACGCAGCCCACACGATGGAAAAGACGTGGTTTAAAGAAGCGAGGCGGACATCTGTTCTTAGGTTGAACAGTTTGTGCAGGACGGCTGTGTTATTTTCTCTCTCCATTAAGATGAGCTCTGATGGTTTTTATTGCATTTGATTCGATGGAAATCACACATATACCTTTCTTTATATATATATATATATATATATATATATATATATGTATATAAAACGATGGAGTATTAGGACCAAACAAAGACAAAAAAAAATTACGAGTCATAATATAAAGTCGTAATATTATGAGAATAAAGTCGTAATTTATGAGAATAAAGTCTTAATATTATGAGAATAAAATCGTAATATTTTTTACGATGTGCTTTATTCTCGTAATTTCACGACTTTATTCTCATATTATTATGACTTAATTCACCTAATACTCCGTCGTTCCGTATATGTATGTATATATATATATGTGTGTGTGTGTGTGTGTGTGTGTGTGTGTGTGTGTGTGTGTGTGTGTGTGTGTGTGTGTGTGTGTGTGTGTGTGTGTGTGTGTGTGTGTGTGTGTGTGTGTGTGTGTGTATGTATGTATATATATATATATATATATATATATATATATATATATATATATATATATAAACAATGGCGTATTAGGGCCAAACAAAGACAAAAAAAATTACGACACATAATATATAGTCATAATATAATGAGAATAAAGTCGTAAAATTACGAGAATAAAGTCATAACATTTTGAGAATAAAGTCGTAATATTATGAGAATAAAATCGTAATATTTTTTACGATGTGCTTTATTCTCGTAATTTTACGACTTTATTCTCATATTATTATGACTTCATTCTCGTAATTTCCTTTTTTTTTGTCTTAATTTGGCCCTAATACTCATTTTTAGCAAAATAGTTTAGATAGTCTGGATTTTACTTCCAAACTTTGTGATATTGAATAAAATAACAGCATTTTTCCTGTGAAGTTTTATATTTTTGGCGTCTGTATTTGATTGCACACTACCATTTTGAATCCCTATAATCACTTTTTAGAAAAGAGAAGTGGATACTTTTGAAATCTTACACATAACTAAATCTTCATTTTTTGTATTTTGAATGTAAATGAAAAATAAACATCTTACTTCATGTAGATATAGAGGAAATGTTTAATCCAACCTCAGGGACAGATGAAGTATAAAATAGCCATCTCCTGAAACTCTTTTCCAATATTAACATATAAAAATAATAAAGTAGAATATAAGTTGAAGTTGTGAAATATTTGCTCTGAAAGACTACAGGACTGTCTCAGAAAATTAGAATATTGTGATAAAGTCCTTTATTTTCTGTAATGCAAAAATGTCATACATTCTGGATTCATTACAAATCAACTGAAATATTGCGAGCCTTTTATTATTTTAATATTGCTGATCATGGCTTACAGTTTAAGAAAACTCAAATATCCTATCTCAAAAAATTTGAATATTCTGGGAATCTTAAACTGTAAACCATAATCGGCAATACTAAAATAATAAAAGGCTTGCAATATTTCAGTTGATTTGTAATGAATCCAGAATGTATGACATTTTAGTTTTTTTAATTGCATTACAGAAAATAAAGAACTTTATCACAATATTCTAATTTTCTGAGACAGTCCTGTAAGTTCTTGTCCGTTAAACTGTCTTCTTCTCCTGGCAGGACAAGCCGAACGCCGTGAGCGTGTCAGAGCTGCATGAAGCCTTGTCCCTGGACGCCCTGACGGAGGACAGGAAGTTGTTCCTCCTGGCGGCGCAGCTGGACGCTGACGGAGCTCTGAGGAGGTCCAGCCACGGCGTGGACACCGTCCAGGACGTCCTGCTCCAGCTCGTCTGACCTCTTCCCAGAGAGCAGAGCTGCAGGAGACGGATGGAGATGGATGGAGACCATCCTCCTCTTCCTCCGGCCTATTTGAGGCAGAGGAGGAGGTGATGACAAAGCCTGGAGGAAGAGAGCCAAAAAAAAAAATAAATAAGAGAGAGATGAAAAGATGCCAGAATGGAGCGCGGTGGACTCATCTGGTCTTACTCACCGGAGAAGAGGAGGATGAGAGCAGACGGAGGGACAGCAGGATGCATCACTTAAACGTTCATCTCTGGTCAGCGACTCCTAACTGTCCAAACGTCAACCAGCTACACCTTTATTTAAGCATGTTGTTCATACTTCACTTAACAGGATCCCTGTAAGCAGTACTCGAGTTGTAAAAAAAAAACAATCAGGGGGGATGGTGGATTTTATCATATGGGGACAGATAATTTGTGCTGATTACAAATAATATAATATATTACAAATAATAGCACTGACCAAAACACCTGCAGAAATACTGCAGGAATGACATAGCAGCAGTTAAATGCAGCCTTCTGTAAGCTTTAAATATCCACTGGGCTTACATCAAATACATCAAAACACAACAATAAAAAACACTTTTCTGAACTTATCAATATGACTCTGTCCTTCACAGGATAAGTAAAATGGATCACTGCAAAAACTCAAAATCTTAACAAGAATATTTGTCTTATTTCTAGTTAAAATGTCTCATTTTAGTAAAGAAATCTCATTACACTTAAAACAAGACTCATCACTGGAAAAAACAACAATTTTCACCTGTTTCAAGTAGATTTCCACTTGAAATAAGCAGAAAAATCTGCCAGTGGAACAAGATTTTTTTGCTTGTAATAACAAGATAAATCTTGTCCCACTGGCAGATTTTCCTACTTATTTCAAGTGAAAATTTACTTGAAACGTGAAAAATGGTCAAATAAGTTATTTTTCTGGTGTTATTTTTCTGGTGATGACTCTAAATGTTAAAATAGCAGTAAAACCACATTCATTGATGAAATGACATAAGAGATGGAAAGGCAGGATGGCAGTTTTACAGGGGGGATGATTTGGACCGTTTTTATTTCAGGGGGGGATGCCATCCTCCCTCATCCCCCCTCAACTCGAGTACTGCCTGTAACATGTCAGAAATTGCAGATCTTGTGTCTCGTTTGATGTTTTATGAAATATTTTATCCTTTGGTCGGATCAGAAGAGTTGGCAGAGCTGAGCAAATGTTGTGCAACGACACGTTTTGACACTTTTCTTATTTCAGGAGAAGATAAATCCAGTCTGGTTACGTTGCACGTGCCACGGACATGTGATTCCCGTCAATAAAAACGTGAAAGAAAGAAAGAAAGAAAGCCATGTAGAGATGATAAGGAAAGCTGAAAAACTGATTTTAAACCGTTTCTTTGATGAAGTTTCAAACCCTACGGCGATCAGCCGTGATCCTCATCATTGTTCTCTGAAGTTTACTTTGACTTTGGCTCCAGACGCCACTGGACAGATGCATATTCAGAGAAATGAAGCATGTCGTATAGAAAGAAATTAAAGACATAAAATAACTTTTTGATCAAGATGTCATCAGTTCTGTCTTGGTTGTTTTAAATTGTGGCTCCTTGACAGTTTTGAACAAATTAAAAGCCCAAGAAAAAAGAAAAAAGACCAAAAAAGCTCCACTTTCTGGTTATTTTTTAAGGAAAATCAGCTCTATAATTTTTTTGATGTATACTTGATGGTTTAAAACTGTTGCTATGTAGACTACTTACTTTGAAGTCATTGTATGTATTAATGAACCTCATTTATCCATCAGCTTTGTTGCTGTTCTTGTTTATAAGAAGAATTTGATGTAAAATACAAGCAGGTTTGTGGTTTGTACATGAAAGACACCCGCCGACAACAAACAAAATCAGTGGCTCGCCTTACAGGCAACCATGGTATAAATAAAATAGTACGACACACATAAAAAACAAATAAATAAGTAAACATGACAGTACACCGGCAGAACACTTTCAATGAATATTTTAACTGTTTTTCTACTAAAGACATTTATCTTTTAAACGAAATAGTAGTATTGAAGTTAATTGTATTTTATTTATAAAAAAAAGAATTAATAACAGGCATCATTTAAAAAAGCTGTAAATAGTATTTTATGGTTGCACCAATATATTAAACAAGAGCAAGAGCATTTTACTGCCTTTCATCGTATTCATTATTTAATGCTTTTTCATGGGTATGTCGGTTATATTTGTGTGTTAAATGTTAGGAAAATATTTATTCATTCTAAAGTGGAAAAAAAAAACAGTTCAAAACCAGTTCTAACTTGAACAGAAATGACTCCACATAAACTGCAGTTTTGTCTCATGTAAGTCTCAAGTAAAATAAACCAGCTTTTATCCTTTGCCTCATCATCAGACTCTTTTCTCTGCTAAAAGCAAGACTAAAAACTTTTAAGGGTAGCTAATTGAATGTGTCATGACCACTAATTGTGTTTTCCAATATTGTGCTAATGGGAAAGTATTTAATTAAAAATGTTCAATCACTAAATATGAAACCATTAAATGTCTTATACGCAGTAGAATCACATTAATGGTATTATTATTACACTTTCATTTACCATATCTACCAATAAATATGTGTATGATAAGTTGTTTTCTTTTCTTTCAGGGTTTATTTGCTCTTACGGCTGTTTAATTAATTTTTCAATATAGAAAAAGTTTAAATGTTAAAGGGATTGTGACATGAAAAACAAATTTTTCTTGATTTTTTGTGTTTTGTTGGGTGTCTTGACATCAATTACACCCAAAAAACAACGAACTTTTAACATTCAGTGTATTGTGTGCTTTCTGGGATTTTCCGCATAACTGTGCAAAAACGGCGCATGTGGTTTGGTGGCGGGCCGTTACGTAACGGCCCGCTAAATCACCGCCCCCTCCACCCAGCTCCCTGTCTCCTCTCCTCTCCAGCGCACCATAAAGGCTGATTTATGGTTCCGCGTTACACCGACGCAGACCCTACGGCGTAGGGGTACGCGGCGACGCGCACCGTACGCTGAACCCTACGGCGTAGGCTCTGCGTCGATTTAACGCGGAACCATAAATCAGGCTTAACACGGAGCTGATCAGAGCCTCTTTTGTTCTAATCACCGGAGGAAAACTGCTAAGAACACCCGCGGCCACTGACTGGACTTAAGATAAGGGGACAGTGCTGCTTGCATGCCTTTATTTTTATGATTGTTTGCTGTGGTTCGCCGTGCTGCTTTTCCGTGCATGCTTCGCCTGTCGCTCCCGGCTCTCTCCGACGCCGCTGTGAGCGTATGGCTGGAGGAGGAGGAGGTTTGGAGGAGGAGCGGAGCAATGATTGACAGGAAAGGGGGGAAAGGAAGCATTTTTCACGGCGCAAAAAAACACTGTAATAAAAAGCCAGGAATAGAGTACTAGAGTGAATATTTTCTTGTTACACTCTTTTAGACACATTTGAGGGATGTTGGCCAAGACTTTTAATAGTGTTAAAAGCATGTTAAAAATGATGTCACAATACCTTTAAACACCTTGTTACCTGCATGTGAACAGCTACGTTTATTAATGAAACACTTAAATTAAATCACAGTTGTCTTTCATAAGTTTAATGTTGTGCTACAAATGTTTTAACTTTTGGAAAAATTTTAGTTGATTTGTTTTGTACTTTTCTGCAACCAGTATTTCCGTATTTTTATGTCTTTTTTTTGCGCTATTTAAACTTTGTTGCGGGTTCAGATATAAAAGAGGAAGTTATAAATGTCTTCTGGTGAATAACATTCTGTTCTTTGTTAATAAAAAAAGTAACCTTTTACATCAGTTTCACCCCAGAGCAAATCTAATGTGACGTGTTTTTTTTATTTTTATTATTATTTATAACAATTTAAGAGAAATGCGCCACATGTCGATCTTCTGTTGATACGACTGCCCTCTAGTGGCCATGGATTGCAACTGCAACGAAACTACAATTAATGTTTCCCTGCAGCTTCTAGTTCGTAAGAGCAGGAACTCTGGTATTTCTGTACATTTTAATTCATCAAACCAACGTGATTAATAAAAGAAAAAGCCATCACAACTTATTTCCAAATGTGAAGGTGGTAAAATGAACTTTGTAGGGCATCTGTTAAGACTAAAGTGATATTTCTCTCTCATCAATCGGAAGGACTTTGAGTGTGAGAAGAAAGGACTGAACTGTTTAAAAGTAGTTGCAACCCTCTAAAAAAAGGCCAATAAGTGTCCATGTTCAGTTTCATATACAGGACTGTCTCAGAAAATTTGAATATTGTGATTTTCTGTAATGCAATTACAAAAACTAAAATATCATACATTCTGGATTCATTACAAATCAACTGAAATATTGCAAGCCTTTTATTATTTTAATATTGCTGATCATGGCTTACAGCTTAACAAAACTCAAATATCCTATCTCAAAAAATTAGAATATTCTGGGAATCTTAATCTTAAACTGTAAGCCATAATCAGCAATATTAAAATAATAAAAGGCTTTTTGATTGCATTACAGAAAATAAAGAACTTTATCACAATATTCTAATTTTCTGAGACAATCCTGTATGTAATATGTTTTGTTTGGGTACGATATCAAAGTTTGTGAGAAAAGTAATGTATTTGAATACATTGTTTAAAAAAACATCGGTTTAATACATAGTTACTACATGTTACGATGAAAAACACTATGTAACATTTTGGCCATTTTTTTTTTCAGTATCTACTTGTTTTATAATCCTCCACATTCATGCCCACGTTACCTCGTGATTCATTCCAGCTTCGCACGCTGCAAGTATTTTTCTGAGGACGTGCAAGAGATGGATTCAATTTCACCAAGATTTGGCTACATTATGTGTCAAAAACACAGAGCCTACATGGATTGGCTTGGATGGATTAGTCTATTTCTCTCTCTCTTAAAATCAACCTATCTTTTGTCATCTTTGGACCCAGTGTAAAGGATTACTCAGCTTGAAGGTCAAAGACCTTTTGCAGGAGGTTTTCAGTGTCTGACACTCTCCATCAGTACTGGAGTTGAGGGGGGATGAGGGGGGATGGCATCCCCCCTGAAATAAAAATGGTCCAAATAATCCCCCCTGTAAAACTGCCATCCCCCCTTTCCATCCCTTATGTCATTTCATCAATGAATGTGGTTTTACTGCTATTTCAACATTTAGTCATCACTAGAAAAATAACTTATTTGACAATTTTCACCTGTTTCAAGTAAATTTTCACTTGAAATAAGTAGAAAAATCTGCCAGTGGGACAAGATTTATCTTCTCATTACAAGCAAAAAAAATCTTGTTCCACTGGCAGATTTTCTACTTGAAACAGGTGAAAATTGTTGTTTTTTCCAGTGATGAGTCTTGTTTTAAGTGTAATGAGATTTTTTTACTAAAATGAGACATTTTAACTAGAAATAAGACAAATATTCTTGTTAAGATTTTGAGTTTTTGCAGTGATCCATTTTACTTATCCTGTGAAGGACAGAGTCATATTGATAAGTTCAGAAAAGTGTTTTTTATTGTTGTGTTTTGATGTATTTGATGTAAGCCCAGTGGATATTTAAAGCTTACAGAAGGCTGCATTTAACTGCTGCTATGTCATTCCTGCAGTATTTCTGCAGGTGTTTTGGTCACTGCTATTATTTGTAATATATTATATTATTTGTAATCAGCACAAATTATCTGTCCCCATATGATAAAATCCACCATCCCCCCTGATTTTTTTTTACAACTCGAGTACTGCTCTCCATCCTCAGTCTGTAGACAGAGAGGAGTCTGGCCTTGCAGGAACATCTGTGACCAGGTTTGAGTCCTAGTTAAGGCCAAAGGTTTCTCTATAAATGTCTGAACAATATATTATAATTTTTTGTTGTATTATTAAAGTCAACTAATGTATCAATACCACTCTTACATTTAAATCTGCTGTGTTGTCAAGAGACACTGACGATACTGAGCTGATGAGTGGGGACAGTCTACATCAGGGATATTCAACTTGCAGCCCGCCAGGAGTTTTTGTTATTAACCTCCGTTTATAGAGGACTTGTTTACATCATTAGGCTTCTAGGATTGGCCTGACATTTTTTTCATTTGAATCTCTAAATGAGGATTTTGCATTTCAGATGAACTTCTAAACCTCCTATAATTTCATGCAATTGTTTTGTTTTGCTGATATAATGCACAGATGTGTCATTAATAAAGGAGCTTATGGTTAATATTTTGGTTGCTTATTTATAACATCAAACTGGCTACTATGGACTGAAATGCTTGTGCTCAATGCTTAATATAATATTCAAATAAGGAAATCTTGGTGGAAAGTGGTGCTTTGTCATTATGGCGTGTTTTATTAAAAGTAGGTCAATATCAACTTCATTAAGTTTGCACAATGCATGGTTTCAAAATGAACTTGCATTTAAAATAATATTTCTTTATCTGAATATTATATTTAACATTCACAATGACTAAATCTGGAGACAATTAATACATAATTATTATGTAAACTAGACAGATATATTCTCCTGCTCATCCCTGTGCACAAATGTATTATATATACATAAATCTTCGTCTTTGAGTGCAAAATACATTTTGAAAACCCCCAAATTTTCCGCGTGCGTGCTTTGTTTCAAGTTTCAAGTTTATTTGAGATACATCATTGCATAACAATATGAATAATGATGTTTCTTACATTTTAACACAAGAGGACCGCTCTATTGAGGAAAAAAAAAATAAAAAAATAAATATCAACTGTAAGACAATGCTAAAAAAGTTCATTTTACTTCTGATAAAGCTTGTACGCTCTCGAGAGGAACGACATCTGGTGCCTTTTTGTGTGACTCACAGGTTGTGTTAGTGTTCTCCAGTGGTGTAAAGTAACAAAGTACAAGTACTTCGTTATTGTACTTAAGTAAGATTTTTGAGAATTTGTACTTTTATTGATACTTTCATTTTTCTGTACTTTTACTTTTACTTCGTTACATTTTCAAGGAAAAAAATCGTACTTTTAATCCGCTTTATATAAAATTGGACACGTCGTTACTCGCTACAAATTAAAGTCTTACATTAAATGAAAATGTAATAATATCACCATTATTTAGAGTTGTAAGCAAATTCTTGGATTCTTCATTTCTTTGCAATCCTTTTGAAAATAATTTTGTACTTTGAATTTTGTACTTTGTACTTTTTACTTTTTACTTTTGTACTTAAGTACATTTTACACCATGTACTTTTCGTACTTTATTATATTTAATTTGAGGTACTTTTATACTTTTACTTAAGTAATTTTCTTAATGGGTACTTTTTACTTAAGTAATTTTCAAGCAGAAAATTTGTACTTTTACTTAATTACAATATTTTTGTACTTTTTCCACCTCTGGTGTTCTCCCATTGCGTAGTGTGTAGCGACTTGTACTTGCAGACAGGCTCTGGATCATTGGGCTGGTCCCTTCTCTCAGTAGCCGATGGAATTCCCTTAAGGTGCCTCCTCTCTCCTCACCCCCAGAGTGGGGAAGGAGTTAGTTGGTATCCCTATGATGCGGCAGCACCTTCTCTGCAGACATTCCAGTTCCTGGATCAAGTGCTTTGGGAGGCCGGCCCAGACAGGTGAGGCGTATTCCAGCACTGGTCTGATGAAGGTTGTATATACCTGGGTCAACACATCTGTGTGCGCACGCAGTGCGGCCCTGTGAATACTCTAGTGCAGTGTTTCCCAACCCTGGTCCTCGAGGCACCCCTATCCTGCATGTTTTAGATGTTTCCCTGCACCAACACACCTGATTCTAATTAATGGTCCTAATTAGCTTGTCATTAGGGTTGCCACCTTTCAGAAATAGAAATAAGGGACGCCCTGATTTCAGCAGCGCAGGAGCCAAAAAAAAAGCCCCAAAACTTCTAAACTGAATAAAAATGTGTTTATTTTATATGAAAAAACAAAATGCTTTGATTTAAAGTTTAAAGTGCTTTAATAGCATTGAACTTGCATGACTGCACAGACAGATAACTATACTAGCAACTGAAATATCCTCCTATGCTACGTATGTCCATATCAGCCCAGATGTAGAATATAGATACAGGTGAAGAATATGGTGTAAAAGTTAATTTATTTCAATAATTCAACTAGAACATGGTGTAAAAGTTAATTTATTTCAATAATTCAACTAGAATATGGTGTAAAAGTTAACTTATTTCAATAATTCAACTAGAATATGGTGTAAAAGTTAATTTATTTCAATAATTCAACTAGAATATGGTGTAAAAGTTAATTTATTTCAATAATTCAACTAGAATATGGTGTAAAAGTTAACTTATTTCAATAATTCAACTAGAATATGGTGTAAAAGTTAATTTATTTCAATAATTCAACTAGAATATGGTGTAAAAGTTAATTTATTTCAATAATTCAACTAGAATATGGTGTAAAAGTTAACTTATTTCAATAATTCAACTAGAATATGGTGTAAAAGTTAATTTATTTCAATAATTCAACTAGAATATGGTGTAAAAGTTAATTTATTTCAATAATTCAACTAGAATATGGTGTAAAAGTTAATTTATTTCAATAATTCAACTAGAATATGGTGTAAAAGTTAATTTATTTCAATAATTCAACTAGAATATGGTGTAAAAGTTAACTTATTTCAATAATTCAACTAGAATATGGTGTAAAAGTTAATTTATTTCAATAATTCAACTAGAATATGGTGTAAAAGTTAATTTATTTCAATAATTCAACTAGAATATGGTGTAAAAGTTAACTTATTTCAATAATTCAACTAGAATATGGTGTAAAAGTTAATTTATTTCAATAATTCAACTAGAATATGGTGTAAAAGTTAATTTATTTCAATAATTCAACTAGAATATGGTGTAAAAGTTAAGGAAAATACGGTACAAATCGTGTCCCGTATTAGTTAGATACGGGACGCAACATTTTTTTCTCAAATAAAGGACAATTCCGTATTTTACGGGACGGGTGGCGACCCTACTTGTCATCAAGGTCTGCACAATTCTGTTGATGACACAGGTACTTGTATCACGGTGTGCTGAAGCAGGGGAACATCTAAAACATGCAGGACAGTGGGTCTCGAGGACCAGGGTTGGGAAACACTGATCTAGTTGAATAACCCTGGTCTACGTTCTAACATCACTTTGAGAGATGCATTTTGTTACGTCTTCAGCCAGATACCAACCTACGAACTGAGCTGTGATTTGCTGCCCCCATGTGGTCAGAAGAGGTAGCGCCACATAATGCCTTTACTACGCTCATTTATTACCCCCCTCAGGCCATTTTTGAACATTTTGATATTTTTTCTTTTCCTTGGTCTGGAGATCTTCATGGTTGTTACAGCTTATGCCATGAATTCCTGTCTTTTTTTTCTTAAAAAAAAAAAAAAAACAATCTTATGTCCAGTACTTGAGTTGTAAAAAAATAAATCAGGGGGGGATGGTGGATTTGATCATATGGGGACAGATAATTTGTGCTAATTACAAATAATATAATATATTACAAATAATAGCAGTGACCAAAACACCTGCAGAAATACTGCAGGAATGACATAGCAGCAGTTAAATGCAGCCTTCTGTAAGCTTTAAATATCCACTGGGCTTACATCAAATACATCAAAACACAACAATAAAAACAGTTTTCTGAACTTATCAATATGACTCTGTCCTTCACAGGATAAGTAAAATGGATCACTGCAAAAACTCACAATCTTAACAAGAATATTTGTCTTATTTCTAGTTAAAATGTCTCATTTTAGTAAAAAAAAAATCTCATTACACTTAAAACAAGACTCATCCCTGGAAAAAACAACAATTTTCACCTGTTTCAAGTAGATTTTCACTTAAAATAAGTAGAAAAATCTGCCAGTGGAACAAGATTTTTTTTGCTATAATAAGAAGATAAATCTTGTCCCACTGGCAGATTTTCCAAGTGAAAATTTACCTGAAACAGGTGAAAATTGTCACATTTTTCTGGTAATGACTAAATGTTGAAATAGCAGTAAAACCACATTAATGTCATGAAATGACATAAAGGATGGAAAGGGGGGATGGCAGTTTTACAGGGGGGATGATTTTGACTGTTTTTATTCCAGGGGGGATGCCATCTCCCCTCACCCCCCCTTATCCCCCCTCAACTCCAGTACTGCTTATGTCATTTACTCTTAAAAAGGTCTATTTTACACTCTATTTCACACTTTTTGTGATCTCTTGGGGACTTCAAACCAGAAATATTCACAAAAAACTGCTATAAATCATAACAGATCAATATCTTGTTTGTCTTTTTCCAACATAAATCCCTTTAACCACTTCAGGTCTGCTCAGAACTACCAAATACTGAATAACTTGCAGGATTTTAACCCTTTAATTGACTGAAGTGGAAAACTTTTTGCACACCGGATTTGCAGAAAGGTGCGTCAGAGTTGGAAAGCTGCAGCCAAATTAAAAAAAACTCCTGCCCACCTTCTTTTCACCATACTCGTGTTTATTAGGCCAACGTTTCGGTCATAGACCTTTTTCAAGGAATCAAGTGTTTTGAGTGTTCATGAGTGTTCATGTTTAGATGCCTTGAAAAAGGTCTATGACCGAAACGTTGGCCTAATAAACAAGAGTACGGTGAAAAACAAGGTGTGCAGGAGTTTTCTTTTTAAATTTGGCTCCAACCCTTTGACAAAATCTAAATCTGATGCCATACTAATACTTAATGCAATGCATCCAGTGTTGCTTCTACTTTTTGACATATCCGTGACCTTAATTGAACCTGCAAGCTCTCGCTCTGTTACTCAGCCTTCATCTCAGTTTCATAAGTACCAAAAATAAACGATGCTCTTGCATGAGACTTTGTTTCCTTCAGCACTTTATCTTTTAATTTTTGTCTTCAACCAACAGACGGAGACTAAAGTGAGCAAGAAGAAAATGTGTGCATCATTGTTTGTGACCTTTTTTAACTCTTATCTCCTCCTTTTGGAGTTTGCTAAAGTATGTTCTCATGTTATTGTATTCAGCACTGAACTGGTCGTACTCTTCTCTTTTTTAACCAGGACTGTTTGTTGGACCCTGAGCTCAGCTTTCTCCACTGGCATCACAGGATCATCATCTGTAAGACGACTATGAAGACAAATGAGGGGGAAAAAGTATAAAATCTAGAACAAAACATCACACTCTGCCCTCTGGTTTACTCAGTACTGGAGTTGAGGGGGGATGGCATCCCCCCCCTGAAATAAAAACAGTCAAAATCATCCTCCCTGTAAAACTGCCATCCCCCCCTTTCCATCCCTTATGTCATTTCATCAATGAATGTGGTTTTACTGCTATTTCAACATTTAGAGTCATCACCAGAAAAATAACTTATTTGACAATTTTCACCTGTTTCAAGTAAATTTTCACTTGAAATAAGTAGAAAATCTGCCAGTGGGACAAGATTTATCTTCTCATTACAAGCAAAAAAATCTTGTTCCACTGGCAGATTTTTCTACTTATTTCAAGTGAAAATCTACTTGAAACAGGTGAAAACTGTTGTTTTTTCCAGTGATGAGTCTTGTTTTAAGTGTAATGAGATTTTTTTACTAAAATGAGACATTTTAACTAGAAATAAGACAAATATTCTTGTTAAGATTTTGAGTTTTTGCAGTGATCCATTTTACTTATCCTGTGAAGGACAGAGTCATATTGATAAGTTCAGAAAAGTGTTTTTTATTGTTGTGTTTTGATGTATTTGATGTAAGCCCAGTGGATATTTAAAGCTTACAGAAGGCTGCATTTAACTGCTGCTATGTCATTCCTGCAGTATTTCTGCAGGTGTTTTGGTCAGTGCTATTATTTGTAATATATTATATTATTTGTAATCAGCACAAATTATCTGTCCCCCATATGATAAAATCCACCATCGCCCCCCTGATTTTTTTTTTTTTTTTTTTACAACTCGAGTACTGGGTATACTCCTGACCTCTGACCTCCTGAAAGATGCACAAGAAAACCCGTCTAACAGTTCATCTCTCATATCCATGGTTTAATCACTTCCAGACTCGACTACTGCAATAGCATTCTTTATGGTACATCATCTAAAGTCCTCAAACTTCCGTACGTCCAGAACTGGTTAATTTTTCTTTTGAATTCAGAGCTGAACAATTAATCATCTCGACACTCACCTGATCGATCAATCAATCGGCATTTCAATGTTACTCAAACGGCTCCAAAAACAGAAACATATTTTCTGCACTTGAGAGAAACATCTCTTAATTTCTTGGAAAATTAGTGGAAGAAAGTGAAGTCATCTGAAAGGAGGAACTCCTCAGTCAACGACTGTACGTGGCAGCTGGAAGGTCAAAGGAGAAAATGGATATCGTTCTACAAACTTCAAGACTCGCAGAAAAACGCAGGGAAAGAATTACCAAAAATCGTCATTGACGAAAGACAAAACGAGAAACTTGAGTTGAGAATTTGAAAAAACGTGAGGAAGGAAAAACTTAATTTAACTAAGAGGAGAAACAGTTTGCACTTAGAAGTAAGAGCAACTACAGACTCTAAGAAAAGACCCATGAAGACTTGGTCTTGGATGGGAAAACACTGAAGTTTTAAGAAAGGATCACAATTTTTTAGGACGGAGTTCACAAAAAATATTTACATGGAAAGAAATCTGAAGAATTGCAGATTTATGGGGTCCAATCCCAGACTTCTCCTCAAAACCAGGAAATACCTGGAGGCTGAGGATGCAACAAACTGTCACAGGTGTTTTAATCACATTATAGTGAATCAATTCATAGAAAAAATAAATCTTATGACCATGAGGATTTGGAGACGGGGGATGAAACTTTTCCAAAACTAAAACCAAAGCCAGCAACAGAAGAAGGAAAGAACCACGAAACACCCACGAAGCCTGGGGGGTGATATTTGACAAGTTTTGAACTGAAACTTTGAAAATCCAGCTGAATCTATCCCCAAGACTTGAATACCAGAAACAACCCACAAATTTCAGAATAAACTGAAGGAACATCAGAACCAGACTGGAAAATATTCCTGATGATTTAACAGCCGGAGTGTGCACAGGTTCATCTACAAATACTTGTATACAGCCATAATCCCATCACACTATGAACGTCTTGGAAGTAGAAAACCTAGAAACCCAGACCTGTATCATTTCACGGCGCAGACAGTAAAACTTGCTCAGAGCTGTAGCCGACTTCATAGCAGAGGAAAGTTAGGAGACTCGGAGCAATGACGCAGGAAAGAGAAGCTTACGGAGCAAAAAGCAGAGATCATGGACATCTTCATGGAACCTATTGATTTAATGCACCGAGTAATCAGTTTGTGCTTTTATCATTAGCCCGTTTAATCTTATTACCCAGGGTTTAGCCCTTGAACTGGGATTTTAAGTACCGTATTTTCTGGACTATAAACTGCTACTTTTTTCATAGGTTTTCAACCATGCAGCTTATACAAAAGGTGCAGCTATTCTGTGGATTTTTCTTCCACCGCTCGGGGCACTCTAACCGGAATTACAATCAAAACTAAGACAAAATAAATGCAAAGAAGAATACTTCTTTAGCAGATAGAAGTAGGTAGAAGCAGATTTCAAACAGATAAATACTGGTTATTTTCACTTGGTTCTGTCCCATTATAATCAGCAAATTTGCTGCCGTGTTAAAAGACACTGTTAGGAAAGATCTATTTAGGTACAAACATGTACATCATTTACAGTTCAAAATCCTTCTGTACACGTAGTAAATATCTAATCTAACATAAATATCTGCAGCTTTTTTATTCAGCTGCGGCTTATAGTCCAGAAAATACGGTAATAACCCCTTTCTTTTAAAAATACAACCCGTAGGTGTACAGGACTGTCAGAAAATCAGAGTATTGTCATTTTCTGTAATGCAATTACAAAAACGTCATACATACTGGATTCATTACAAATCAACTGAAATATTGCAAGCCTTTTATTATTTTAATATTGCTGATCATGGCTTACAGTTTAAGAAAACTCAAATATCCTATCTCAAAAAATTAGAATATTCTGGGAACCTTAATCTTAAACCATAATCAGCAATATTAAAATAAAAGGCTTGCAATATTTCAGTTGATTTGTAATGAATCCCGAATGTATGACTTTTTTTTTTTTTTTTTAAATTGCATTACAGAAAATGAACTTTATCTCAATATTCTAATTTTCTGAGACAGTCCTGTATTTCTATTTCACCAGAATGAGGTTCAACTCTTCTACCGCCGTTGCTCTTCAATCTACCCCTCATTAAAGGACTGGTCAAACTAAATATCCTTTGCAGAAATCTACGAGAAACTACAGGACGACTGGTATCAAATAAACTCTTGTAATCAGGCTGGATTAGGACCGGGAAGCATCCACGTGGATGAGGTTCGGAGCCGGAGGGGTTGGGAGTAAATGATCTGCTACATCAACCCGGTGTGACCATTAGAACTGAAAGACATTTTTTACTTAACATTACTGCGATTACAAAAACTGTATGCATTTCACAAAGTTGTATTTTCACTTAACACACCACTGGACACTTCTGGGAGGCCTGGGGTGGTCCAAATCTGTTACACACATGTAGCAAATTGAGCCCTGAGTCGACCTATCAGTATGTATGGATTAATTTACCAGAATAATAATAATGAAAAAAAAGGTTGTTTTTTTTTACCAACTTCTGCATAATACTGCTCGTCTTTGTCAAGAAAGTAAGACATTTGAATATGAACCCAATAGATTAAATCAAATATTTCAGCAACATTTACAGGTATTACATTGGATGGCAAAGAAATAAAAAGCGGATTAATTTAAATTTACCAGTTTCAAAGGCTCATTGAGATTTCAAAACACTGACCGATTGCTGATGCAAAAGTTAATTTGCAGCAGAAAGGACCATTAGTTTTCCATCATAATGAGCTTACAATAGTGCACATTAGACTTGTGTGAAAGTGAGCGACGGGTCGTTGGTTGAGATTTGACCCAGTTAGTCTCAAACACATGTAGTTTAACAAGTATAACAAAAGCATGCTAGCATTTTTTTTAATGTTCGGCAGCCCATCCGATTTTCATTTCATCAGTGCTAACTTTTACATCCTTGATACAGGACAAAGTGATGGTATCAGGGGGGATGTGGGGGCTAAACTGTGCGAACTGTCCAGTTTAAGTCACACTCTGGGGACCAAAAAAAAAAAAATTATATATTACTGAAAACTGGTTTTTTTATTTGTCAAAAAAAGCTCCTTTACAGCGCCACAATTTTCAACCTGTAAAGCCAGCAGACATGTAAAATACAACCCTTACAATACATTAGAATCAAAACAGGTACCAAAAAGTACAGTAAAAATTACACTTCCTGTGGAAATGTGGAAGGAAAAAAAAGGGGGGCACGAAACTTAAAACAAAAATCATAGAATTGAAAAAAAAGAAAAAATAAGGGGGCGGCAAGGGAGGGGAAAAAACAAAACAAAAAAACAAAAAGAAGACACGGAAAAGTTACATTTCTGGTGTTTTCTGTACAAATGGTCTGTCATAAAAGAGGTCGAGCGGGGCCCAGTGTGTCCGTCCAGCCATCGATCTCACCGGATCCCTGGTTTCCTGAGAAGGAAAAAAGCAAGTTAAAAGTGAGAAAATGCATAAAAGATGGAATTCAAATTTTTAATAAGATGCAATTCATGTATTATCCGCTAGGGGGCGCAGTGTTTTGATCAGAGTAGAAAACAGCGGTATCAATGCGCCATCTGCTTCTTTATAAAATCTCATTTAATCTAAAGGTGCATTACTATATTTTTCAATACCAATTACTTGTTAAAGTTTTGTGCCTTTGCAATGCATATATGATAAAAGTAAATTGCACATTTGTCTAAGGAAATATGTATGGAGGATCTTTTGTGCCAAAATTAAATAAATACATCATTAATTAATTAAAATGGGAATGAAATATATCATTAATTAAATGTGTCATTAATTAATTACAATTAAATACGTCAGTAATTAATCAAAATACAATTCATTTTAAGTAAATAAAAATGTATCATTTCAGCTTTTAATTTATTAATGACACATTTAATTAATGATTTTGTTTGATGAGTGAAACTGACAGTTTTACATTTCATGATTCACACACACCAACACGAAATCATTAATTAAATGTCATTAAATTAAATGCTGAAATAAATATATATATTTTTTTTTTTACTTAAAATGAATTGTATTTTAATTAATAGTATATTTCATTCTAATTTTAATTAATGATGTATTTAGGCACAAAAAATCCTCCATAAATATGAGGTGTTCCATGAAATGTTTTGTAAAAAGGAATTTCAACATTTTCCTAATGTTCTTGTGCTTTTTTTACACCAAAACAAAGGAAAGACATATTATTTTGAGTGTGACTTCCATACATGCTATAATATAGCTATAATAATATAGCATGTATGGTATAATTTTAATGGTCCGGCCCACTTGACATCTACCGAGGCCGGATGTGGCCCCCGATGTGAAATGAGTTTGACACCCCTGCTTTAAAACAATAACTTCTCAGACAAAGCTTTGAGGTCGTACCGTACCAGGTGATCAGTATGGCTTGTAGTTGGCCTGGTGCGCCCCTCGTCTTGGGGTTTTCCCATAGTTGGCGTTGCCCTGGTCTGTGGAGCAAACAAATCAAAACATTTACATACCATAATTTTTCAGTTTGCTCAGTCTATTAACAGCACGACTCCTCACTCAGGTTGAGTGTCCACATCTAAGGATGCATATTCAACTTCACGCAATGCAAAAAGGTTGAAAATAACATGCCAATTTGAGTGTTACAATTACAAATTGGCCTTTTTTTTTTAAATAAGAGCTCATATACATCATTTACATTTCTTCTATGGAGTTTTAGTTAATTAATAAGTGAGCATGTCTGCACTTACTGTAATCATATCCAGTGCCGTATCCATAGTAACCAGAGGTGTAGTCGTAGTTGCCGTAGCCGCTGTATCCCCCGTATCCACCGTAGCCTTGGTTACCGTAGCCCTGGTTCCAGTAGTTTCCATAACCCTGGTTCCAGTTCTGGCTTTGTCCTGAAAACACAAGGCAGAGGTTCATGCTGATGTCTTCTGGCACAGACATCTAACCTGCATACGTGTTCTCGGAAATTTAACTCAATACAGAAGCATTTCCCAACTATTCTAGACAAAAAAAAAACAAATAAACCACCAAACATGCTCGATTTCTAATTGGCCATCACTCTGGGAAGAGAGCACCGTATTTTCCGGACTATAAGTCGCAACAGCCATAAAATGCATAATAAAGAAGGAAAAAACATGTGGCACTGGAGTATACGTCGCATTTTTGGTGGAAATGTATTTTGTAAAATCCAACACCAAGAACAGACATCTTGAAAGGCAATATTAAATAAAAACACAGGCAACAGGCTGAATAATTGTACGGTTTGCTTACGTTACATGACAACCGAGAACGTGCCTGGTGTGTTAACATATCAAGAGTTACTCAGATAACTATAGCATAAATAACATGTTAAGAAGTTTACCAAACCCTCCGTGTCACTCCAAATAACTAAAATCCAAGGAAATCATCCTCAGTGTCACTTTTAAACAACTCTGCTAACTCTGGAGGTAAAAGATGCGGCGCTTCCTCTTCTACGTCACTTACGTTTTAAAGTTACCGCCAATGTTGAAATTATCAACACAGGCCTACAGCGCCCCCTCATGGTTTAATGTGAAAACATGTGAAATGATATACCGGTAATGTGTAATTTCACACATAAGTCGCCCCAGAGTAAAAAAAACACAACATGTAGCCTGGAAAACACGATAATTTAACCATCAATGTGCAGATTGTTGGTCCTCACCTCCACGGCCCCGGCCTCCACGTCCTCCTCCTCCGTAGCCGCCGCCACGTCCACCGCCGTACTGCTGCTGCTGGTAAACCTCTTTGGGCTGGGCGATCTTCAGCTCACACTGAAACACACAAGAGCAAGACCTTTTAGATACATACACCATGAAGCTCAACATCGCCAGGCTCCCTTTACTCCCGATAACTACAATCTTTTTGGGATTTTGGCTCAGTGCAAAAAATGGAATGATGCACATCAGTCCATCAAAAATTAAAACAGTCTAAATTACATTTACTGCAGTCCAGATAAGTGAATGCTTGGTATAGGAGGGCTAAAATAATATACAATAAATCAGACCATAAGATGCTGCCATCAGACTTAATACAAACGCTTAGTCAATCAGACTGATTTAAACAGGAAATATTTATCTACATATAGATTTGTCTCTTTAATTTGCTTTGTTTATGTTTTTTCGGTATATACATTTTATGTATTCTGATTTTTTTTTTTGTTTTAACCTGTTTGAATAAATAATTAAATGAAAAAAAAAAAAATGAAACGTCAATTTGTTCAACAATAATCTCAATATAGAAGCTTTTCAAAATGTCTCCACGTTAATTTAAACAATTTTGAAAATGGATTTCTCATATTTAGAGTAATACTATAAATCAATACAATACATATTCCAAAAGTATGTAGCTGCTGTGGCTCCACAGTATTTTGTTTATGCATTTAATGCTTTAAAACAAAAATCAGAACGCCACAACCCCCACCAATTTAAATGAAATACAGAGCATGCTCCAGTTGGCAGCATAACCATAACGAAGTATATATATATATTAAAAGAGGAAAAAGAAAAAAGCCAGCCGGCTTTGCGCCACTGGAAAGCCCGACTTTACACTCAGACCTCATTAACTTGCGCCTCCAGGATCAAGACACTCTGGCGTTTTAAACAGTTATGTAATAATGCACTCATCAAACTCAGTACTTTAATATTCAAGACAATAGTCAGTTTTTTTAGAGACACATCATGTACATACTCTGCCTCCCTGGATGGTGTGGTACTTCTTCTCCAGACACTTCTTCACACTGGCTTCGTCTTTGTATGTGATGAAAATGAAACCCCTCCTTTTCTTCGATTTGGGATCAATGGGGAGTTCAATAGTTTCAATCTGAAAAATCAAAAACAAAACCAGAATAAATGTGATATATATATTTTTTAAATAAATACAAAACAATGCGGTTTGATGCGGTTAATTAAAGAGTGGCTAGCCTACTTTGTTCAGTGTCTAAATCATTTTTAAGAGAGAAAAAAGTGTCGTCTTTGAAACTGACCTCGCCAAATTCACCAAAATATTCCCTGATCATGTCCTCGGTCGTCTCGGGATTCAAACCCCCCACAAAGATCTTCTTGACGGCCTCCTTCTTCATGGCCATTGCCCTCTTGGGGTCGATCTGACGACCGTCGAGCCGGTGTTCCTTCTGCTCCAGCACCTGAACACAAACGCGTTTTAAATCAAAAACATGAATTAACCACAGTTGCTGGCTCTGACGGTGGCACAGCCCATTGTTTTATTTCGCTGATGTTCGGGATTAATGCTTCACCTTATCAACGCTGGGCGCTTCTTTAAATAGAACAAAGCCAAAACCTCTGGATCGACCAGTGTTTGAGTCCATCTTGATGGTGCAGTCTGACACCTCCCCAAACTTACTGAAGTAATCCTTCAGGTCTTTTTTACTCGTGTCCCAGCTGAGGCCGCCAACAAACATTTTACTGCCGACACAACAAACACAAAACACCACAAAAACCATTTGAAAACCACGTCCACGGCTCAGAAGCCCAAAGTAAACCCACCTTTTAGGGGTAAAAACGATAAATCGTGTCTATACTAAGCTTTACATTGGTCCTTAAACGTCAGATTTGTTTGTATACTCTCGATGCAACTCACCCGGCATCCTCCTCTTCTTTGCTGGCATCAATCTTGCCTCCATCTGTGTCCTGGCCGTCGTCGCCGACCATCAGCTCGAGCTCCTGCTCTTGCTCCTGTTCTTGTTCCTGCTCCGCTCCATTCTGGTCCTCTTCCCCCTCGTTGCCGTTCTGCTCCGATGTCTCCATTAGCAGAGTCTCAGCGTCCGCCATTCTGACTGTGTGTCTCTTCAAGGGACTGAGATGGGACAAGGATTAAAATTAGACTTGAAATTAACATCACAAGCTCCAAGAAACTATTGCTTTGTGACATCCTGCTACAAGACTGCATGGAGGAGCCACTAATATACACATAAATGAGACAGAATTGTGGAATCACTAAATGTGCAAAACTTTCTACCACACATGTGGAAAGACCACCTTCTTTCCTTTCATCAATGTATTTAAATAAGGCTGTGCAACAGTAAACCAGAAGAGGAAGAGCTTTGGTTCTACAAGATTGAACCAAACCACAAGATTAGTAACTCTTGCAAAAATATCCAAGTTGGGAAGTTATTTGATCGAGGAGTTATGTTAAGGAAATAGTGTTTGTTAGCTGGTTAGGTGCAAAGGCTCAACCAATGGGAAAATCTGTAGCCTAATAGGTAAATTAGCAGTCATTTATTATTAATATGTATGTTTATTTTATAATAGAGGTAACAAAGGGGCAGGGTTAAATACGTTTTACTTCTACCTGCTCCTCTTTGGACAGTTTTTTCTTTCTTTCCCTGTTTGTATTACGTTTTTGTGTTTTTTTTCCTGTATGTTCTTTGAAACAAAGAATTTGTTTTAAAATGTTATAATTTTTCCTTATGTGTTCGAAATAATGTTGCGTAAAGGCTGAAATGTATACACAAACACTAATAAATTGGTATTTAAAGGGTTAAATCTCATTACAATTGTTTGCTGGCTTTGAGTTAACTGGAAGATGGGGGGGGGGGGGGGGGGGGTTACAAAACACGGTATTTATCAGTAATATATTTAAGTTTTCAATAACCTACAACATTTACTGCAAACAGACGTGATACGACGGCTGGGGCAGAAACGGAGCGAAATAACGTGATTATCGTCAACAAGCCAAATATACAGGAATTTAACCGGTTAAATTCCTCTTGGCTCGTTTTTAACTACTAAATTAAAAAAAGAAACTCAGAAAATCAGTACAATTGTACGTCCCAGTGAGTTAAAAGTGAAACAGAAAATCATCAATTACGAAACGCTCTTAAAGCCGCCATGCAGGTAACGCTGCAGCGTGGTGCCGGATAAAACCATTCTTGCGAAATTAATCAAAAAATACACAGTTTACACAATTTAGAACCTTTAAATGAAAGATCTCTCTGTGTGGAGTGTGTGGCCGGGATGGTGGGGTCTGATTTTGGGTTTGATCCCCGGTTTGGGGCTTTTATCCGCAGCAGCAACACAAAGGTCTCCATGTTGTTCCCTCGGACCGCGCTTTGCTGCAGAAACCGAGGCCGGAACGCTCTGTTTCTGCAGCCAAAACCCCCCAACTAAACACCACCTACACCCCAAAATACCTGATTTTTAAAATACTTAGAGCCTTAACTTGATTGCACGAGAAAACGACACAAAACGAGGTAAATTTCGAGGTTTGGCGTTGACGTACTTTAGCTCCCGCGGTGGCTAACAGCAGTTAGCTTTAACCCACATGAGGACGCACTTACAAACAAACACCCCCCGGGCGCAGTAAGGGGTAAAATACTGTATAAATATTCAAAACCCGCCCGTGTTTGTTAAATTACCTTTGTAAAAACGCAGTCTTGACTTACTTGAAGTGAATAATCCGGAGACGCCGACTCGCTGCTCAAAATGGACACTCTCCAAACTCACCGCTAACTCGTGGCAACATATATACGACCGGATGTGCGCAGGCGCCACGGGACGTCGGAGCAAGCGCGTCCCTGATTGGACGACGCGCTCCGATTCAAATATGAAGGCGTGACCTGATTGGTCGGTGCCGCGATCCCGCCGTGACAAAGAGGGCACGTTTTTAGTTAGTCAGTTAGCAGCCGAATGCTCTTCCTTTCCCCTTCTGTTCCTGCAGGAACAATGCTGTTTTTGGATAGTTACCGTGCACTAGGGATGGGCGGTATGGACTAAAACATGTATCACAATGATTTCTGGCATTTATCCCGATAACAATAAAAAATACGATTAAAAACTCCATCTTTTAACTATAAATCTATCACCACATTCAGTTTTGGAGCCCCCAAAACACTGCTCTAAAAGATACTAAATGCTACTAAACGCCTCATCAACGGGATTTCTTTCTTTCTTTCTTTCTTTCTTTCTTTCTTTCTTTCTTTCTTTCTTTCTTTCTTTCTTTCTTTCTTTCTTTCTTTCTTTCTTTCTTTCTTTCTTTCTTTCTTTCTTTCTTTCTTTCTTTCTTTCTTTCTTTCTTTCTTTCTTTCTTTCTTTCTTTCAGGCTCATATATTTCTTTTTTTCTTTCTTTCAGGCTCATATCTTTCTTTCTTTCTGGCTCATATATTTCTTTCAGACTCATATCTTTCTTAATTTCTTTCTTTCTTTTAGGCTCCTTCCTTCCTTCCTTCCTTCCTTCCTTCCTTCCTTCCTTCCTTCCTTCCTTCCTTCACGTACGTTGTGCGTCGATTTTACGCAGAACCATAATTCAGGCTTTACACAAAAACGTCATCAACGGGAATTTATCTTTTTTACCGCGAAATGACAAATTCTTACCGTGGGGACTTTTTTTGACGGTATATCGTGAACGGTAAAAAACATCACCCATTCCTACCGTGCACACTGACCAAAAGACGTACATGGATATGCAATAAACATATTTACAGAAAGAAAGGATGACAGAACGGGTCATGTAAACATAAGAGAAGACTGGATCCAGCATCCCATCTTTTTCTCTGGGAAACAGGAATCAGTTGGCAGTTTGCAGATTATCTAGGTCTTTATAGAAGTACAAAATAAGGCTGTTTGTGTTTTATATTTATCTGTCAATATATTTTTGAAAAAACAGTGATCAACCCAGGGAAGCATTGTTGTTCTGTGTGCAGTTTTCAGTTTTCTTTGGGTACTCAAGCTTCCTTCCACTGTTGAAAAGCATGAATAGTCCAGACCAGATATCAGTACCATTCAAGGTGACAAACTTGCTTATAATTTCTGAAAATATCCATGTCTGTATTTTGTGTCTCTGTTGTTCCTAGATGACACAGGGCTAAAAGACAGTTTATCATTTAGGCGAAAATTGTGTGTGTTGTTTATAGTTTAAAGAGCTGCAGTGACCTCTATGTTGGTCAGAAAGATTCACATCTTAGCTTGAATGAATGCTTAAAAGGTCTCCTTTAAAATGATACCAAAGACAATATTGTGAAACATTGACAGATTTCCTGTACATGAGTCTAAACCAGGATATGCACCAGCATCTAAAATGTAATTTTCTGAACTTCATGAGCTGATAACTATGATCCAGCTGCCACTCAGGAAGGTTATCATACCAGAATATCATCTATAGACATGGATCTTTTCAAAAATCATAATTAAGTTTTGTCACCTTGAGTGGAACTGACAAGTGAAATTTTGGGCTCTGGCCCCTGGACTTGTATGTAAGTAAGTCATTCCTATTGGAGTGCATGCGAGCAATTGCCTTTTACTAAAAGAGAACTGGAAAAGCTCCAGCAGACCTGAAAAGGAAAAGCACGTATCAATAAAATAATGGATGGATGGATAGGCCATTGGATGCTCTGGATAGTTTACATGTCTGTGGAAAACTCCATCCTCTAACATCTTAGTCCCTCTTATGCAATTTATGGTACACCCACACATAACGTGGTGAAAACGCCCTCAGCATTGCCGTCCATTCACTTTGAATTTGGTAACGCCAAGCAGGGGCGTCAATTCAGTATGGCAAGGTACGGCAGCCGCCACACCTTGGCTTCAAGGGAAAATGTAAATGTTTGTTTTTTAAATACATTTATGGAATTACTCTGTGTCTATTTGTATTGATTATTCTATTACTTAATACATATAGAATAACTACAAATGCACTAGTTATTATACACTGCAAAAACTCAAAATCTTAACAAGAATATTTGTCTTATTTCTAGTTAAAATGTCAAATTTTTAGTAAAAAAAAATCTCATTACATTTAAGACAAGACTCAAAAACAACTATTTTCACCTGTTTCAAGTAGATTTTCACTTAAAATAAGTGGAAAAATCTGCCAACAAGATTTTTTTGCTTGTAATGAGAAGATAAATCTTGTCCCACTGGCAGATTTTTCTACTTATTTCAAGTGAAAATTTACTTGAAACAGGTGAAAATGGTCAAATAACAAGTTATTTTTCTGGTGATGACTCTTGTTTTAAGTGTAATGAGATTTTTTGACTAAAAATGAGACATTTTAACTAGAAATAAGACAAATATTCCGGGTAAGATTTTGAGTTTTTGCAGTGAGCGAGACTGCATTTGAAAAAGTTCCAATTTTCTTGACCACACAGATAAGCTACATATCAGACTTCTGTGATGAGTATTTGCTGGACGTGTTGATTGATACTCCAGTTAAGTTCTGTGACTCCTAACCTTGCCATAACTTACTTTCAACTGAATTGACGCCATTGGCGCCAAGTGTTGCAGAACTGAGTTGTTGGGGAATTTAACATTTTTGATGTGAGCGTAATCAAGTTGAGTTGAGTTGAGTTACACTTTAATGTCCACTAGGGAAATTTGTTTTAGGCATCAAATACATGCATAGCGTATAAAAACACATACAATCAACACATACAGACAGCAACAGATATCAGACTCAATACCACAATAAAATTAGTAAGAAACCAAGCAGCAGTGAACGACATTGCACATACTCCTATAGGCAAAAATTGCATCTATCCCGGAACCTCATTTCATTACATTTCATTATTGGTACAGTATGAAAAAAAGCAAAAACAAAGAATAAAAACAAGCTTTTTCCTCATTTCCTCATTAGCAGCATGGTAGTAAAGATATAAAAACAAGGACTGGCTACTACAGATCAGTCAGCAGCTTAGTTACAGCAGATCAAGTCTTTGTTGAGGCTTTGGGACGAGTGCTGGCCAGTAAAATCGTAAAGGGGGTGTTTGAAATATGTGGTTTATTTTTGGATCAAAGAAGATATTTTATCAGTTGTTTATGGTCTGACGAAGGAATGTCCCAAGTGTCACCTGTCAAGTTTAACGCGGCCATCCTCAGACTTCATCCTCATCGGTGCTTAAAAGCATCATTTTTCAAATAACCACACTCTCAGGGGTTTATTTACTCTTCTGTATTTACAGCAGTTCTTTGTTCACTGGTGTAGTCACCGGTCACATAATTTATTTATTCATTTATTTATTTATTGACCTTATTTTAACCAGGGAGAAGAAAAAAAAACAACTCACGAGATTAAAAATCTCCTTTTCAAGAGTGCCCGGCCAAGACAGACAGCGGTTGACAGCATATGAGTTACAAAACACACATAATAACAACAATATATACATTAAATATGTACATAAGCGCTACATAATACCAGCAACGTCATCAAAGTCTGCCAGCGTTAAGGTCCAAAATGATCACTTATTTCAAATCTCTCAAGTTTTGCCTTTAAAGTGTAAACATGACTGACGATGATCAGTCATATCTACAGCCAGAAGTGGATGTATATAGAATATTTAAATTATACTAAAAATCATGTAATGACACCAGATCCTTGCATTTCTATTTGGTTTGGAGCCGATTCCAAGCGTAGGGAGTCGTCTCAGTTCAGAATTTAGGTCCAGTTAAAAGAATCAAGTCTTAGGAGTGAAGACAAAAACTTTCAGGTTTTTTTTTAAAAAGCTGTAAGTCTGTAGGTAGGAAGGGAGAACACCAATGATAACTTTTGTAAATGAAAACATGGCAGTGTGTAAGTCCACGGCAGGACAAAGTGGACCATTCAACCTGAGAGAACTAAGCACACAGACGGGTTACAATAGTAAATCAAAGCTTTGAGATGATGAACCTCAGAGCTCCAAGATAGTGTGTCAAGTGAATGTGGATATTTTCAATTTCAATTTCAATTACAATTTATTTATTTATTCCGTATCCATTCCATGATCGAAAAGGGGCAAGAAGAAGAAAGCCTTATATTACAAGCCCCTTTCTCAAAAAAAATAAAACAATACATATTGTTTATAACAATAACACACCAAAAACAAAAAAACAACAAAAGATATTTTACCCGTTATATTCATATTGTCTGATTATGTTGTCTTTATACAATTTCTTGAACTGGTGAATATTTTTACAATCCTTTATTGTAAATTCAATTCAATTCAATTCAATAAAAACAATTCTAAATTGTTAAGGAGTTCCAAAATTTTACACCACATACTGAAATACACATTTGTTTTAAAGTAGTTCGTGCAAACGGATGTTTAAAATCAAATTTCCTCCTATGGTCCTTATTTTCTGAACTAAACACAAAAAAACGTTTTATATTTTCAGGCAATGTTCTGCCTCTTGCCTTGAACATAACTAATAAAGTCGGTAACTCAACAATATCTTTAAGTTTAGTTAATCCTGCATTGATAAAGAGTCCTTTGGTGTGTTCTCCTGCCTCCTTTTTATGTATGATGTATGATTTTGAGGAGGCATGGATATAAATCACATCCCCATCATCATGCTCAGACATACAAGTAGCAGAGACAAGTCTCGTTTTGGATTCAAAAGAAAAAGGCAAGACTTAATTCTAAAGAAATAGCCCAATTTCAGCTTAATTTTTTTAGTCAAAAAGCTCAACTAACTAGCTCAATCTCAGTACCCTGGAAAGTAAAGGGAGATGGAAGATTCAGGAACTTTGATTTTTGCCTCTGAAAATATCATGAGTTGTGTTTTATTGGTATTTAAGATTAATTTTAATTGGAGTGTGCTTTTAAGTTTACAGTAAGCTGGAGTGAAACCAGGCTGTAGATATTTTATCAGCTATCTCAGAGCAAGAGGCAGGCCATCCATTTAGTCATTTATTTATAAGTTGCTTTGACACAGAGAGACCGTGGTGGCTGAGTGGTCCGGTTAGGGGTTTTACTACCAGGAAGATCAACCTTAAATTAAAAGCTGCGGCTAATGTTTTGGGCACTTTTTTGATTTGTATAAAATTTAGTAAGCATTTTACACAAATATATACACACCACCTCCGTAACTACAGTGTTATTAGGCATGGAAAAACTGTTAAATGCACTTGAAGAGGGGCTCTCTTGAGGGGTTTTCCCAGATTGACCTGAGTCCTGAGTACTGAATTCTGAGTTCAAAAGAAATGCAGCGTCCGTGTTAAAAAAGGAGCAGAAACACAAGGTGGCCAAATGTGGTTACGGCCACCAGATGCTATTAAACTGCACAAAACCAAACCAAAAACACATCTACAAACTCTGCAAGAGACCATTGGAAGTCAGTGAAACCTTTTTACTCCAACCAACCTATAATTTTGTCATAAAACTTTGCTATTTATTGAACGTTTGTGCCCCTAAAGCTTGCTTTGTCAGTCATGGAGAACACCAACTTGGCAAGAGCTGACTGAATTGAAATAATATTTTAGCACATACTAAGTGATGTGACCTTACATTCATTGTGATTTTGTCAATGATTTCATGTTGCTACCAATAGGACACCTGAAACCAGACTGCAAGATCAAGAATAAAGGGCCAATCCCAATACACCCCCTACTTTGTACCACTAGCCGTAAAAATGAGTAGGGCCCTTGTAATGTTCCCTAGGGATTGGGACACCACTTGCTATGTCACTGCGTGGTTTACGTTCGGGTACGTAAGTGACTGCGTAGTTACGTTTGCACATACGTCACACCATATCAGGAAGCCCAGAGCTGAAAGCTGTTTTAATTTCAGCTGTAGCGCTGTTAATATGCCACTTTATTAAGTTTTAATATTTTTTCAGGCTGTAAAAGTAACCGTTAAGATCCCCAAACTGGGCTCAGTTTATCCAAATAACGCCTGTTAAGAAATTGGCTCCGATGTTTTCGGAGATGATAAGAGCCGCCAGCGATTTATGGTTCCGCATTAAATCGACGTAGAGCCTACGGCGTAGGTTACGCGGCGACGCGCACCGTACGCAGCGCGTCGCCGCGTAACCTACGCCGTAGGCTCTGCATTGGTGTAATGCGGAACCATAAATCAGCCTTTATTCTGGCGAGATCTGAAAAAACAAGCAGGCGAGTGATTATGTACATTCACTGAGTGAATATTATGAAAGTAAAATATATATTTCTCGCTAGAAATGTAATCAAAACGCATTTTTATGCAGAAACTAACTCAAAATATTGATTTTATTCACTAAAAGTTAGAAATATCCGCCATGTTTTTTTGTTTGGTTCAGTGTGCAAATGATGACGTAAAGCATTCTGGGAAATTTCTCTATCCCTCGGTCAGTGAGTCAGCATCTGAAATCCCTCGCTGTGAAGAGCTAGATTCATACCCCCTACCCCTCGTTAAGTCCACTAGCCCTAGATGAAAAGAGGAATTGGGACACCACTACCCTCACGGGAACGCGCTAAATTTAGGGGTAGGGCTGAAAAGTAGGGGTAGTTAGTTAGTTAGTTAGTTAATATTTATTTCGGTCAATCACAAGGGGATTGGGACTGGCCCAAAGTCTTCTGAAGCTCCGACTGAGAGCCAGAGCTACTGTGGCCATCAGTTGTTAGCCGGACAGCCAAAGCAAGTCACCGTCTGACTCTGTGGCTCAGCTGTTAGCTGTCCACCAAAGGAGACTACAAGTTTCCCAGAAGAGTAAATCTAGGCATATGTGAGTGGTTTTTTATCCATATGTGGTCCCAGAGGTGGGTAGTAACGAGTTACATTTACTTGAGTAGATTTGTGAAGAAGAAACTGTGACTCTTACTCCGCTACGTTAGGCTACGTTGAGCTGTTACTTTTCTTTTATCCCTTTTATCCACGTACACGTCAATCTCATGACATCAATGAGTGATTCTTTGGGAAAAATGTTTGTTTTTGCATGTTTTGTCACATTTACACAGACTCAAACACACACACTGCACTGATGCTTTTGAGCTTGAGTTTCAAAAATTGATCATATCTTAAAGGAGCCGTCTGTAAGAAATGGCCAAAACTGGTACTGCAGTCACTTTCAAAATATTGTTGAGCGGCGTGTACCCTCCCCCTCCTCCCCCGACCAGAGGTTGCCAGGTAGGCTGCAGAATGCAGCAGGAACGTAGGCTGCCATGGCTGCCATAATTAGAGCCGAGCTGGCAACCCGGATGCCGAAACAATACTGACTTGGTGATTGGGAGATAGGTGGAGGGTGGAGCTTCAGAAACAATACTGACTTGGTGATTGGGAGATAGGTGGAGGGTGGAGCTTCAGAAACAATACTGACTTGGTGATTGGGAGATAGGTGGAGGGTGGAGCTTCAGAAACAATACTGACTTGGTGATTGGGAGATAGGTGGAGGGTGGAGCTTCAGAAACAATACTGACTTGGTGATTGGGAGATAGGTGGAGGGTGGAGCTTCAGGCCAAAACAAAAAATGACAACATAAACATTAGTTGAGGGCTGCAACTCCTCTTTTTAAACTGGAATATCCTGGCTTGAGTGCTGTTGTCAGTGACATAAATATTTGAAATGAACATGATTTTTAAATGTCTGTTGACATATCGGGGTAATTTTATGATTCGTTTTATTATTGCTCTTACATACAGCTCCTTTAACTACTGTTTTTATCTATTGCTAATTTTTTTATGTCTCTGTAAAACACTTTGAATCACCTTGTTGATGAAATGTTCTGTATAAATAAACTTGACATCTGAGCTGTGAATTCAGAGCTAAGTAGCTAAATTAATGGCAGCTAGCCATTAATACAGCTGACTGCAATGTGGCTATCATGCAAAAAAAGACTACACCCCCTTATCGTATAAACATTTATTTATGGCATATAGTTTCACCTGATGGAGGTAAACAAATATCCAACCCCATATAGTTACGGCTGTGAAATAAAGGTACATAAATTATGTTTTTATTTTTACAAAGCTGTAAATCTGTTGACTGCTGTTACTTTACCTGGTTTAACAAAATCTAACCAGAATCAAGATGAAAGTTACGCTTTGACTACAAACATGTTTTTATCACCATCAGAACTGAAATGCTTTTGTGATGTGCACACCCAAAAAGAAAAAAAAAAAGATTTCCATATTAAAAATCATTTATAAATAAAATTATCCTTATCAGCCACTTAATACCATATTGCACCGAAGTTTCAAGATGACTGCACCCTAGCGCAAGACTAATCTGCTGCGCAACTGTTAAAGGTTATCGTACACGAGCATGGCCAGTGTTTTGTAAAGATAAATAGACAGTAATGACGTGTCCAATGATGATGCATGGCATTAAATATTTTAGTGACAACTTAGTAAGGCTGTTGATGCAGAAATGATTTAGATTTGAATATTTCCATTAGGAAAGTCAAACAAAACAAAAAAAAAAGTCAGTTAAGTGATGCAACATCATTGTATACCTGCTTATTTCCTTTTAGGGTCTCAGGGATCTGCTGGAGCTCTTCCCATCTGCCTTCAGAGTAAAGCCAGTTCATCACAGGGCCAAAAATGTAGTAAAATCAAAACAAATATTTTGAATTTAATGAACTCCTCAGCATTCAAAAGTGTTTAAGTTTGAATATTGAACAAAAAGATAAGTTTGCATATTCAATACCTCATCTGGGAAAATCACAAAAATGAAAAGTATCACTTTTAGTCAGTACTGGAGTTGAGGGGGGATGAGGGGCATCCCCCCTTGAAATAAAAACGGTCCAAATCATCCCCCCTGTAAAACTGCCATCCCTCCTTTCCATCCCTTATGTCATTTCATCAATGAATGTGGTTTTACTGCTATTTCAACATTTAGAGTCATCACCAGAAAAATAACTTGACAATTTTCACCTGTTTCAAGTCAATTTTCACTTGAAACAAGTAGGAAAATCTGCCAGTGGGACAAGATTTATCTTCTCATTACAAGCAAAGAAATCTTGTTCCACTGGCAGATTTTTCTACTTATTTCAAGTGATAATTTACTTGAAACAGGTGAAAATAGTTTTTTCCAGTGATGAGTCTTGTTTTAAGTGTAATGAGATTTCTTTACTAAAATGAGACATTTTAACTAGAAATAAGACAAATATTCTTGTTAAGATTTTGAGTTTTTGCAGTGCTCCATTTTACTTATCCTGTGAAGGACAGAGTGATATTGATAAGTTCAGAAAACTGTTTTTTATTGTTGTGTTTTGATGTATTTGATGTAAGCCCAGTGGATATTTAAAGCTTACAGAAGGCTGCATTTAACTGCTGCTATGTCATTCCTGCAGTATTTCTGCAGGTGTTTTGGTCAGTGCTATTATTTGTAATATATATTTTTAATCAGCGCAAATTATCTGTCCCCATATGATAAAATCCACCATCCCCCCTGATTTTTTTTTTTTTTTTTACAACTCGAGTACTGCTTTTAGTGATTAATTGGGTTTGAACCACACATTACCAAGCTGATCAAACCAGGTTACGAGAGCAAAACATACACCAAAGACTATAAATCGACCGCCTGTCTCCTCTGCAGGGACCAGTAATAATTACGGTAACAATTTAATACTTACGTTGCAGAATCAGCCAAGTGCACAGAGCTTTTTCTTCTCGTTTTTCCTCAACCTGATGAACTCGTAACCAGCTGATCATTTCTGGTTTCACGCTTCAACCACGGGTCACAAGTCTGAATCTTAAAACCAAATGAGAGTTCCCCTTTTAGGTGCCGTTTATCCAGGACCCAATCAGAAAACATCTGAAGTGTGCAATTTATTTATTTTTGCACACCAAATCCTGGCAGGCTGGATTTTTTTTTCTCCAAAGTAATTAGTTTGGATGAGGTTGCTACACTGCAAAAACCGCCTCTCTAGAAATAAGTCTATGCCTAAATCCAAGTCCTCTTATACGACGCAAAAATACCTCCGGCAATTCAATTCAATTCAATTCAATTTTATTTATATAGCGTCTAATACAACAGAGTTGTCTCTAGACGCTTTACAGAGACCCACACCCAGAACATGACCCCCGAGCAGTTATTACATAAATAATGGCAGGTAAAAACTCCCCTAGTGGGAGAAAAACCTTAAGCCAAACAGTGGCAAGGAAAAACTCCCCTTTAGGAGGGAAGAAACCTTGAGCAGGACCAGGCTCATCAGGGGGGACCCTCCTGCCGAGGGCCAGACTGGTGGGTCAGGGACGGCAACAGCACAGCAGGCAGGTGGAAGCAGCAACGGGATGACCGGGGGTGGGGACCGCAGGCCAGCACACAGCTCCCGAAGCTCCGGCCCAATCATCAAGTCCCAGGTTGGGGTGCAGGGTCGGGGAAAGGTTGAGAAGGGGCAGGGCCAGGGAGAGGAGTCTTGAGGGACGAACATTCTCCCCCGCCCAAAAGGGGCCGTTACCCTGCCCCCCTCACTCCCACACTGCAGGTTCCGGTGTCCGGCAAAGGATGCTGCAACATGGACAAAAGAGAGAAAAGGGAGGAGAAGGGGGGGCCAGCACAAGAAACCACAGGAGCGACTCTGACACACTAAAGTTTACACTACCTAGAGATTTACCAACACCAGCTAGAGGTTTACTAAACACTAACTATAGGCTTTACTAAACAGAAATGTTTTAAGTTTAGTTTTAAAGGTGGAGGTGGTGTCAGCCCCCTTAACCCAGATTGGAAGTTGGTTCCATAGTAGTGGCGCCTGATAGCAGAACGCCCGCCCTCCAAATCTACATTTAGATACTCTAGGAACTACGAGTAAACCTGCACTCTGAGAACGGAGAGCTCTGACAGGAACATAAGGCACTATCAAGTCTTGCAAATAATGCGGAGCTAAGCCGTTTTGGGCTTTATACGCAAGTAATAAAATTTTAAATTGGATTCTGAATTTTACGGGTAACCAATGGAGCGACGCTAACACTGGAGAGACGTGGTCTCTCCTGCTAATTCCTGTCAGTACTCGTGCTGCTGCATTTTGGATCAGCTGGAGCCTATTCAGCAAATTACTTGGACATCCTGCTAACAACACATTACAGTAATCTAGTCTAGAAGATACAAACGCATGAACTAGTTTTTCTGCATCACTCTGTGAGAGGATTTTCCTAATCTTTGCAATATTACGGAGATGGAAAAAGGCTATTTTACAAACCTGATTGACATATGGTTTAAACGACAAATCCTGATCGAAAATAACACCAAGATTTCTCACAGTTGCACTGGAAGCCATCGCAACACCATCTAATCCCTTCCTAAGATGCTCTGGACCAAGAATGATAACCTCTGTTTTATCTGAATTTAGAAGCAGGAAATTTCTGGACATCCAGTCCTTGATGTCCCTAAGACATGCCTGAAGTTTAGCTAACTGTTCTGTTTCATCCGGCTTCATAGACAAATAGAGCTGCGTATCATCAGCATAACAATGAAATTGTATGCCGTGATTCTGGATTATACTTCCCAACGGCTGCATGTATAAACTGAACAAGATTGGCCCTAGCACTGAACCCTGCGGAACACCATAACAGACCCTTGACTGTTCTGAAGAAACCTCATGTACATGAACAAACTGGAATCTGTCAGATAGGTATGATTTAAACCAACGTAGAGCTGTCCCTTTAATCCCAACAACATGCTCTAACCTGTGCAGTAAAATGCCATGATCTATAGTGTCAAAATAGTGGCAATGAGGCAAGAAAAGCATTTCTTGATAAGAATTCTTCCAAAGTAGCAAAATAGTCTGAACACTAGACAAAAATGTATTCATTTTCTTGAAGCAAGGCATGTTTACTTTCTTATGAGTTTAATTAATGAAAATATCACTTCATATCAATATAAAAAAACAAAAACCCTACCAATTACTACAGGACTGTCTCAGAAAATTTGAATATTGTGATTTTCTGTAATGCAATTACAAAAACGTCATACATTCTGGATTCATTACAAATCAACTGAAATATTGCAAGCCTTTTATTATTTTAATATTGCTGATCATGGCTTACATCTTAAGAAAACTCAAATATCCCATCTCAAAAAATTAGAATATTCTGTGAATCTTAATGTTGTGTGTTTTTTTTTTTTTTTTTTTTTTTTTTTTTTTTTTAAATTGCATTACAGAAAATAAAGAACTTTTATCACAATATTCTAATTTTCTGAGACAGTCCTGTATGAGAAACTCACAAGAAGCATCATTTAAATGATGGGTGCGGTAAAGACGACAACTTGCACAGTTGGTTGAACATTTATTTATTTTTAATAACAGTTCAAGCTTACTTTATTCACACTTGCTTTATTTTTAGTTAAAAATCTGTATGAAGGGGAGATAAAATACTTTAATACATTTAAAAACATACTTAAACAGCATTATTTTAAATCAAAATAAACTTATCCTTTTCAAAAGATATACAAACTGTCCTGAGGGGGGAGAGGGAAAAAAAAAAGACAAAAAAAAGAAAGTCTAGTCTTGAATTCAGCTCCTGGACGTGGCTTACTTTAAGATCTGGATTTGCTGACCCAGTGATATTTGTCAATGCGAGGCCCGGAGAAGGTGAATGTGGCTTGATAGGATTTGAAGCCTTTCTGGGCGGGGAAGTGGGGGGGCGGAGGCCCGGGCGGCGGGACGTGAGGATGGAAAGGTTCCCCGGCAAAGGCCTTCCGCTTTTCCCTCAGCCAGGTCCGAGGAGCGCCTGGAGAAAACTCGCTGAACTGAGGACAGAAGAAACAGAACCATTTACTGAACTACTGCACTCAAACTCAGAACATGGGTGTTCATGCAGAAAGACTTGACAGAATCATCTCCTTTACACAAAAACTAAGAGGAACTTCATTCAAATGTCATAACAAATGTAAGTTTACCAGAGGTGTCAAGTAACTAAGTACAAATACTTCGTTACCTTACTTAAAGGAGCTTGAGGCCGGATTGTGGCAGGATTTATGAAAAAAATCTGTATACATTTTAATTTTTCTAGTAATAATGTCAGATGAAGCATTCCAAGCCCAAAAGAATGAGCCCTCTAGTGTATCTCTCCTTTGCCTTGAACAGGCTGTGTGCTGCAATTCGGTCCCAAATTTCCCGCGCTGTCCTGTGGATGTGACGTCACATGACGCTGCATGTGCGTTCTCCCCGTTCTCCCGTGCCGGCTTCACTGTTGGCTGCAGTACCCCCAACGGCCGTCGTGGTGAAGGGTGGCGCTAGAGAGTCTCATTTCTTAAAAGGAGCCTCAAGCTCCTTTAAGTAGAAATTTTGGTTATCAATACTTCACTGGAGTAATTATTTTTCAGACGACTTTTTACTTTTACTCCTTACATTTTCACACAATTATCTGTACTTTTTACTCCTTACATTTTAAAAACAGCCTCGTTACTCTATTTCATTTCGGCCTTTAAAAAAAAACTATCCAGTTAAATTGCTCCATCCGGATAGAGTGAATTTGGTTGTGGTTGTTTCAGATGTTCTTGTCCAGTTTTGTTCTTACATCCGTTCCCTCAGATTCCTGCTACTAAACTTGGATGTACATTCCAATAAAGGTTATAAATGATAACATGCCTCTGAAGTTTGACTTTTTGCACCATTACAATACTTATAGGCATAGAATACAATACTTAATAGTAATCATATCTTCTGCTCTCTGAAACACATGTTAGTGCTCAATAGTACACATATATGGTTCTTTAATATATTTGCATTATACTAAGATACATTCATTTTCAATGGCTTTTGTCCTTAATGGCTTTTTTCCCCCTTACATTACTTTTACTTTTATACTTTAAGTAGTTTTGAAACCAGTACTTTTATACTTTTACTTGAGTAAAAAACTTGAGTTGATACTTCAACTTCTACAGGAGTATTTTTAAACTCTAGTATCTATACTTCTACCTGAGTAATGAATGTGAATACTTTTGACACCTCTGAAGTTTACGCCACAACAGCATAAGAAAACATATCAGACATGACTTCCTCTCGACTTCCTGCCCTTTAGAAGAAACTTATGGAGATTCAGTAAATCAGTGGTGAGCATTTGCACAGCTCAATTACACGAAAGTGACAAGTGGAGTTGGATCAGGTGGATGTTGAAGACCAGTGCCATTAAATAAAATATGTAGGACCTTGGTGATGACTTTAAACCAAAAAACCCCAAACAACTCAACACCCCAAACAGTTCCAGGCATGTCCCACTGGGAGGACACCCCGGGGAAGACCCAGGACACGCTGGAGAGACTATGGCCCAGTCCCAATCCCCCCCTAGTCCTACTTTTCAGTCCTACCCCTAAATTTTGCGCGTTCCCGTGAGGGTAGTGGTGTCCCAATTCCTCTTTGCATCTAGGGGGAGTGCACATATTGAGGGTTAGGGGGTATTAATCTACCCCTTCAGAGCGAGGGATTTCAGATGCTGACTTTGCGACAGAGGGCCAGAAAAATTTCCCAGAATTCTTTACGTCATCATTTGCAGACTGAATGAAACAAAAAAAAACATGGCGGACATTTCTAATTTTTAGTGAATAAAATCAATATTTTGAGTTAGTTTCTGCATAAAAATGCATTTTGATTACATTTCTAGCGAGAAATATATATTTTACTTTCATAATATTCACTCAGTGAATGTACATAATCACTCGCTTGCCCGTTGTTGCAAAGATCTCGCCAGAATAAAGGCTGATTTATGGTTCCGCGTTACACCAACGCAGAGCCTACGGCGTAGGTTACGCGGCGACGTGCGCCGTACTACGCCGTAGGCTCTGCGTCGATTTAACGCGGAACCATAAATCGCGGGCGGCTCTTCTCATCCCCGAAAACATCTGAGCAAATTTCTTAACAGGCGTTATTTGGATAAACTGAGCCCAGGTTGGGGATCTTAAAATCTATTTTTACGCCTGAAAAAATATTAAAACTTAATAAAGTGACATTAACAGCGCTACAGCTGAAATTAAAACAGCTTTTATCTCTGGGCTTCCTGATATGGTGTGACGTTTGTGCAAACGTAACTACGCAGTCGCTTACGTACCCGAACGTAAACCACGCAGTGACGTAGCACGTGGTGTCCCAATCCCTAGGGAAGATTACAAGGACCCTACGCCTGTGGCTTCATTTTTAGGGTTAGTGGTAGAAACTAGGGGGTGTATTGGGATTGGGCCTATGTCTCTCGGCTGGCCTGAGAACGTCTCGGACTCCCACCGGAAGAGCTGGAGGAAGTGTCTGGAGTAAAGGAAGTCTGTGCATCTCTGCTGAGACTGCTGCCCCCACGACCCTGTTCCTACTAAAAAAAAAATAGGCCTTTTATATAAACCCTGACAAGATTCCAAGTAAAGCTCCAACTCTAAACTGCGCATGTACAGTATATTACAACACCTTTTAACGTTGCAAGTGTGCGTTTCCACGAGCGGGCCTTACCCGGTAGACGCTGTTGGGGTTGCTGACGGTGGGGATGGTCTTGGACTCGTGCTGCGTGGGTGGGGTCGGGGTCGGGGCAGGGCAGGGCATGGATGAACTGCTGTTGCTGCTCGAGCTCTTGTCCGCCACGCCGTCGTCCTCGTCGGAGGAGCAGCCCGACTGGACGTCCAGGCTTGCGCGCTCCACGGCCTCGTGGATGCGGCGGGAAAAGTCCCGGTCCCTCCTGCGGGAGCCGTCCACCGCAGACACGCAGAAGGGACTGCTCTGCTCACCATACCTGCCAGAAAGGAAAAAGAAGTGGAAAGATACGTTTTTTTTTTTGTGTTTTGTTTTTTTTATTTCACAATTCACATCTTCATTCTACCCACATTCCCACCCTCTCCACAATTGCCCCAGGGAAAAAATAAATGAATAAATAAAAATATATAAATAAAAATCATGCATTAAGGGAGAACAAAATTAAATATATATTAAAAAATAGGTAAATAAATTAAAAAAATAAATAAATAATGGCAGCAACAACAATATCAAACTATATATGTATCCATACAAACATATAAGGCACAAGTTTGAAAATAAAGATACTCATTGGTCCCCCTTGGAAAAATTCTCCAGTTTTGAAAATAATGGAAACCAACATTCTTGAAAGATATGACCACGGTTGTATATTTCCAAAGTAAATTTTTCCAATGGTGAAAAAAAACTGAAATTTGATAAAAAAAAAAACTTGAAAATTGGAGGGGAATCATCTTTCCAAAGTAAAAGTATGCATTTCTTAGCGAAGTATGTGATCATAATTAATATCCTGCTTTTTTTTCCCGGTCTAACTGAAGATCCAGTGTATCATTTAATAAATACAAATTGGAGCTTAACTCAAAATTCATTTGTAAAACTGATTGTGTGAAAGTATGAATTGATTTCCAGAAACATATTAAAGAAAGATACGTTTGAGTCAAACCACAAGTGGAATATTTCTCTTTAAAAAAAAAAAAACACCCAAATTACAGTCCTCAACTTCATTCCAATAGTTTGAACAGAGTTTACATTCTCATGAGACACTGCATTTCAAATTGATGTCAGATTTCATTGAACATAGAAAACGTTAATGTATTTAAAGTCATTTGTTAGCATAAGCGTGCTTCCTCTAGCAGCTGTTCAGACTAATATACTCAGTTTTACTATCAAAGTTTGTTCAAATGTACTTTTAAATCTGGGGTTTTGTACTTTTGTCCTCGTCGAATGTTTATTCTTTACATTAAGACCTTCTCAAAGGTGAGGTGGTTCATTTAACACATTTCCTAATGAACAGTTTCCGTGCGTCCCAGATCAATACATCCCAGTCCTATTGATAATCAGCCAATATCCCCAATATTTTTTAGAAGCTTATTGCATCTCATTTGTCTCATCTTCTCTTGCCATGAAACAGATTTTAGCTAAATCCAAAGAGCGGTTTTCAATTCCTGTTAAGGGCGTGTTGCTTTATCCATGTGGAAACCTGTCTGGTAACTGCGGCATCACCACACACTTCTCTCGGGCCAATTTGACGAGAAAAAAAAAAAAAAAAAGTGTATATGGTTTGAGTGTCCACACATTTAAATGGTTTTTAGATTAAGTAACTTCCCTCTGCATAGCCCTATGTGAATTAAACATGAAAACGGAATTGAGGATGTGTAAACTGAAAACAGAGGTTTACTTCATCATTAGGAGACTATTGACAAAGTATTCCCTAACCCATCACCATAAATGACACTGGGGCCAGTGGGAACAGTATCAGTTAATATAATAACAACAACAACAACAATCCCAAAATAAAGCTAAAACCAACTGGTATTTATCTCCCAATTGGTAAAAATTACCAATTAGGGCAGGGGTCAGCAACCCAAGATGTTGAAAGAGCCATATTGGACCAAAAACACAAAAAAACAAATATGTCTGGAGCCGCAAAAAATTAAAAAAAGTTGTATACGCCTTAGAATGAAGGCAAATGGCGAAAGGCGAAATGTCCAGAAAAAAGTCGAAATGCCGAGAAAAAAAAAGTCGAAATGCAGAGAAAAAAAAAAGTCGAAACGCCGAGAAAAAAAAAAGTCGAAATGCTGAGAAAAAAAAGTCGAAGTACAATCTCGAGAAAAAAGTCGAAATGTTGAGAAAAAAGTCGAGATTAATGTTGAAGTACAATGTCGAGAAAAAAGTCGAAATGTCGAGAAAAAAGTCGAAATGTCGAGAAAAAAGTCGAAGTAAAATCTCGAGAAAAAAGTCAAAATGTCGAGAAAAATGTCAAAATGTCGAGATTAAAAAAGGAAAAAAGAAAAAAGGAAAGAAAATAAAAGAGAAAAGAAAAAAAGAAAAAAAAAGGTGAAACATTTTTGAAAAAGCTCCAGGGAGCCAATAGGGCGGCTCTAGAGCCGCGGGTTGCCGACTCCTGAATTATGAGAAAACTATTTTTCCAAATCGTACATTACTGACTAGAGTATATTAGTGTATGATGAACCACCACATGGGGCCGCAGCAGTGAACCAGAACCAACCTGCAGGAAACCTCTCCAGGGTCGACCCACACCGTCAGCTCCTGGGGAAGGCCCAGGTCCTCGTACCGCACCAAGCTCCGGTCACACGCCTGCTGCAGCACCGGGTCCTGCTGCCGAACCCTGTTCATACGCAGACACCTGCAACAAGGCAGGCCAGCACAAAACACAGCTCTGGTTAAGCAACAAGGCAGGCCAGCACAAAACACAGCTCTGGTTAAGCAACAAGGCAGGCCAGCACAAAACACAGCTCTGGTTAAGCAACTTGCACCCGGTTGCTTGAAGGGCACATGTATCCATCCACACAAAAACGCAAACCAGTTCAAATCGACTAATCTGGGAGGGATTACTTGACACAAAAATGTCTGTCCCACACTTTATTAAGCTGGGTCCAGATTTTTAAGTTGTTCACTTTGAAAGCAAACACCTCTGATGAGGTGAAGTTTACTGGAGCTTCTGTCATTATGAAAGCGCCTGTTGGAACTGTGAAATGCTGCCCCCGTGTGGTCAGAAGTGGTGCTACACTAAACCCTCGAAGGCTTGAATCAAATTAGCTGGACTTCAGTTTCTTTCAGTCTTTTAGACATTTGACCTTCCATCAATTTATCAGTAAGCTCTTGAACAAAAAACACGTTACTTTTTAATATCAAAAAAAGAAATGGTCCAGTCCAGAAGATGCAGCTATAGTCCAGGACAGGAAACTTTTAGCTTTTAACTCAGAAACTACAAATCTGTCTGCATAAACCAATAGTGTAAATTATGGTGTCCCTATACAGGACTGTCTCAGAAAATTAGAATATTGTGATAAAGTCCTTTATTTTCTGTAATGCAAAAATGTCATACATTCTGGATTCATTACAAATCAACTGAAATATTGCAAGCCTTTTATTATTTTAATATTGCTGATCATGGCTTACAGTGTAAGAAAACTCAAATATCCTATCTCAAAAAATTAGAATATTCTGGGAATCTTAATCTTAAACTGTAAGCCATAATCAGCAATATTAAAATATTAAAAGGCTTGCAATATTTCAGTTGATTTGTAACGAATCCAGCACGTATGACATTTTTGTTTTTGTAATTGCATTACAGAAAATAAAGAACTTTATCACAATATTCTAGTTTTCTGAGACAGTCCTGTATAGTTAACTAAAAATAAAAAATAAAACTAGGTGTGATAAAATGTTGCTTAACTGAAGTAAAAATAAAAACTAAAGTTTAGAAAAAATGAAAACTAACTGAAATAATATCGTGTCCTTATGAAACTAACTGAAATAAAATAAAAATACAGAATTTTTTTTTTTTTTTAAATTGAAATACAGAAAATAAAGAACTTTATCACAATATTCTAATTTTCTGAGACAGTCCTGTATAGTTAACTAAAACTAAAAAATAAAACTAGGTGTGATAAAAAATGTTGCTTAACTGAAAAATAAAAACTAAAGTTTAGAAAAAATGAAAACTACCGGTAACTGAAATAATATCTTGTCCTTATGAAACTAACTGAAATAAAATAAAAATATACAGAATTTTTTTTTTTTTATATATATATAAATTGCATTACAGAAAATAAAGAACTTTATCACAATATTCTAATTTTCTGAGACAGTCCTGTATGTCATGGAACTGAAATGGGTTTCACTGCCAAAATTAATAAGATACACTGAGCTTGAAGTTATTTTTGAAAGCAGAAGCAGGAGAATCCCAGTGATCCAGAGGGAAGCAAACTGGAAGCAAACTGGGCCCAAACTGACACACCACTGACCTGTAGGCCTGTCCCCTGGTGGGCGCGCTGGGATGCCAGTGGTTCTTGTAGTTCTCGAACAAAACAGAAGTTAGTGCGGTGGCGAAACGCTCCCTGCTGTCATTATTCAGACAGCCGTATCTCTTGACCAGGCGAGCCATGAAGAACACGGCGGCAGCAATCTCCTCTTTCATGTCCTCACACCTTCTCTGACCTCCAACTCAATTCTCAAAAGAAATCTCAGTCCTGTTGCACTAAAAACAAAAGCTTAAAAGACACGTAGGGTGATCCTACTCTCGCTGAAACAAACACTTAACAAGTAAAACCAACTGGAAACCAGAAAGACACCTCAAGCAAAAACATTTGCTACTAAAGTTCCACTCTGAAATCAGCTTTGATTTATTATCCTACTTAGAGAAAAACAGACATAACGTCACAGAGATCCACACATGGAGCTACAAGCTTATTCAGTAGTGGAAGATCGCTCGGATTCCTCCCAACTTTGGTTTAGATCTGCAGCTCAGCTGTGTGACAAGCCTGCACACCTGAACCCGGTTCCCTTAATCACCTCTGAACTCCTGCAGGTCCTGCTGCAGCTGGATTAATGTGAAGCAAAATCACATTTATGATCAGTACTCGAGTTGTAAAAACAATCAGGGGGGATGGTGGATTTTATCATATGGGGACAGATAATTTGTGCTGATTACAAATAATATAATATATTACAAATAATAGCAGTGACCAAAACACCTGCAGAAATACTGCAGGAATGACATAGCAGCAGTTAAATGCAGCTTTCTGTAAGCTTTAAATATCCACTGGGCTTACATCAAATACATCAAAACACAACAATAAAAAACAGTTTTCTGAACTTATCAATATGACTCTGTCCTTCACAGGATAAGTGACATGGATCACTGCAAAAACTCAAAATCTTAACAAGAATATTTGTCTTATTTCTAGTTGAAATGTCTCATTTTAGTAAAAAAAATCTCATTACACTTAAAACAAGACTCATCACTGGAAAAAAAACAACAATTTTCACCTGTTTCAAGTAGATTTTCACTTAAAATAAGTAGAAAAATCTGCCAGTGGAACAAGATTTTTTTGCTTGTAATAAGAAGATAAATCTTGTCCCACTGGCAGATTTTTCTACTTATTTAAAGTGAAAATTTACTTGAAACAGGTGAAAATTGTCAAATAAGTTATTTTTCTGGTGATGACTCTAAATGTTGAAATAGCAGTAAAACCACATTCATTGATGAAATGACATAAGGGATGGAAAGGGGAGATGGCAGTTTTACAGGGGGGATGATTTGGACCGTTTTTATTTCAGGGGGGATGCCATCCCCCCTCATCCCCCCTCAACTCCAGTACTGTTTACAATACATTCCCAAATTAATTATCTGTGGCTGATTTAACTCTGATTTTGGTTGGATTTGATTGTCAACCAACCTGTGTTGCTGAAAAGTGTATTTTTCTGGAAGAGTAGCACAGTGGACCCAACCCAGCACCAATGTTTTATTGTGAAAGAAATCTTAACTTTATGCGACTTTGAGAAAGAATCAAATTTGGTGGAGTTGTAGCACACATACTGGATTACAACCTTTTGCGAAAGTAGCATTTAAAGTTGGACTCTTGTCCACAATCCTCTGGGATCACATTCTGAAATGCAGTTTATTTCTTTTTTTATTAACCTTTATTCATCCCACAAGGTTGTTTGTTGGGTCTGCTTTTAACAAATTACACCAGGCAGTGGACACCAATCATACAGGACTGTCTCAGAAAATTAGAATATTGTGATTTTCTGTAATGCAATTACAAAAACAAAAACTGTCATACATTCTGGATTCATTACAAATCAACTGAAATATTGCAAGCCTTTTATTATTTTAATATTGCTGATCATGGCTTGCAATATTAAAATAATAAAAGGCTTGCAATATTTCAGTGGATTTGTAATGAATCCAGAATGTATGACATTTTTGCATTACAGAAAATAAAGGACTTTATCACAATATTCTAATTTTCTGAGACAGTCCTGTAGACGACTGCAGAAACCTGGCGGTAAATACCAGCTTTAAAGGCAGGCTAAGAGATTTCTCTCTCTATTAGTTCTTGAGAGAACACACTCCATCATGGATTCTCACAAGCTGCTGCTGCTGAGTAGAATTCCTTACCCTGCCTTTAACTGGTGATGTTATCTGAAATCTTCCTGTAGCAGCTAAAAATAACATATTCTTGATTTGCTTAATTATAATGGTACTTAAAGTTTAAGTTATGGATAAATTGAAATTATACTTGTGTTACGTCATCACGTTGGGGCTTATAGGTGTGGCTTTAATTTGTTGGTTGGTGGGTTTGATTGTGTGGTGGCGGGTGGAAGACAAACGAAAGCGTTCATATGGTAGGCTGATATATTTTTTGTTGACCGTCACCATTTTGCTTTGCTTCAGCCACACAAATATTCATTGTTTATTTTATTTTTGTGTTATAATAATTGATTGCTGCCTTTTGATCTTTTTTGTTACAATAAACCTGGATCAGTTTAAGAACCTATTCAACAGACTTTTATTTTCCCTTTTTTGAGTGACGCGTCAGCAAGCGGCCTCAGCAGCCTTCCTTCCTCTCCGTTGTCATTTAATGGACTACTAGTAACCACTTGCACATTGAAGAAACTCAGGCTTGTTGTGCTTTTTTTTTTTTCCTTTTTCAAGCATAAACCTTGAAAATGTCGGTCATGTCATGGAGTTGGTGTGTCAGTCCTGATAAAAACAATTAACGCTGTGGTATGATGACTAATTGAAATACTTGAAAATGACTTTATGACCAGCGCTGCTTTTGATTGATGGTTTAAAAAGTGTCCAAATGTCCAAATGTCCACCTATAGATTTACTGCAGTCATATTAGGTTATCTGCTCCCCATGTCATTTACCTGACATGAAACCTCAACAATATTTTTTATTTTATTTCAGGACAAGATATTATTTCAGTTAGTTTTCATTTTTTCTAAACTTTAGTTTTTATTTTTATTTCAGTTAAGCAACATTTTTTATCACACCTAGTTTTATTTTTTAGTTTAGTTTTAGTTAACTATACAGGACTGTCTCAGAAAATTTTAATATTGTGAGTTTTTTTATTTTCTGTAATGCAATAAAAAAAAAGTCATACATTCTGGATTCATTACAAATCAACTGAAATATTTCAAGCCTTTTATTATTTTAATATTGCTGATTATGGTTTACAGTTTAAGATTAAGATTCCCAGAATATTCAAATTTTTTGAGTTAGGATATTTGAGTTTTCTTAAGCTGTAAACCATGATCAGCAATATTAAAATAATAAAAGGTTTGCAATATTTCAGTTGATTTGTAATGAATCCAGAATGTATGACATTTTTGTTTTTGTAATTGTATTACAGAAAATCACAATATTCAAATTTTCTGAGACAGTCCTGTACTCCAAAATCTCACTTTCATGGAGCATGAACAGATCAGATAATCTCTACTTCCACGTCCCACCTCAACCCACTGGATACAAAGAAAAACAGGAGAAAAAACCCACTCTGTATATTTTATTGGAGTGAACAGTAATTCATTATAAAGCCAAGTCATTATGTGAAAGAAAAAAAAAAACAACATAAAACCTCCACCGTTGACATTCATCAAGTAAAGGAGCAAGAAGGAGAAGGAGAGCGATAATACAAGCCGAGCAGATGCCACACAGGAATATACGAGATATAAGCTCCACTCAAAATATTTTACCATCGGATGGAGGGAAATAAATTTAGGCATCGCAGGAAGTTGGACCTGTTAATTGGAGGAAGGGGAACTTGGCGCTACGATGTTTTAACATTGGTCGCTATGAGACAGGAAGTGAAATCCAGATGTGTGGAACTTGTATCCTGCTACCAGTGCACATGAAAACTAATCAGATAAAACTGATGCAGGTAAACAGACGGATGTGTCTGTGGGTAAATCGGATCCCGGTAAACAGCAGAACTCCTAAAAAGAAAAACAATTACAACACAATCATAAAACCTTTGGCCGTTTCAAAGGCTGGACAGTTCTAACCCTGCTTTCATGTGACAGTTGAGAGTATAAACATGTCCATTTTTAATCATAAATGCCTTAAACATCAGTTAGTCACATCAGGTAAATATTGGCTGAGATGACTTTGCAATAAGAGAATGTTTTCATAAATAGAAACGTGACAGAAGCCGTATAATTCTGTCAGGTATCAAAACAACATTCACATTTACAACACTGTGCAAAGAAACTTAAAATAAAGCAAACAAAAAGAAACATTGTGACTCACAGTTTTAACATTTGTGCACATTAAATCAGCACATCGTTCTGAATCTAGACTGATATGAAAACGCTTTCAAATTCACCACATTCTGCTGTGAAACTTAAATATTTTATCTCTTTAGCTACTCATGAAAAAGGGTTTGAAAACAAAAAAACCCATCAAATAGAAATGTTTATTCTCATGCAGCAAAGACACGACCCACAGTGCTGGTGTTACTAGAAGTAAAATATCATAATCTCTTAAGTCTTTTTGATTTATAGATGTTTTTAAAGCGATTTGAAGTAAACACATTTGAATTTTCAGCAAATCCAAAAAAAAGAAACTTGTAGGAGAAAAACAGAGGAAAAGCTGAAATTCCAGGTTTGAATTTTGGACAAATCTATTTTGAAATCAGAGATAAAAGCCATTTTCATTCATTTTTTTTTCTCCCCTCTGCTTTGATTCTCAGACGTATCCACGGCAACCACAACATCCTGATCCAGCCGTTAGCTGGATCACGTCTAACCTGAATCCCGATCACAGTAGAGTTCTGATTCCAGCACCAGGCACCTGTTGGTGACTAAACTGCAAAGCAAACCGTGAACAAATGTAAAGTTTCATGCTGTAGTTTTAACTGAAAAAGCAGCACTAGCCTGAACACACGTGAGAAAGTTCAACATTTTTAAACGCCTTTATTCAAATGAAAGCAGTTCTCCCGTCGCCTGCACACCTCCACTTCACGCTGGCCTCTTCCCAGGTTTCTACACTCAGATCGCAGCAGATCGTCCATGAGCAGGTAAAACTACAGAGAACTAACCAAAAAGCCTCAACACGTCAGTTCACAAGAAAGCAGCACTTTGCCACAATTCAGTTTTTAAAAATAACCTTTAAATCAAATGCTTAAAAGGCTCAGTAAAGTTTCATTTCAGAGATCCAAGGCTGAACTGAATGTAATGACATTAATAATAATAACAACTGCCAGAACAGTCTGGAACACTCGGTTCGGTAACAACAGACTAGAAAGGGCAGTGGAGAGAAATGTTCACACAGACTGATGTCGAATAAATAAATATATAAATAAATAAAAGAAATGAGGCTGTAATACTCAGATGAGTCCATAAATCTATTCAAACACCTTTTCCAATACAATCAAAAGTAAAATTGGCCTTTTAAACTAGAAAAACTACCCGTAACCTGAAGATTCAGGCTGAACTGGCTCCAAGTGTCCCCCAGTGAAACGCGCTGACGCAGCAGTTTAAAAACAAACCAAATATAGTTGCAAACTTGGATTCAACCAATATCGTATCAAAATACATGTTACGCTGTTCTGGAGACTCAAAAGCATTCTCATAAGATCAGGTTGGAAGACATTATCCTAATTTTATGCCCTCATTTAATCAATTATTTTCATTAAAAGCCTGGGAAGCAGGTCGATTAAAGGCAGGGTAAGCTATATTTCAATGACATGAACATGCAGATCGGGGGCAGACTGTTCTTTTCCCTTTTACGGATTCAGGGTTGTATAAAGATTGTTGTAAAAAAAATTGGGGTTAGAAATAATTCAAAATTGCTTACCCTTTAAATCCAAATTTAAGTTTGTGAGTGAATAAAAATAAGAAGGACGAGGAGTGTGAATGGGAGAGCAGGAAACAGACGTGTGGACATGCAGGTTCGGAGCGGCAGACTTCAAGCGTCATCAAAACTAATAAAACTTAATAAAAATAAAAACGTACAGGCTGTGGAAGCTGCACTCTTTGCAGGAATTACCTTCCAACTCACCATGTTTACAGTGGGGTTTTTTGGACTCATGTTGAGTTCAGAGAATGCAGCTCACAGCTCATTTTCTGATCCACCAGCAGCAGCTTTTTACAGAGAAACGTCTGCTAGAAACACAGTTTGGCACAAAGGAGAGCGTGACAGAAGCAGCATTGTACCGTATGTACATGTGCTTTAAATATAATACACCCACGTCTACGCGTGAGTGCGTCTGTACAGACGTTTACAGAAGTCTTGACCACCGTCTCACCGCGTCCAGAGGGAACAACCTCACAAAAATCTACCGATTCCTGTGAAATTACTCAAGTTTTGTTTAAAAAAAAATAATATAGGCATAAATATTTTAATTCAAAAAAAGCAAGTGTGTCTCTCTTTTTTCCCTCATTTGAGGCTTTGGCTCAGAATTGTGATGTTTAAACATTAAAGGCTTTTAAGATAATTGGTGTTCTAATGTCTTTTCCATCAACGACAATATTAAAAATTATAAAAAATAATAAATAGATGTAATAGATGTGTTGTTGTAAAACTGGGCCCTTTGAAATTACCTTTTATTTGTGGCGTCTAAGCCGGCTGAGCCTAAAGGACCGTCCACACCAAGAACAGAAGAACAAGACAGAGAACTTCCATCAAATCACTTTCTTCTCATTATTCATATTATTTATTTTGAGAATAATTTAATGCTGAGTTTATGGATTCTGGAATTCTCAATTTATATTGTATTTGGTCACAAATTACACAAAAAAAAAGGGACTACATTTACCAACGATACCCTGCCGCGCGATCTTTGGTGCTAATTATGGAGCCAAATCAAGGCCAAAAGTTTTGCTAATTTGAAAATAAAATTGTAATTGAAAAACTAAGATTTGAACCTGAAAATTCAAGTTTTGATCATGAACTTATTTTTTTAGTTTCAATTTTTTTTTTCAGTATCACATCTTTTTTCAGGTTCAGATCTTTTTCAGTTTCAGACTTTTGGCCCTGATCTGGCGTAGGGGGCGTGGAATCATGAAACTGAACTGAAATAAAAAGATATGAAACTAAAAAAAAATAAATTGAAACTGTATAAAAATAAGTTCATGATCAAAACTTGAATTTTCAGGTTCAAATCTTAGTTTTTCAATTACAATTTTATTTTCAAATTAGCTAAACTTTTGGCCTTGATTTGGCTCCATACTAATAGAGTTTATTCTGATATTAACAAAAAACCGACTTCGGCTCGTACAGAAATGTGGATAAAACCTTTCCTCTTGCCGTGGACGGACCTTAACTTTTTCAGAGAGCTGTTATTTCCTCTCTTTTTTACATCAACCACCTGTGGTGGTCAACCTGTCAATTCTTCTGCTCTTTTACATTAATCTGTAACATTCAACAGTTCAATTATCTTTCCAACATCATGATTAAAAAAAAATCTGAACAGATATTTTATCAATAAATACTCGAGACTCCAGTGGGAATCCCGAGCACAGAGTAAGAAATCTGTCAACGTTCTTTCCTCTGCTACAAGCACACACTTAGGTGCCTGAGGAGTGTCAAAGGTGGGACTTCAAACGCAACAGTCGTACAAACGTTGTCAAAACAGAAACGATAAATAAAACCCTACAAAAGAAGATCTGAATCTGGCCACGTGATCCGTACGATGCGTCGTTCCCGTTGATTTGAGGGGGGTGTGAGTGTGGCGGTAACAAACAAAGCTGCTGTGCTCACGCTCCTCTCGTCTCCGATTCAGTCTCAGCGGCGAGTGCGGTCCCGCGCTCGGCTCCCGTTAGAACGGCAGCTTCTTCAGCTGCTCGAAGGTGATGAAGAACTGAGGAGGACGTTGAGAAAAACCTTTTGATTTAGATCACGATAAGATACGATCAGAAGATTTTGAGAAAAGTTTGTCCTTTTGTTCCTCCTTCCTCTCATTTAACTCTCTATTGTAGCTTAATCTTCCCTCATCTTAATTACTGCAACATTGTTTGGGCTTCGACACATTCAACATACAGGACTGTCTCAGAAAATTAGAATATTGTGATAAAGTTCTTTATTTTCTGTAATGCAATTTAAAAAAAAAATGTCATACATTCTGGATTAATTACAAATAAACTGAAATATTGCAAGCCTTTTATTATTTTAATATTGCTGATTATGACTTACAGTTTAAGATTAAGATTCCCAAAATATTTTAATTTTTTGAGATAGGATATTTGAGTTTTCTTAAGCTGTAAGCCATGATCAGCAATATTAAAATAATAAAAGGCTTGCAATCTTTCAGTTGATTTGTAATGAATCCAGAATGTATGACATTTTTGTTTTTGTAATTGCATTACAGAAAATCACAGTATTCTAATTTTCTGAGACAGTCCTGTACATTAATAAATTATTGATAATTCAAAAAAGGTTTCTCAGAATGATATCACATGCAGACAGATATGAGCCATCTGCTCCCCTTTTCATTAAATATTAATTATTATCCGTCAATAAAATTAACATTTTTCAAACATGTTTATTTATGTTCAAATTAAAAAATTTTATACAAGATCTTCCTTCTTTTCATAATTTCTTTTGTGTTAATTTCCGATATTCTTTCTTATGCTACAAGGCAAAGATGATTTTAATTTACCGTTTTGTAGAACATGTAATCATCAATCTTCCCCCACTTGTGGAATTCACTCAATAAATCTCTTGAATCATCACCATCCTTGCCAATATTCAAAAAACATTTAAAGAACTTTCTTATTGTTTCATCTTTGTAGTGTTTATTATTTAATCTGAGTTACATTTTCTTTTGTGTTTCTTGTTTTTTTACTCCCCCTTGTGTAGCTTTAGTTTTTACATTTATTGTTCAATTTGTCTTGTATTGCTAAATAAATAAACTAAACTAAGCTGCTCGGTAGCCTGACGTAAAACTCTCAAACAAGCAGTTTTAATCATATTTTTAAAACTCAGACATTTCACCTTTTAAGTGCAAATAAAGGTTTACTAATCAAAGCAGCGAACTAATTAAACTAAAATAATTATTGACTTTATGCAGATTTTTATACATTCCTGTAAAGAAAATGTGACACCCGGTGACGGTGAACAGTTTTTGTACTAACTGTAGCCACCCGAGTGCAATAACCTTTGCCTGCTAAATACCTCACGTATTTTTGCACATGTAAATATTATCAATTTTTTTGTGTTTACTATTTTTTCTCTTGTACATTGCTAATTTTTCTACATTTTATATTGCTCTTTTCTTTATTATTTAGCTATTTATCGGTTATTTCTATTTAAATTTTTTGTAGCCTATAAACCGTTGAGCGTGTGTGTGTTTGGCTGCTGCACGACTGAATTTCTCCTCTGGGAGATCAATAAAGTCTTCTATTCTATTCTATTGTCCCTCAGAAAACAAGCTTGTACGTATTGAAAGGATACGATGATGTTCCAAGGTCCCAGTCGCAGCCAGTTGGGCCAGAATCCCTTATAGAGGGCGAAGAATCCCTCGTTCTTCCACGTCTTCATCAGTCCATCCAGGGTGCCTTTGTACATGGGGCTCCCGGACAAAACCCGCTGGTTCATCATCCGCGTCCTGACCACGTCCACAGGGTTGGAGGCCAGCGCGCCCGCCAGGCCGCACGTAAAACTGGAGCTGCGTGCAGATAAAAGCTGTGGTCGGTACCGAGAAGCAGACGCCGCTCTCTCCTGGTAAGAAAAGAACCGAACTTACATGAAATGGGTCAGGATGGTGTCTCCCATGACGCCAGAGCGAAGGAGGTGCTTCTTGGTGATGTCATAGACGGGAAGTTCCACCCCGACTACGATGGCTGCCCGTTGTGCCGTCGGGATGACGCCCTGAGGAAGAGGAGGATGACTTTTAGTTAAGAATTAGTGACTCTGAATTTCTCTCTGTGTTTTATCTTTTGCATTTTCCATGCAATGAACTGGTGAGTCCACCCTTCAATAGGGGTGTAACAATATATCGTGCCATGAAATTTTGCGATACAAAAACGTCACGATACGTGTCGTGGAGGTGACAAACTGTATCACGATATTGGGTTATTAATATTAATCTATTGAGTTGACTAGTAACGCGCATCCGACCAAATATTACTCCGCTCAGAAGAAACTAGTACCGTTTTGCGGTCCCGTTTTGAGCTCTGAACTTTTACTTATGTAAGGTTGGTGTAGAGTTAAGCTTTACCTTATCAAATTAAACCTTTTTCTGGTCGTGAGTAGGATAAACACGGGGACAACTTCTGCTGAGTTCCAGTGTACTTTAATGTCCCTCAACAGCGTAGGATTTCAGAACATCAACACAGCACCTAGTGCCGTACTGTGGCGTATCACTCCGCCCAATCTAAAACACACTAATCACTACAGATAAACTGACTAGTGTCATTATAGTCCCTGATTTACATCACAATATAAAGAATAGATTTATAAAATAATGAACCCTGAATTACCAAAATAACCTTAACAAAAATAAATCTCCTCTTACACTTATAAGGTGAGCAAGAATCAATCTTTTTTATGATGTAAAATTGTATGTATTTATTTACTTTTATTTATTTATTTAATTTTAGTTGTTAAATTTCTGGAAAAGAAAAAAGTCAAATCATACATGAGAGAAACTATTCAGTTTGTGGCTAAATATTTGTACTTGTATGAAACTGAAGATGCATAATGCAAACCTGACATTTACTTTTAGTTCAGTTTGTGGAAAATGGTTGGCCTGGCTTTCTCTTTAAAACTTAAACAGTTATAAAGCATTACAAACTGTAACAATAGGGCAAACGCACAGTATTGTTTTGTATTTTGTGTCTTTCAAATAAAGAAAATTTTTTCCAGTCATATGTTCCTCATTCAAGGTTGTTAAAAAAAAATACTGCTATAATATCGTATCGTTATCGTGACCTCAATATCGTGTATCGTGAGATTAGTGTATCGTTACACCCCTAGTGTTTTATCTTTTGCATTTTCCATGCGATGAACTGGTGACTCCACCCTTCATCAACTGGCTGAGCTTGCAGCCCTCCATAACTCTGAACATGATGGACTGGTTATAGAAAATCGATCACAGACACTTTCACGCAGCTAGTCCCAAATCCTGAACTCACTCTCCACAGCCCCTTGGTGCCCTCCGTCTGGTAGATGTTGACGAAGTTGGACAACATGCTTCCCTGCAGCAGGCTGCCCTGCGCCTGCATTCTGATCTGCAACAAACAAAGACATACAAATATAAAAAAACATGACACAATCTGCTGTGAAGCCACGGGACTGTTTCTAAACCTACTCTGTCCTGATGGTTAGCGTCGGTGGAATCGGCATTGACCTTTTCAGAAGCTGTAGTTCCATTTTTAATGAACAATCATTACACCGCTGCCTGAAATCTATGCTACTTCTACTTGACAGACATGTAGGCGTATTGCTTTTCTTCCAAGGGTGAATTTTCACCCTGGAAGCAATGTTTACCTCTTTGTTTTAATATTTTTATTAGGGGGTAAGGCACAGTAGAACAGGAATAAAAAAAAGATATACAGTCTACCTCCTAGGATGTTTTTTTTTTTTTTTTTTTATTCAAGAACAGAACATTAGACAATTCAACGAAAATAATGACAAATAAATTAAATTTTTAGTAATTAAGTAATAAAGCTACACAGTATAAATAAAGAAAATAGAAAAAAAAAATCCAAAGCAAAACAAAACAAAACAAAAAAAAAAAAAACATAGGGAAAGTAAATAAATAGATAAAAAGGAGGAAGAAAGAGAGAAATGAGAGAAGAGAAGGAGGGGGGATCCGTCAATCAGGAGGCAAGGACTGAAGAGAGTGGAAGAATGTAAGAAAGGGAAGCCACTTATTATAAAATTTGTTACAGCTACCCTTCAGTGAATATCTAATCTTTTCCAGCTTCAGAAAAAACCTGGTATCGTTGAGCCACTGGTTACTAGAAGGAGCCTTAGTTGACTTAGCAATGTTTACTTCTGTCGATCAAGTGTGATAAGTCCTGTTATCTGGTAAACCCAAATGAGTTGATGTGTTCTTACATATAAAATCAAGGATTTGGACTGAATAGTTGGCCAGTAAGTAATTAAAACTACTATTCTTGGCAAGTTAGTAGTCAAACAGGGAAAAAAACAGTAAAACAACAATCTGCATAGGAAATGAACATTTTTTGCAAACTATTAGTGTCCAGTCATGTAATCTGGCACAAAAATGCAGATCTGAGAGCGCCATGAGCCTGAGCTCAGCCTTCAGCAGTCACCTTGAGGACGTCCGTGGGGTTGGCAAGAGACGAGGACAGCACTCCAGACACAACTCCACAGAAGACATTGATGACCATGGTCTCATCTGTCAGAGGAAAAAAGGGACACAAAATAGCATTAATACAAAGGCAGCCAGAAACAACCAACGAAACGCAGAAACAAAGATTAGCCAAGAGTCTAACAGTGAAGCTCCAATTAAGAGACAGAAATTGTCTGGTTTATTTTTAACAGACTGGTTGATCTTGTTTGGGACAAAACATTTTTGTAATTATCTGGCATAATGACTCTGTTAAACTATATTCCCCTAAATTAAAAAGAAACAAACATGTCTTCTTAACACTCAAAGCCAGAAATAAAAATAAAAGAGCTTTGAAATGCTCATACATTGTTGAGCATTGTATGCATTATATCATATTCACTGTTTACATAAGGGGTGCAACGATTAATCGATGTTGTCGACAAAAATGTATAATATACAGGACTGTATATAAAATTAGAATATTGTGATAAAGTCCTTTATTTTCTGTAATGCAAAAATGTCATACATTCTGGATTCATTACAAATCAACTGAAATATTGCAAGCCTTTTATTATTTCAATATTGCTGATCATGGCTTACAGTTTAAGAAAACTCAAATATCCTATCTCAAAAAATTAGAATATTCTGGGAATCTTAATCTTAAACTGTAAACCATAATCAGCAATATTAAAATAATAAAAGGCTTGCAATATTTCAGTTGATTTGTAATGAATCCAGAATATGACATTTTCGTTTTTTTTTATTGCATTACAGAAAATAAAGAACTTTATCACAATATTCTAATTTTCTGAGACAGTCCTTTAAGTAGTCGCCAATGGAGTTAATTGTTGACTATTTTCAGCAAAAAAACAACAAAAAGAGAGGGAAACAAAAACAAAAAACAGAGCCAGTCATCACCCTTTAGTCAATGAATAATCAGAATAGTCGTTAGTTGCAGCCCTACATGCATCCGAATAGGGCTGTATTTTGTTAAAATGGTTCTCAAATACTGTAAGATATGAAGTTTATTAATTTAAGATTCAACAAAAGAAGGAACGGAAATAAAATCAATTTTCATTTCTAGATACCTTAATGTTCATGCAGAGGCATTAAAGGGCTTTATGTAGCAATACCATGTCTGACCAGATGGGGGCATAATGATCTGCCACAGTGACAAAAGAGCCACTGATACAAACTTGTTTTAATTTACTTTAACTATATGTTCATAGCGCTCTCATGCAGCAAGCAGAACCAAACCTGGAGGTGTTCAGACTGCAAGCAAATCCTGAACTGGCCTTGTTTTTAAGTCTATGACGCTGGTCCAGCACTATTGAATAATAATGATTTATTCATTTATTTATACTAAAATGTTTTTATATATATATATATATATATATATACACACACTAAAAAGTAATTTTCAAGAGAGACGTGTTTTACATTTCAAATAATAAAAAATAATTAAGAAATATGCAATGAAGTTCCTCAATATCAAGAGTTACATGGACATCATCACTATGATAGTAAATATAAACAGAAATTCATTTAGAACAGGAGATTATTGACATATTATTCTAATTAATCTAATTACTACAGTATAATTATTATTCACTGCTCTGGCCTTTAGTCCACATAAAGGATTAGGGTTGGGGCTTTGAGATTATTATTGTGACATTACAATAAACGCTTTTGTGACAAAAAAAACAAAAATCATGCCAGAGAATTGCAATCTCAATTTTAAGCAAAAAGAATTGTGATTCTCATTTTTTCCATAATAGTGCAGCCCTAACGTTTAGTTTAAGCAGCAAATGTATCACGGTCGGTCTTTGTACCCAAATCTTTTTATCTTAAACTATCAAAGAGATATTTTTATAAAAGTAAGCTCTGACCCAAACAAGACACAGCTGTTTAACTTTGCCAGAACTATGATTTCTGAGCATACGGTTCTGCAAAAAGAGCCAGAGGATAAAATAAAAAAATAAAAAAACGTACAAATAGTCAAATATTCTAAGCAACTGAAATAATTCGATTTTTTTTTTTGCACATGAATGCTCACAACAGCAGTGACCTACATGGGACGCAAACATGGGTGGAGTTAGATTAAAGGACTTTAACAGTCAATAACTCCAGCCCCCTGGCTCACCGAGCAGATCAAAAATGAACATTAGAGTTATTTGAAACTATTGCAGAGCGACTGTAAATTGTCTGTAATTACAGTAATTAGCAACCAATCAGCAGAGTTTAGAAGCAACCAAGAATTGTGTCTAAAATGGAGAAAAAAAAGAAGGGGAAGGAGACAAGATAAGAGTTTAGAAACAATAGTTACAGCAATCCTTGATCAATTTGACCAACAGTTAGTGTGGCGGTCCTCGCGCCGCTCATTTTATCTGCAGGGGAACAGGCGTTCGATCGCACCACAACCACAGGGCAAACCCAAGCCTGTATCAAAACAAGCATTTAAAACACAGCGGCACAATCGTGGCACGAGGCATGTAGACTGGAGAGGCAATCAATCAGAGAAAAAGTGCTTTGTATTTGGAAAATACTATAAAAGGTGAAAAACTAAAATGTAAAAACTCTCTTCAGATTCTGAACTATTAGGTATATAGTAAATTAAAAAAATATATATATTATATTATATTATATCATAAATATATATTATTATTTTTATTGGTTCTGATCAATTTAAAGATGCTTCGTTATTTGGCTGTCAATCTTTAGTGTGATATAATTTGAATTGAAGAAACAGTAAAGTAAAAGTGTTAATTTCTGAAATTAACATGTTTTTCGTGCATAACATACAGGACTGTCTCAGAAAATTAGAATATTGTGATTTTCTGTAATGCAATTACAAAAATGTCATACATTCTGGGTTAATTACAAATCAACTGAAATATTGCAAGCTTTTTATTATTTTAATATTGCTGATTATGGCTTACAGTTTAAGAAAACTCAAATATCCTATCTCAAAAAATTTGAATATTCTGGGAATCTTTATCTTAAATCTGAAAGGAAACGGTCACGGATGAGGAACGGCTGATCCAGTTAGTTGAAATGAGAAGTTATCTCTATGATTCCTCCTCATTTCACTACAAAAACCTCAATAAAGTGGCAGCTGCTGGAGGGAGGTGGACAGAGAGTGTCCGATTTCACGCAGTGCTACGATAGTCGGACGCTCACATGCAGTCACACGGTTTTATAGTTGTGGGCGTGGTTTGCATTTTGGTTACGTAAATGCGCAAATCTGACTGGTTCGTAGATCAACATCACACTGGACGGCTCATCCGGGCGGCTGTACAGACACTGCAGAATTTAGTTGCTTTCCTCCTTCTCTGAGTTGGCAGGCTGAGAGGAGACCACTATATATATGTTAAAGTAAGAAAAAACCTGTTTTTCTTAATAGGTCCCCTTTAAGGATGGCTAAAATGTTGTTGGCAGATAAGGAAGCAATCAGTCAATAGGGAAATGTCACAAAATGAGGCAGATAAAGAGGTAGCCAAGGAAAAGTGGTCATACATTTCCTGAGAAACAGGAACCAGAAACAGCCTGGCACCAGCCATTTAATGATATATGCAGCACCAACCCTTTGACTGCCAACTGAATTGACTTTATGTGCAGACTGAACATGGACCCACCAGCTGAGCCCCTTCATCTCTTTTGACACATTAAGAAAAGGTTACGTTTGCACTTATTTAATATGAAATGTTTTTCTTAGGCCTGAATGATTCAACGTCTCCTGAATCCAGAGTTTCAAATTATGCAAAATCTATTTAATTATATGCCTATGGTTGCACTTCTTGTTCATGAAATATAAAGTTTATACTTTCTCATTTGTGCACTCTCAAGTGTAAAGCAAAGGAGGAATTTCAGTGTACAAGGAAAGTTGCTTATTGATCGTGTCTGCACCATGACTGATCCCTTCTTACCCGATCAAAACACCGGCTGACGTCAGACTTTTTAATGCAAAGCTTCAGCTTTGATCAATACTAACGACGACAAAATACACCAGTTCACAAGATTCACTAAGATTGATGTACTTGTGGCAGCAAAATTAGACGCGGCTCCTTTTTCCTTTTCAGAAACGCGTTTATCGACTAACGTTTCACATGACGGCAACAAAACTGATCATTTCTATCAATCCTGAATTAAAGTGGGTGTGTTTGCGTGGTGTTGATGTGCTGCTGACTCACAAGGTACAATAATAAAAGACTATACAGGACTGTCTCAGAAAATTAATACATTATTAATACAATTACAAAATCAAAAATGTCATACATTCTGGATTCATTACAAATCAACTGAAATATTGCAAGCCTTTTATTATTTTAATATTGCTGATCATGGCTTACAGCTTAAGAAAACTCAAATATCCTATCTCAAAAAATTAGAATATTCTGGGAATCTTAATCTTAAACTGTAAACAATAATCAGCAATATGAAAATAAAAGGTTTGCAATATTTCAGTTGATTTGTAATGAATCCAGAATGTATGACTTTTTTTTTTTTTTAAATTGCATTACAGAAAATAAAGAACTTTATCACAATATTCAAATTTTCTGAGACAGTCCTGTAAACAATCCTAATTATCTTAAAAGTAGTGATTATTATAAACAGTGATCCAACAAGGCCTACAGGATGGTGATTGCAAAAGATTTTAAATCAGCTTGTTCTCTCATTTTCTTTTTTTTTTTTTAAAGAAGTCCTTTGGCCACATACCCGCTGCCGTAAAACTGTAATAACTCATCTTGTACCTCGGTATCCCATCGGTGCAGACTGCAGCTAGAGACTAAATGCTGATTAAAAAAAACCCATCTCACTGCACTCAAAGCCAGATGTCAGCAAGAGTTATCAAGTTTCCCGAGCAGCAGAAAATGAGCATTTTTCCTCCACTTTCCTATTTCTGTCTCTTTTTCTCCAACCCTTTGTTCCCAGAAGCAAAATTATCGCAGGCAGATTAACATGCTGATTGTGCTTCAGGATGCAGTTTAAGATAAAGGGTAAAGATAAATAAAATCCAGCTTTTCTTTGATGGGAAAGTTATTCAACAGAAATAACTATATAACATAAATGTTCCAGCACCGATATCAGCAGGGTTTAACTGCATTCTGCACTATTCTGCAGTGATCCCATTTGGTACGACATGACAACCTGAGCTCTGATGGTTCATAAAGTTAAGTGCAATTAGCTTCTGTGACGCTATTGATTTCTAGACAGAAAGCCTCTGGTGAATAGTCCGAATTCATCTCAGCTGTAGTAAGATATCATTTTTCATGATACAAGAAACTTACACCAATCAGTCAATTTGTATCTGAAATAGCCCAAGAGAAATATAGAAGAGGCCATATGGTATTTGTGCTGTTTGAAATAAGAAAAATATGTTGAAAAAGAATCTCAGAATGAGAATAATGATCGTGAAACTAGTAAACATTTCAATATTTCACCTGACATAAAGCAAAGTGAGAAAAATATAATGGGAAAGATTTACTCAAATACTAAGAGTTTATAGATCATTATAGAGATTACATAACGGTTGACTTTTTCTTTTTAATCATTACTACTATGATAGTTACTATCATTACCAATTAACTTAATTAAAAACTATATATATAAAAAAAAAAAAACTACTGGTATATACAGGACTGTCTCAGAAAATTTGAATATTGTGATTTTCTGTAATGCAATTACAAAAACAAAAATGTCATACATTCTGGATTCATTACAAATCAACTGAAATATTGCAAGCCTTTTATTATTTCAATATTATTATTTAAAAATATCCTATCTCAAAAAATTTGAATATTCTGGGAATCTTATTTAATCTAATCAGCAATATTAAAATAAAAGGCTTGAAATATTTCAGTTGATTTGTAATGAATCCAGAATGTATGACGTTTTTTTTTTTTTTTTTTTTTTTTTTTTTTTTTTAAATTGCATTACAGAAAATAAAAGAACTTTATCACAATATTCAAATTTTCTGAGACAGTCCTGTATATGTCACCATTTTACAGCAGACACTGAAGTGCTGTCGTAAAACTCAACAGTATCCAAATATATTTATTGATTTATCAATAGGCCAAAATGTACAGTTTAGAAAAGATCTTGTAAGTAAGTGTTTAGAAAGTGCTCTGCTCTGAACATTCAGCTCTCTAGAGTTGTTGTTTGTGCGAGACCCAGTACTTTTTAAAGGTTTTTGGTTGCCGTTTCTAAAGAGTTGAACTAGCTGATCCCCCGCTGAAAAACCATTCCCGTTTCCACCGTGGTGCCCCCTCTAACCCACCCATGATGGTGGACAAGAAACACAATTTCTTTAATCAGTAGTTGGAGGATGGGACATCATGAAAGATGATATCATGCAAAGTCACAAACCTCTAATCCTCAAGTTAGTTACACAAGATTTACCAATAACAAAACACAAAATGTAATAGTTAACCTGTAATCCTACAAAGTGAAGTCTCATTGGTGCAGCTGCAGGCGCATGATGATCAGTAATTAATTCACTAAACGCACTAAAATAGCCTACATTTGAACATATGAACACCCAACAGTGAGGTGACAATCAGCGGCTTAGACTGCCTGAACCAAGCTCAACAAGTCAAGAGCAGTGCCCAACTGTAGACCAGTTAAAAATACTTAAAAACAATTAAAAACCAGCACCCGTCTCAAACCGTCAGCAAGGAAACTTCTAAAATGTGCAGATTTTTTTATCAGGGATCTGCTGCGTTTGTCAAAGCAACGGCACTGGTGGATGCTGAGAATCACGAGCCCAGTCAGCTGCCAAGTTGTGTTTAAGTTGAAGGAGGTCAGTTGGAGAAGGAAGGGAAGGTTCACCAAGACCCTGGGAGAAAACTACTGAAAACACAATGAATAAGAGCCACGAACTACAGACAAGCATGATGAGACAGGGCTATAAAAGCAGAAGCAGCACGATGGAAGCGAGCAAGAAAGTGGTGAGACGATGTACAGGACTGTCTCAGAAAATTAGAATATTGTGATAAAGTTCTTTATTTTCTGTAATGCAATTAAAAAAAAAACTAAAATGTCATACGTTCAGGATTAATTACAAATCAACTGAAATATTGCAAGCCTTCTATTATTTTAATATTGCTGATTATGGCTTACAGTTTAAGATTAAGATTCCCAGAATATTCTATTTTTTTGAGATAGGATATTTGAGTTTTCTTAAACTGTAAGCCATGATCAGTAATATAATAATAAAATAATAAAAGGCTTGCAATATTTCAGTTGATTTGTAATGAATCCAGAATGTATGACATTTTTGTTTTTGTAATTGCATTACAGAAAATCACAATATTCTAATTAGGGCTGGGCGATTTTGGACAAAAATAAACTCCCGATTTTTTTCTCTGAAAACCCGATTTTCGATTTCGATTTTTTTGGTAAAACTACAAAAGACAATGGAATAAATTGTTTCAAATATTTTATCTTAGGGGCACGGTGGCGCAGCTGGTAGTGCAGCGGTCTCACAGCAAGAAGGTCCTGGGTTCGATTCCCGCCGGGGGACGCTGTGGGTGCTGAAGTGCGTGTTAGTTCCCCCATGACTTCAGTGCCCACACCCTGGGTGGGGTTGGCGAAAGGATCTTTCTGTGTGGAGTTTGCATGTTCTCCCCGTGTTCCCTTGGGTAGCTAATGGGAGCTGCCTTCACAAAAACATGCACACAGTCCTGGGCTATACATGCCCCCTCTGGCCAACCGGGGCCCCAGATGGGGTGGGGAGGATCCGGCCGGAATAACGTGATCCTTCCACGCGCTACGTCCGGCCGGAGAAACCCAACCCTGTCTGGTGAAAAGATGCGGCCTGCTCACTCCTCAGGTTAAGAAGGAGACCTGAGCTCAGTACAGGGCCCTCCCGGGGTTGGTAGAGGATGGCAATGCCCAGGACTGTCACTTAGGTAGGAGCACGGGGTGGTAAAAATGGGAAAAAACCGGGATAAAAGGAAAAACAAATATTTTATCTTTATTTTTAAAGAAAAATAGCAAACAAATTTCCCTATTGGGAATTACGTGCAATTGAAAGATACTGTAAATCCTCCTTGAGTTTAGTAAAGTGACAACATTTACAATTTTCTTGACCAAACAAAGATGACTAGACGAGCTCTGTCTGTAATGCAGCCAGCTGCAAAAAAGGAAAATCGATTTTCTGATTTTCGTTTTTTTAACATCGTCTTGATTAATAAATCCGATTTAGATTTAAAAATCGATTAATCGCACAGCCCTAATTCTAATTTTCTGAGACAGTCCTGTACAAGGAAACTGAATCCACCCTATCCTGGACAAAGATAGAGCCCTGATGCTGAACTGTAAAATCCTCCCTCTACCTTGGAACGGCCTCATTCAGTCCTACTTGGCTGCACAGAAAGGTCAGGCCAGATATTTGCAGCTGGGCTACAATGGATCGACTCTGTTAGGAACTGGAATTGACAATGGTAAAGGAAATGAGCTGACTCGGCCTAAACACGCTCAGATTTGGCTCAACAGTGGGAAAGCGGCTCCGGTAGGTTAACAAGGACTTTGGTTGGTTTTAAGCTTCTCATAATTTACATCTCAACTGCACGTTGCAGGTGACTGAATCAGATAAAACCAATCAGAGCCAAAAATTACACAGCTGGTTCTCTGGGAACACTGTGTTTTTTCCAGACTTACTTGTTTTAGTAGAAAATGTTTTCAAGATGTCGGCTTTCTGTTGTCAACCATTACCTTCTTGAATTTTAGTTTTCACCAGAGGTGGGTAGAGTAGCCAAAATTTGTACTCAGGTAAAAGTACTGTTACTTCAGAATAATATGACTCAAGTAGAAGTAAAAAGTAGTCATCCAAATAATTACTTGAGTAAAAGTAAAAAAGTACTTGGTGAAAAAACTACTCAAGTACTGAGTAACTGTTGAGTAACATCTGATTATTTTTTTTTAACACAACCATTCAAAACAGACAAAAGTTCAAAAAATCATCTTCAGGCAAATTAAATCAATAAAATAATAAAATTAATAAAACATAGCTTAAATTAAAACAATCTTAAAGTAAATTCAAGTACTTTCAAAAATAAAATAACAGAATAAAAAAAGAAATTAAGCACAAGTAGCAAAAAATTTCAAGCCTTTGTACTTTTCTTTTTTAACCAGGCAGAACTAGAACAAGACCATGAACTCATAGAAACTCTGTGTGTGTTTGAGTCTGTGTAAATGTGACAAAACATGCAAAAACAAAATTTTTTCCCAAAGAATCACCCAGTGATGTCATGAGATTGACGCATACAAGGAGGGGATAAAGAAAAGTAACAGCTCAACGTAGCCTAATGTAGCGGAGTAAGAGTAACAGTTTCTTCTTCACAAATCTACTCAAGTAAAAGTAAAAAGTATAGTGATTCAAAACTACTCCTAAAAGTACAACATTTCCCAAAACCTACTCAAGTAAATGTAACAGAGTAAATGTAACTCGCTACTACACACCTCTGGTTTTCACACAGTACCTATTTGAAACCTGTGAATCTAAAACGGCTCGTCTCCTGTACAGAATAGGAACAACTTTGATAAAAGACTTAAGGAGAGAAGCAGAGGGCAGAATATCAGGTTAACAGTGATACTCACCTTCTGGGTGAGTGACAAAGAACCTCTTCAGAGAATTGTACGTTCCTATCTTGATTGTCCCATAAGATGCTTGTCTCAGTAAAGCGGGGGAAATCCTGTTCAGAAAAGTCAAATAAAGAAAATTACTGAAAAGAGAACATTTTAACATATTTAATACATTACTTCAAATAAAGGCTGGGCCTGTTTTAATGGCTGGGTGCAATGTGGATACAAAGAAATGAAGGTCACCTCCCATTATTGAGAAGAGGAGGCAAGGAATGCGATTCTATTTGCTGTGCTTGCCAAGTAAGAACATGTTTTATTTTAAACGATGTTTTATTCAAATATGTTAATGACTTAATCATTCAGTTTTTTCTTTTTGGAAGCATTTGTCAGAGTAACATTATAATCCTACAATGGTGGAATGATAAATCAGTTACGTTTGCTGTAAAATATGCACAAAATGTGCATTTTCACAATAAAAGCTCTGCAGACAAGTTTCCATTCACATAAATTCAGTCCGGATTTTAATTTGATGCAGTGCAGAAAGCGCTGGTTGTATTGACTGGATGATCCGTATTTAGTATCAGGGATGGATAGTCCAACTTGAAACTAAACATACACAGTAACAACATTCACGAAATGTCATTAAAATCAGCCAGCTCATGGATATGTTTAATTTTCAAACAAACAATCAATGCATTTTGTCGATATTGGGACTGGTGTCAATCTGTGTATTCCTTTTTTACATAGATCATATCACAAAAGTGTGGTACCATGTAATCAAAGGATATGACAGAATAAATGCAAATTTTTCGAGCCCAAAAGAGGCGCGGACAGCTTGGACTGTTTTGAACTAAATTAAAAGGCCTATAGCACTCAAATTTCAGATAAATTATTTTCCCAACTTAAGAGGTCAACCCAATTTTAAACAAGAAAAACTAATGAGCAACACAAACTTTGTCTGATTTGACAAAAAAAACAAACGAACAAGAAAAAACAAGAATGAATGTGAGCAAATCTCTGTTATAGATACAGAATGTGATAAAGACATTTTCATACCCAGAATAAAGCGCCTTAATACCCTCCTCTTTGCCGATCTTAAAGAGGGCGTGGAACATGCCTCTGTAGCGTACCTCTGTGTACTGGGACTGACCCTGGACCTGCAGCCGGGTCTTTGTCAGGTCTATAGGAAATGTGCCTGGAGATGAAAAATAATCGGTTTACAGTCCAGAGGTGACACATTTTCCAGGCGTACTAAATCTTGCGACACTCACAAAAAAGGCCATTCAAATAAAGATGAGATTTATAAAACAAAAATGAAATTTTGTAAGAAATACCAACATCAATACAGAAAAACAAATAAAACACCTTCACTTTGAAGTTTGAACAACTGAACTTAGCCAATGAGAGGATATGTTTCAGATACATTGTTGAAATCTGAAACCTTCCACTGTGACTCAGAAACACACTGATAACATCGGAGAGATGCAAACTGGGGCCAACTGCCACACGACATTATCTACCAAAAAAAAGCTGATTCAATTCTGACTTAGTGAGGTGTGCTCACCTAAATTTGCAGAATAATTCATGAAATTTAGCATCAAATACCTTAGATTTCTTTTTCTCATGTTTCTTTATTGGGTAGTCGATGTAATGCATATTACACAATAAACATTTTTAAGTATACTTAACATAGCAAACCCCCCAAAACACACACACTATAAAATACATAGTTATAAACAAGGCCCAAAGTAAGTACCAATTACCAATCAAACTCTGACTGAAAACAATAGGAAAAATAAAGTAATAAAATAAAATACAGGACACACAAAACACAACAAAAATAATAAAATAAAATATGAAAAGAAATAAATAGAAAATAATAAAAAATAAAATAAAACAGACATAAGAGGAACCCTAAATAAAATATAAAATAGAAATGGTTAGCAATATCATACTTCCCTATACAGGACAAACACATGGGAAAAACACCTAATCTTTTAAGTGATGTGTGTTATCAGGTGTAATGGCATTTTTAGGTTAGAAATAAGAACATTTCTTGGTAAGATCCTTAGTTTTTTGAGTGAAGGCAGTGAATTTGGTCGACTGGTGTAAGTTCAGGGTTTTTAAATGCACAGCCATGAACCTACTGTATTATATAATTTAGTCTTAGTAATGTCAATTAATATCTAACATCTTATGTATATTTATAATTGCTATTTAACTAAACAAAAATATGTTTTATCCGATTACTCGATTAGTCGATGGAATTTTCGGTAGAATACTCGATAACTAAAATATTCGATAGCTGCAGCCCTACAGGACTGTCTCAGAAAATTAGAATATTGTGATAAAGTTCTTTATTTTCTGTAATGCAATTAAAAAAAACAAAAATGTCATACATTCTGGATTCATTACAAATCAACTGAAATATTGCAAGCCTTTTATTATTTTAATATTGCTGATTATGGCAGTTGATTTGTAACGAATCCAGAATGTATGACATTTTTGCATTACAGAAAATAAAGGACTTAATCACAATATTCTAATTTTCTGAGACAGTCCTGTATGTTATGCACGAAAAACATGTTAATTTCAGAAATTAACACTTTTACTTTACTGTTTCTTCAATTCAAATTCTGTGACACTAAAGATTGACAGCCAAATAACAAAGTATCTTTGTAATGAATCCAGAATGTATGACATTTTTGTTTTTGTAATTGCATTACAGAAAATCACAATATTCTAATTTTCTGAGACAGTCCTGTAATTAAATTAAATTAATGTACCTTAGATTTCTAATTAGATGCATGGATCAGTACCTCCAGAGTGGCCACCACCAGACAATAATGCTGCATTTTTTCATATGGCTGCACATTTCTGGCATTTCTGACATTACAGTTTTTGCATAAAGCACTTGCTACTACACAGAAATATCAGCACACAACATGCTTCAGTAATACGCATGCCAGTCAGTGCAATCTGGTGCATCACGTACCGAATTCTGCGACAATCGAGGCCATCCCTCCGTAGATGAACGGTTTCCAGTTCAGGCTGGCCATCTCCTCCTCTGCAGCCGCAGCCTCTACCTGCTGCAGCCCCGCTAGAAACAGGATCAGACCAAGACACAGGTCAACGCAGTTCTGCAGCCTCTGACAATACCGCATGTCGACAGCCATTGAGATTCTAATGATGCTACAGATCGGCCAGGCGCCCTCAGCATCAGCATCCCAGCAGTACTGCGCCGGAAAGAGACGCCGTCTCCAGCTGAACACTGAGAGGCGAGGCGTCAAATGCGTTGACGGGTTTCTATTGGCCGCCGGGTGTGTCAATCAAACGTCTGAGCGCGCTCATTCGCTGAGAGGGCAGACAGTGGGCGGGCGCTCGGTGTGTCAATCAAACGTCGGAGCGCGCTCATTGGCTGAGAGGGAAAACGGGGGGCGGGCGATCGGTTTGTCAATCAAACGTCTGAGCGCGTTGATTGGCTAAGAGGGCAGACGGTGGGCGGGCGCTCGGTGTGTCAATCAAACGTCTGAGCGCGTTCATTGGCTAAGAGGGCAGACGGTGGGCGGGGCCTCGGTAATAGCAACAGTATCACGGGATAAGTTATTTATCAGTAATGCCGGCGATTTAAACAAGAAAAAAAAGTCAGCTTTATAAACAAAATGAGTATCAATGCACTTTTCAATTATAGTTTAATTAAACGAAAAGCATGCGTGTTGAATTGCTTTTATCATAGAAATATCCGTCCTTCAAGAGGAAGCAGATGGCGCCGCATGGCTAACTACTCAACTATCAGCCTCGGCAATTATTTAATTATTGTCACATTTAGCAGGAAAGTAGACCTACCTGGGGTGTAAAAGAAAAGCTGGGACCGGCTATTTTATCTTGCGTTGACTCGGTGCATTATCATGCATTTGCTTTGATAAACTTTGAGCCGGAAACTTCTGGTCGGTGTTAGCTTCCCATTTCAGCTCTCATTAACTTCCGTCAAGAGGAACTACAACTACACGACTTCCGGTTACGCCTTCAAAATAAAACACCCCCTTTTCATTAACTGTCGGTAAACAAGGTCATATCGGTCATTATTGTTGAATAAATAAATGATTTAATGTGGAAAAATATCTAACACTGTGTTTTTTCCACGGGAAGAAGCATATACAGTGGAAATAATTCATACTAGATTGATGGAGGGATGGATGAATGATAGATGATGGATGATGGATGGATGGATGGATGATGGATGGATGGATGGATGATGGATGGATGGATGGATGGATGGATGGATGAATGATGGATGATGGATGGATGGATGGATGGATGGATGGATGATGGATGATGGATGGATAGATGGATGCATGGATGGATGGATGGATGGATAGATGGATGCATGGATGGATGGATGGATGAATGATGGATGATGGATGGATGGATGGATGGATGGATGGATGATGGATGATGGATGGATGGATGATGGATGATGGATGGATGGATGGATGCATGGATGGATGGATGGATGAATGATGGATGATGGATGGATGGATGGATGGATGGATGGATGATGGGTGATGGATGGATGGATGGATGATGGATGAATGATGGATGGATGGATGATGGATGGATGGATGGATGATGGATGGATGGATAGATGGATGCATGGATGGATGGATGGATGGATGGATGGATGATGGATGAATGATGGATGGATGGATGATGGATGGATGGATGGATGGATGGATGGATGATGGATGGATGGATGGATGATGGATGGATGATAGATGATGGATGGATGGATGGATGATGGATGGATGGATGATGGATGGATGGATGGATAGATGGATGCATGGGTGGATGGATGGATGGATGAATGAATGAATGAATGAATGAATGAATGATGGATGGATGGATGGATGGATGGATGGATGGATGGATGGATGGATGGATGGATGGATGGATGGATGGATGGATGGATGGATGATGGATGGATGGATGGATGGATGGATGGATGGATGGATGAATGAATGAATGAATGAATGATGGATGGATGGATGGATGGATGGATGGATGGATGGATGGATGGATGGATGGATGAATGAATGAATGAATGAATGAATGAATGAATGAATGAATGATGGATGGATGGATGGATGGATGGATGGATGGATGGATGGATGGATGGATGGATGGATGGATGGATGGATGGATGGATGGATGATGGATGGATGGATGGATGGATGGATGGATGGATGGATGGATGGATGGATGGATGGATGGATGATGGATGGATGATGGATGGATGGATGGATGGATGGATGGATGGATGGATGGATGATAGATGGTAGATAGACAGATATAATAAACACAATAAACTTGAGCTCCAGTTGTCTTGTCTTTATTTAAATTATCTGTTTATAAGTATATATATACTTTATTTTGAAAGTACACCTGTTTACAGCTGCTTTTAAAGCCACTCTTGGGGGAAGAATCTTGCAAGAAAGTGAATGTGACATTCCCAGGCAGACAAGACACAACAAAGTGCATACAGTTAGACAAAGTAAGATGACAAGATGTGCCGTGACATCTCCCTCCCTCATTGGAATAGTAGTAGTTTGTGGTTATTTCATCAACACGGCAGATCTCTTTGCCCCCGTGTAGTCAGACGTTGCACTGCTACACACAGGGGCTTTAAAGTAGGTTGCATGCTGCAACCTTTTGCCATCCTCAAGCTTGCGTTCTCTACCAGAGACCTTGGAGCTTGAAGGTTGTGGGAAAGTTCAATGTTTTTGCTGCTCCCAAGGCTGCGCACTTCTGGTCTGAGATCTCTGTTGTTGTTCCTGCTGGAATCACTGGCCCAGGTTGGATGTCACAGCTAAGTTCCCCACTACCATTGCAGTTACTGTCGCCTTTACTGCCCAGATAAAAACCCTGGCTAGAAAAATTGTCACTGTAATAACTAGAGCAGGGGTTGGCAACCCAAAATGTTTTAGAGCCGTATTGGACCAAAAACAAAAAAAACAAATATGTCTGGAGCCGCAAAAAATGAAAAGTCTTGTATAAGCCTTAGAATGAAGGCAACACATGCTGCATGTTTCTATATTAGTTATAACTGGGGGAAGATTTTTTTTTCGTTATGCACTTCGAGAAAAAAGTCAAAATGTTGAGAAAAAAGTCGAAATTTCGAGAAAAAGTCGAAATGTCAAGATTAATGTTGAAGTACAATCTTGAGACAAAAGTTAAAATGTCGAGAAAAAAGTTGAAATGTTGAGAAAAAAGTCAAAATGTCGAGAAAAAAGTCGAAATGTCGAGAAAAAAGTCAAAATATTGAGAAAAAAGTCAAAATTTCGAGAAAAAAGTAGAATGTCAAGATTAATGTTGAAGTACAATCTTGAGACAAAAGTTGAAATGTTGAGAAAAAAGTCAAAATGTTGAGAAAAAAAGTCAAAATGTTGAGAAAAAAATCTAAATATTGAGAAAAAAGTCGAAATTGACTCGAAATTTTGAGAAAAAAAGTCGAAATATCAAGATTAAAAAGGAAAGGAAAAAGTAAGAAAAAAGAGAAAAAAGGAAAAAAGGAAAAAAAAAAAGAAGAAAAAAGGGAAAAAAAAGGGAAAAAAGGTCAAACATTTTTTAAATAGCTCCAGAAGCCACTAGGGCGGCGCTGAAGAGCCGCATGCGGCTCTGGAGCCGCGGGTTGCCGACCCCTGAGCTAGAGCATTCACATTTTTCATGTCTTGAATAAGTAGAAACAAAACAACCCGTTAAAAAACAAACAAAACAAAAAAAGCACAATTCTATTGAAACTTAATTTTGGAGCATCTAATACTCTGTTTCATACAAAAGTTTTAAAAATTAAAGTGGAGATTGTACTAAAACCTTTCAGGCAGCACAGACAATTGAGGCTGAATTATTTAATATTACGAAGAAAAGCATATTTGTGGTCACTACTTTCACTCAAAATCTTCAACAGAGCATATTACATAAATTCCAGCTTCTAACAGGATCAGTTGTAATGGGTTCATATCTGCACCAAAAGAAAACTTACCTTATACATGTCATATATGTGATATTTAATCAATCGACTTCTACTCATTCACCTACCTCCCTCACTTTTACAACACACATTCAGAGTTAGATTTTAAGCATTTTAACAACCTCATATGACCCAACATTTTTATTGCACCTGTCATCCTTTAAACAGCTTCACAAAAAAATGAGATAATTTTTTATTTTATTTATTTATTTTTTCAATCACATGGCACTGCTCGCCTGATATATCAGACCCACATCCTGAAAGATGTACCTGCAGAGCAAAATGGAAATTTGCTAGCGGTGCATCTAGATTTCTAGGCTGTGCCACTGCAGCACTTTCAGTGTGTGACATATTACACTTTTTGCAAATGACTTGATTTCAATATTCCCCTCAATCTTCCTGTGAGCCTGCATTAGAGTCCTCCACCAACCACAACATTTCTGACCAACCACCAGCATTCTTACTTCTGAGTCGAGGCCAAACACAAAGTAGGAAAAATGGCACTTCCTCATCTGACCATTAGGGGATGGCTCCAAAAGTGAGTCAGTCCACACTGATCTCTATTTTACTGGCAGCTGGTACAGACTAGGGCTAGCTGTACTGTATTGAATTCTGAGCATAGCTTTGAGTAGTGAATAAAGACTTAACCTGTAAGGTATGAACCTGCGGTCAATCAACCCTCAATGCCGGTAGCAGTACGTTGTGAACCAGGGGTCTCAGCATCTCTTTTAGATGCTGTTTCGGTAGCAGCACTTGAAATTAGGATGTTTAGAAATATTTGATAAGAATGAGTGTGTAATTATATTAATTGGCATCATAGACTATAGACTAAAGCTGGGCATACACTGTGCGATATTTGAAATCGTTTGATTCAGCCCCATCTCACACTGCTAGATTGCGGAGTTCAAAAGTTCACAGCCCACGATTTATGGTCTCACACTGTACGACCCGATGCTCTGATGCGACCCGTCTGCTCACACTATACGTTCATAATCTTCACTTCTGTCGGACTTCTGTGTACTGGAACTGCGAGGCTGGTTTTGGGGCAGGGGTGGGCTGTGCCCACCCAAACGTGCGTCCTGCCCACCCGATCAAAGGTTATGGGGATCCTTTATTTTTTTATATATATTAAAAAAATCCCCAAATATCTGTACTGTTTTTGATTGGGTGGGCACTGCGCATCATTTTTAGACACAACAATGAACGCATACAGCAAAAGTTGTGTCTCGGCGGAGGGAAGTGTTCAGAACAGCACAGAGCGCACACTAAAGGCTGATTTATGGTTCCGCGTTACACCAACGCAGAGCTACGGCGTAGGGTACGCGGCGACCCGCACCGTAAGTGGAAATGCGGTCTTTTTTTTCTGCTATTAAAACATGATTTGTAATGTGAATTTGCAACACTTAAACTAAAAATAATAGTTTTTGACGTGACATCAGAGATTGCGCATGCTCTCTGTGAAAGGATGAGGCAAATCGGGTCGTAGCACGACCAGGATTTCAAACACGTTTGATTTTCTTGCGAGCACACGATTTGTGATCGGGAGCTCGTCGTGAGGTGTTTATCTCTCGTCGTGAGGTGTTAATCTCTCGTCGTTACCCCACGTATACTGCACGAGGCACGACCAACGATTGGGTCGAAATTCGGCCCCATCCAAAAAATAGTCGCACGACTGGAAAATCGGCTCAAAACCGATAATCACACAGTGTATGCCCGGCTTAAGTCATCCAAAGCTAAAATAACTAACTGTGATGGACATTAGGTGGGTGTGGCCTCCCAGGCCGGTATGTTCCACCCATTTGCGCCAGGGTGCCGTAACGAGCAAAAGAGGCTACACAATCACTCTTCAGAAAACATCACATGGGGTTTGCTCAGTTCCTCTTAAACAGCTACTGTTTCTGACAGACTGTCGTACATCTTTCCTTTGATTTTTAGCACGTCCTTCCTTTCTCTTTAGCATATTTTTTTCTTCCTGACACATTTTCTTTTTTCTTACATTCCTACTTTCTGTCCTAGACCTTTTACTATTGTCTTTTTGTTTTATAACTTCATCAACCAACCTGTCATGGTTTCCTCTTAGCAACATTCAGATTCAGTTTTTCCAGTCACTCAAAGCTAACTTGGAACCTCGTAGTTATTACTGGAGTGACCCCTGCATCTTCATACATTACAGACTAGAAGCCATACCTTTCTGGTTTCATTGCTTTTTGCAGAGGAGTAATGTACCTAAAAGAGGATTGTTGGGGTCTTTTCCAGCTACTTGAATGTTACACGGCACACATTCACAATATTAAGGTTGTCAGTAGAAAAATAGATTTTCTTTATGAGCCAGGGATCAGCAGCAGCAGAGAGAAAGAACGGGTCGTTAAGGAATGATTTAGAGCAAACTGAGCAGTCCAAGATTGTTTGTTACACATAGTTTCTCTCTCATTGTTTCTATTTCCTTCTTTTTACTTTCTTTCTCAGAGGCTTTGCAGTTGACACCCATACTTGCATGTTTGATCCAGGGTTACTGGCTCAAACACAGGAAGCAGTCTGGAATCAGAGTGTTGTTCTCAGCAACCGAATGACACGCTGGTAAAGTTGTTGGAAAACAGACACCAGATTCCTGGAAGAAGGGGCGGGGAAGTGAGAGGGAGAGAGAAATGTTAATCAGAAACCATTTTCTTTCCATTCCAGATATTACTGTATTGGCCCGAATATAAGACGACCCTGATTGTAAGACGACCCCCTTTTTCAAGACTCAAATTTGAAAAAAGACTTTTTAAACACCAAATTAAATTTTTATACAGAAAATAATACTGTACATCTTAAACAAATAATATATTTGAGAGAAAAAGCATGTTATTTTGCCTCATTCAAATCATGATCTTGAAGTTTGCATCATAACTTCTTCGACCCACTTTTCTCCAGATTGTCGCTACATTTCTCCTTTTCTGTTATCTCTTCTGTTATTTTCTTCTCTTTTCTTTCTTACCGCTATTTTTTATTTTTCTTATTCATGCTGCTATTTCTTATTTTTCTTCTTGGTGACAGGGGTTTGCTTTGGCCTGGGGAGTAAATTTCAGCATTCGCTTTAAAGATATCTGGCGCCATCTAGCGGTGTCAATGGGTATAACGTCTAGACCCCGAATGTAAGACGACCCCCACTTTTTCAGTCTTATTTCAATGCAAAAAACACCGTCTTATATTCGGGACAATACGGTAATGAAATTGTAATGCTCTGTTTGGTAGACATGATATTTCAGGAAGTTTAACATTTCTCCACCACAGCCAGTTTATGTATGAGCCTTGGCATTTTCTGTTGCATTAAAGCAATGTTAAAACATCCATGTCAGTGTTATTTGAAAATTCATTTGAGTCAGAGCTTCCTGTTCTTACTTTTGGGACAAATAATCACTTATAAAAACTCAACTCTCATTCGTCTCTTACAGCAACTGCATATTGCTTCATGGCACGTTGTCACACATCAGCAGTGATAGAAAACCAACACCTATAAGGGAACCCTCTGAGCCACAAATTGCAAACTTTCCTTTGTGCTGCTTTAATGTGCTTGCTAGGTAAGCATCTAGTCAACAACGAGCCAAAATGTTAATAGATCTTTCTTTACTGAAATTTAGACTGTGCTGCAAGAGTAATTGACCACTGCTTTTTTCTAGTTAGTACCTTAAATACAGGACTGTCTCAGAAAATTTGAATATTGTGATTTTCTGTAATGCAATTACAAAAACAAAAATGTCATACATTGTGGATTCATTACAAATCAACTGAAATATTGCAAGCCTTTTATTATTTTAATATTGCTGATCATGGCTTACAGCTTAAGAAAACTCAAATATCCTATCTAAAAAAAATTAGAATATTCTGGGAATCTTAATCTTAAACTGTAAGCCACAATCAGCAATATTAAAATAATAAAAGGCCTTCAATATTTAAGTTGATTTGTAATTAATCCAGAATATATGACATTTTTGTTTTTTTAATTGCATTACAGAAAATAAAGAACTTTATCACAATATTCTAATTTTCAGAGACAGTCCTGTATATTGTCACTGCACGTAGTAATGTCTATTGCAATCAAAGTAATTTTCTTTTCAGAAAGCGCAGCTGACACTTTTGTCCTCTGTATGTGCTGTTATGAAGTCAAAGTTTGTTTCAAAATGCCTTTTTTAAAATGAAAATAGACGACTGGATTTGTTTTCAGCCCTGGATCAGATCATTCCAAAAGTAATGGTTAACTTTGATAAAGAATAAGGCTCTTGGACCCTGCTGTGTGAGGCATGCATAAAGCTTGGGTCGGTACGTCTGTACCAGTGGAAATGGCTGTGCATGGGAGGGGTATCAGACGCATTTCACCACAGACAATTTTCACACAGTGAATGTGCACGACAGACCAGACTAGTTCCCTAATCCCAACCCCAGCTCATCTCTGCATGACAGTTTAAATCAGAAATAACTCTCACTTTGCATGTTATTGCTGAGAGAATCTGAAAATATTGTCTATTCTTTTTAGACTTTACAAAGATATATGATAAAATGTTGTTCCACTTGTACTAGCGACTATCTTTTACTGACAAATTCAAATGTATTTTATCTGCCAGAGAGTTGCATAAATATAATAATATAGATTCTTCTTAAATGGTCTGTTAACATATCTGCAAAGTGTGACAGTGCAAACGATTACATGCAGTACTGGAGTTGAGGGGGGATGAGGGGGATGGCATCCCCCCCTGAAATAAAAACGGTCAAAATCATCCCCCCTGCAAAACTTCCATCCTGCCTTTCCATCCCTTATGTCATTTCATCAATGAATGTGGTTTTACTGCTATTTCAACATTTAGAGTCATCACCAGAAAAATAACTTATTTGACAATTTTCACCTGTTTCAAGTAAATTTTCACTTGAAATAAGTAGAAAAATCTGCCAGCGGGACAAGATTTATCTTCTCATTACAAGCAAAAAAATCTTGTTCCACTGGCAGATTTTTCTACTTATTTTAAGTGAAAATTTACTTGAAACAGGTGAAAATTGTTGTTTTTTCCAGTGATGAGTCTTGTTTTAAGTGTAATGAGATTTTTTTACTAAAATGAGACATTTTAACTAGAAATAAGACAAATATTCTTGTTAAGATTTTGCGTTTTTGCAGTGATCCATGTTACTTATCCTGTGAAGGACAGAGTCATATTGATAAGTTCAGAAAACTGTTTTTTATTGTTGTGTTTTGATGTATTTGATGTAAGCCCAGTGGATATTTAAAGCTTACAGAAGGCTGCATTTAACTGCTGCTATGTCATTCCTGCAGTATTTCTGCAGGTGTTTTGGTCACTGCTATTATTTGTAATATATTATATTATTTGTAATCAGCACAAATTATCTGTCCCCATATGATAAAGTCCACCACCCCCCCTGATTTTTTTTTTTACAACTCGAGTACTGATTACATGTATAAACTCACCGAGTTCCCGCTGAGAAGCAGTTGTTCCGGTCTGGATGTAAGCAGAAGAGCGAGGCCACGCAGTAAACGCAGCACAACAACATAGACACCAGCCGTCGCTTTAACGACATCTTCGCTCTGACAGAGACAAATCAAATCAGATTTCACTTTAGCCTCATTTTAACCTCAAATCACGACAGAAACCATTTCAATGTTCCGAAGTATTGAGAGAGAGATTGCAAAAAGCTCCTCGTCACAAAGACACCAAACATAATTCTAATGGCTGCTGAGGGCTTCACTGATCTCATCATCAGCACCTTTGTAGTTCTGTCCAGAAGAACGTTTCCCTGACCGGCTGATCTTCAGACGTGGACAAATGACTGTGTTTGGTTTAAACCAGCTTCAGAAGCTCCTTCAGATCAAATCCCAAGGCCGGGGAGGCTCATAAGAATCCCTTACAGGCGGTGGAGGATGGCATCGGCGGAGGTGAAAACAGAGTTCGGGCGCCCTGGGCACCGCTGGGCATCAGCCACAATAACTGCTGACCCATGCTTTGTTTTGAAAGGTCCTGAAAGGTCTAGTAGCGGTGAATAATGCTCCTACATTGTGTCTGTGTCGGAGCTATTTTGGTTTGTGGGGCTGGTGAGTGGGAGGGGCGGCAGGGGGGGAAACATGTTCATGTTTGAACATGAACATGATAAAAATAATGGGCTAAGATGTTCAGATTGCTCCTCCACAAATGTTTTATCAATTGATGTGTTTTATTTTTTTTTAATCATCAATCAAGTTTCAAGGTGAATCACTTAGGTCTGCTTGACGGACCACAGACGGTTTAAAAAGAACTGGACGAACCCTCCGTGATGTCACACACAGGTTTCTGTAGAGCTGTTTTGAAGCCCATTTTACATGTCCACCTAAAAAAATCTGTCAGTCGGCTGGAACACGCCCACCTCACCTAGATTACCACAAACTAGTTATTTATGCTCAGGCTAACCTACTGAAGCTACCTTACAATCATTCAGGATTAATCTGTCCATCAGTTTTCTTTCCAGATGTCATTCTTATACAGGACTGTCTCAGAAAATTAGAATATTGTGATGAAGTTCTTTATTTTCTGTAATGCAATTAAAAAAAAAAAAATGTCATACATTCTGGATTCATTACAAATCAACTGAAATATTGCATAATTACATAATTATAAACAAGTCCCAAAGTAAGTACCAATTACCAATCAAACTTTGACTGAAGACAATAATAGGAAAAAAAATAAAGTAATAAAATAAAATACAGGACACACAAAACAACAACAAAAATAATAATAAAATAAAATGAAATGAAATAAATAGAAAATAATAAAAAATAAAACAAACAACATAAGAGGAACCCTAAATAAAAATTGAAATAGAAATGGTTAGCAATATCATACTTCCCTATACAGGACTGTCTCAGAAAATTAGAATATTGTGATAAAGTTCTTTATTTTCTGTAATGCAATTAAAAAAACAAAAATGTCATACATTCTGGATTCATTACAAATCAACTGAAATATTGCAAGCCTTTTGTTATTTTAATATTGCTGATCATGGTTTACAGTTTAAGATTAAGATTCCCAGAATATTCAATTTTTTTGAGATAGGATATTTGAGTTTTCTTAAGCTGTAATCCATGATCAGCAATATTAAAATAATAAAAGGCTTGCAATATTTCAGTTTATTTGTAATGAATCCAGAATGTATGACATTTTTGCATTACAGAAAATAAAGGACTTTATCACAATATTCTAATTTTCTGAGACAGTCCTGTAGCAACACGTGAAACAGAGATGGACGGAACCAAAATAAGAGTTACTGGAGCTCCGCCGGAGCGAGCACAGTCCTGCACGGTTATCTGGAGCGAGCCGTGGTGCTCTGAACTCTGATCACAGATCAGTGCTTCTCAAAAGACGTTCAGTCCTGAACTCGGTTTAATCTCAAAGTAAAAGATGCTGCTTGCTAATTCTCTAAGCCTAACATAACTGACAAAAAAAAAAAAGCGCTGTTGAATCTTTTTATAATAAATACTCTTATTACAAAATGTTTCATGTGTTTGACTATCGTTTTTATTAAGAAAGTGCAAATATTACCCCATCACAACATGAGAAACCGGTCTGATGCCAAACCTTATAATGCATGTGAGCAGAGAAATCACTATTTAATCTATTTGTGTGAGAATGCAAGTGGAAAATGGTCCCATTATGCCACATGTCTCTCCTGGGCCAAAACAGGCCGGCAGCCAGCAGGGCTGGAGTTTAACTGAGCCCATTCAACATGCACACTGCTCTTTATCTGAGCCTTTTATGTTATTGAACTCCGTTCAGCTGAGTTTGAGTTTTACCTTTGAAGAAAATCAAGGAGATCCTTTCATTATTGATGCCATCCTTTATTATCCTTGAAAATCTCTTTATAGTGCATAGTCCCGGGTGTTATTTTGCTGCCCAGCATTAATCTGCAACCTCAAATAGCACTTGAATACACATAATGAGAGGATTCTTGAATTTAAAAGGTGGTTTGAAGGAACAAACCTGACTTTAGGGAGTTAAGGCTAGAAATTCCTAAATCAGTGAATCACTGGTTTCAGGTTTTATATATCATAATTATGCTAACATGGTTATTTAGATCTATCTGAAGATTATTATTGTTAGTTTCTTTTTGCATCATTTCTCCAATTTGTTAACAGAAATGGTGGGTTTATATCTCAAATTTTAGTCAAGGTTGGTACCAAAATGTGGATTTCTGCTGCTTCTGTGTGAGCATGTAAGGGACCGAGCAGGCCGGAAAAAAGGAATAACAGGAAATTTCATATATAAACAAATTAGAATAAATGGGCCCATAAAAGAGGTCAACTAAATCAAACTGAACTTAGGCTTTTTATCATATAACAAATAAGCACAACTGACCACACCAACAACAAAAATAAACAGACCTGACTCCCTACACACAAGAGGGCTACACACAATGGATGATCAGACCATCAACACACACACTGTAGGCAGTACTCGAGTTGTAAAAAAAAATCAGGGGGGATGGTGGATTTTATCATATGGGGACAGATCATTTGTGCTGATTACAAATAATATAATATATTACAAATAATAGCACTGACCAAAACACCTGCAGAAATACTGCAGGAATGACATAGCAGCAGTTAAATGCAGCCTTCTGTAAGCTTTAAATATCCACTGGGCTTACATCAAATACATCAAAACACAACAATAAAAAACACTTTTCTGAACTTATCAATATGACTCTGTCCTTCACAGGATAAGTAAAATGGATCACTGCAAAAACTCAAAATCTTAACAAGAATATTTGTCTTATTTCTAGTTAAAATGTCTCATTTTAGTAAAAAAAATCTCATTACACTTAAAACAAGACTCATCACTGGAAAAAACAACAATTTTCACCTGTTTCAAGTAGATTTTCACTTAAAATAAGTAGAAAATCTGCCAGTGGAGCAAGATTTTTTTTGCTTGTAATGAGAAGACCCCTGGTCTAGTGCAGGGGTCGGCAACCCAAAATGTTGAAACAGCCATATTGGACCAAAAAGACAAAAAAACAAAAATATGTCTGGAGCCGCAGAAAATGAAAATTCTTGTATCAGCCTTAGAATGAAGGCAAAACATGCTGCATGTTTCTATATTAGTTAGAACTGGGGGGAAATTTTCTTTTTCATTATGCACTTCGAGAAAAAAGTGGAAATGTCGAGAAAAAAGTCAAAATGTCGAGAAAAAAGTCGAAATTTCGAGATAAAGTCAAAATGTTGAGAAAAAAGTCGAAATTTCGAGAAAAAATTTGAAATGTCGAGATTAATGTTGACGTACAATCTTGAGAAAAAAGTCGAAATGTTGAGAAAAAAGTTGAAATGTCGAGAAAAAAGTCAAAATTTTGAAAAAAAAGTCAAAATTTTGAAAAAAAAGTCTAAATGTGGAGAAAAAAGTTGAAATGTTGAGAAAAAAGTTGAAATGTCGAGATTAAAAAGGAAAAAGGAAGAAAAAAAGAAGAAAAATAAAAAGAGAAAAAAATAAAAAGAAAAAAAAAGAGAAAAAAAGGAAAACAAAAAAAGAAGAAAAAAAGGAAAAAAAGAAAAAAAAAGAAAAAAAGAAAAAGAGAAAAAAAAAGAAGAAAAAAGGGAAAAAAAAAGGAAAAAAAAGGTCAAACATTTTTGAAAAAACCCTAGGAACCAATAGGACGCCCCTAAAGAGCCGCATGTAGGGGTTGCCGACCCCCGGTCTAGGACCAAAATACACCAGTGACCTCTTGACTAAGGTCATCCGGATCTGTTTTTTATCACTTCTCAGGGTCAGAACCAGACATGGAGAAGCTGCTTCTATGCTCCACATGTCTGGAACAAACTCCCAGAAAGCCTCAGATCAGCTGAAACAGTCAGTGTATTTAAGTCCAGGTTGAACACACACCTACTTTATATCTAATATCTAATTACATTTTAACAACTGATTTTATGTATTGTTCACATTTCTTTCTTTTTTGTTAAAATTTTAAATCATGCTTTTTTATTTCTACTTTGTGATGTTTTAATGCCTCTGTAAAGCACTTTGTGCTATAGAAATAAACCTACCTTGCCTTTACCAGCCATTGGTATTATATTATTATGTGCTGGATTGTTTCTGGGGCATCTTTGCAGAGTCTGCAGCTGGGGTCTTGTCTGGTGTGAGAGACTCGGTCCTCTATCGCTCTCGTGCTCAAGGCCTGTTCTTGCTACAATGATCAATGCCTCTGTGCTGTCTTTGAGCACAGGCTTTTCCAGCCACTGGTAGGATTTCTAAATGCCACTTTCTGCTGTCTGAGACATCCACATAGCAGCTTGTTCATAGAGGCCATTTTCTTGGTGTTTCATCCTGGACGGTGGCTTTGACGCTCACTAATCAACGACCTCCCTCTTTTCATCTCGTGTAGAGTCTCACGTTGTTGGACTTGGGATGAAATTCTCTAGCCATTCTGAGGAGCTTCATTGTCTTGATATCAGTGGCTTCTATCTCTAACTGGGAGGGCATATGTGTTGATGTTGGTTGAATTATCTACATGGATGTAAAAGTGAGGGAAACACAAGACAATTTCTTCTAAATTTTAGGCAGAATGAAACTTTTGAAAATTTCATTTTAATGAAATTTTACTAACAAGGAGATTAATATAATAGCTTTTTCCTCTCTTGTAGCTCGTAGACGTATTCTACTTCAATGGAAGGACCAAAAACCTCCATCTCCCAATTCTTGGTTGAAAAACCTGATGTCATTTTTATATTTAGAGAAAATTAAATACGGTATTAGGGATTGCTCTGATAAGTTTTCTCATATTTGGGAACCTATTATTTCTTTTGTCAATTCTTTGGCATCCTTGGAAGATTAATTTAATCTGATTTAATTTCATTACAGGGAAGTATGATATTGCTAACCATGTTTAATTTTTTTTAGGGTTCCTCTTATGTCTGTTTATTTTACATTTTTATTTATTTATCTTATTTCTTTTTTTTAATTTATTTTTATTTTTTGTTGTTGTTGTTTTGAGTGTCCTGTATTTCATTTTATTACTTTATTTTTCCTATTATTATTGTCTTCAGTCAGAGTTTGATTGGTAATTGGTACTTACTTTGGGACCTGTTTATAATTACGTATTTTGCAGTGTGTGTGTTTTGGGGTGTTTGTTATGTTAAGTTTTGTGTCCTGTTTATTGTGTAATATAATCTACATGGACTACCCAATAAAGAACCATGTTAAAAAAAAAAAAATTTTAGGCAGAATGAAACGCTCTATACTGGCCTTTATATTCAGCTCTGGTTTGTTGCGGTTGGGATTCATGATTTTACATGTGAGGGACATCTGAAGGATGCAGAGTTTTACTGCAGTCAGTGAGGAGAAGAAATACCTGCAAGAGTGTGACAGTTTTGGGCCACAAGATGGGGCCATTCATGTACATGTAAAACAGAATAGTGGTGGCAGTAACAATACTGTTTTTTATCTACATATTCTATTTTGAAAGTCATAGCCACATTCCTCAAACTAAAAAGCATTTCAGAGCTTCCTCCCTCACAACAATGCTGCACAGACAACCGGTGTGTGAATGTGTGTGTGTGTGTGTGTGTGTGTGTGTGTGTGTGTGTGTGTGTGTGTGTGTGTGTGTGTGTGTGTGTGTGTGTGTGTGTGTGTGTGTGTGTGTGTGTGTGTGGGTGAACATCTACAGTGTAAAGCATAGACATATATATACGTATATTTGTCTATGGTGTAAAGCGCTTTGGGGCTGTAGGAGTACACCTGGAAAGCGCTATATAAGTGTTAGCCATTTACCATTTAGTTGATGATAAATATGTGTCTGTAGTTTTCTAGCTGAACTGTTTCCTGATTGCTGTTCACACCACAGCCACACAGAGCTCGTACACCAGCACAACTGTCAGAGGAAAATTCACCAGCCATGCACTCTGACTGAAGAGCTCCTGTTAGAGGTGAGTGTGTTCAACATTATTAAAAAAAAACATGCATAATTCAGTTTTCTCTTTAAAAACACAACACAACAACAAAATACTGTGACCATAAATTACACATACAGCAAAATAATTTAGACTTAAAAGTTGACGTTATTCTCTGCAGTACGCTGGTGATTCCTTACTTTACAAATTCACGAGTGAATCTAAAAAATAATTTTTTATTATAACTGGAATTTATACAATGGAGTTTTAAGGTAAGGAATATACATTTTTCACCTTCATGATAATTTGATTACAGACAATGATCCTGATCATCATCACAATTCTGGGAACAACAGCTCTCACAAAAGGTACTGTTTTAAATGTTATATGATTAAAGTTTTAAGTCATTCATAGTTGTATATATATATACATACACACGTCACGAGATGTTACATCAGAAACTACACTTGTCATTTTATCTTCTTGTTGAATTTCCATTGATAGATGTAATTTAATTTTATCATTGTAATAGTTTTTTAGAAAATTGTAATTAAAAAGAAAAGGAATAAATATGAACCGACATGTTCCTGTTTGAGCATGAGACGTTACTGTACATCAGAAACTACACTTAAGTAAACGGTAACGGTAAACGGTAACGGCGTAGGTGAAAAACAAACCTCGACTAAATATAATTTACTTTAATGCTTAAAAATGAATAATATACAGAAAATCTATTTTATATTTTGATGTTAAAAGGAATCCCAATTTGTAACAGTTTGTAAATAATAAATGTATTTTTATCATTACAATAACATCAGTTATTTTTATGTATTTTTTTATATTGTTGGTTTGTTGTTTTTGTTTAAATTTTTTACTTTATACATCAACTGTATTTTTTTTGTAAGCTTGAGGATCGGTCAGAGGTCTTAGAATTTAATGTATCAAATATGATGAATATCCATTGTAGGGCTGTAAGTTTTGCATACCTGTTACAAAAATAAATATTTTAATAATTTTTCATTTACTTTTTCTTCTTTCTCCAATCAGGAGCAATGGAATGTGACTTAACTGGACCTGTTGCATTTCACCAGTGTTTTGGAGCAGTCGGGAAGCCACTTATTTTTAACCTGCCAACGAATACAACTTTACAGATGACTCTGTTGAAGAATAAAACCTCAATTTTAACGCTCAATGATAACAAACGTGAAGTGACTGACTACAGAAATATCTCCACGCTCCTGAAGAATGGAACATTTAAAATTAACTGTGTGACAAGGGACGACGCTGGAGATTACGAGCTGGAAATATTTTCAACTGTCAGTGGTGAACATAAACAGAGAGTCAACGTACATCTAAAGATAATAGGTAGGAACTAAAAATGTTAATGGTGCACATCAATTTGTGTTGTAATAGACACTATAAACAACGTTGAATTGAATCAAGCATACAAATTAAGATCAAAATAATTTCAAAGATTGACAATTGAACAGATGCAATTTTGCAAACATGTTGGTAAACTATCTTTAGCTGCTTTGAAAAAAATTTGAAATCCCAGGTTTCTTAAAAATAATGTTTTTTTTTTAATCATACTTATCAAAAAGTAAACACAATTTAAAATTATTCTCCTCACATATAAAGTTCTTAGTTACGACGGAGTATTAGGGCCAAACTAAGACAAAAAAAAATGGAAATTACGAGAATAAAGTCATAAAATTACGAGAATAAAGTCGTAATATTTTGAGAATAAAGTCGTAATATTACGAGAATAAAGTCGCAATATTAAATATATTATAAATATATAAATATAACTTCACAAGATGCTCAATATTCCTCATTTTAACACAGGGAGAAGATGCTTTTCCTGTTAGAGTTCTAATAAATTATATTCTCATAGTATTACGACTTTATTCTCGTAATGTTACGACTTTATTCTCGTAATGTTGCGACTTTATTCTCATAAATTACGACTTTATTCTCATAAATTACGACTTTATTCTCAAATTATAACGACTTTATTCTCGTAATATTACGACTTTATTCTCGTAATGTTACGACTTTATTCTCGTAATGTTACGACTTTATTCTCGTAATATTACGATTTTATTCTCGTAATATTACGACTTTATTCTAGTAATATTACGACTTTATTCTCATAATATTACGACTTTATTCTCATATTACGACTTTATTCTATTACAACTTTATTCTCGCAACATTATGACTTTATTCTCGTAATTTCCACATTTTTTTTGTCTTAGTTTGGCCTTAATACTCCGTCGTACTCAGTGACCAAGCTCGTTGATATCTTAAAGAGCTTATGAATACATACTGTCAGAGGTTTCCTGATTCTGGTTCTGTCAGAGGTTTGTTCCTGTTAAAGGGGAGTTTTTTCTCTCCACAGTCGTCTGGTACTTGCTCAGGACGGGAGAAAAGTTTTGATGCATCTGTTGGTTTCCTTAGGGAAGCATAATAGTTGTTATTTTACTGTATTCCTTGGATTAATTTAGAAAGGAGCTGAGGTGTCAAGTAACAAAGTACAAATACTTCGTTACCTTACTTAAGTAGAAATTTTGGTTATCTATACTTCACTGGAGTAATTATTTTTCAGACGACTTTTTACTTTTACTCCTTATATTTTCACGCAATTATCTGTACTTTTTACTCCTTACATTTAAAAAAAGCCTCGTTACTGTATTTCATTTCAGCCTTTAAAAACAAACTATCCAGTTAAATTGCTCCATCCGGATAGAGTGAATTTGGTTGTGGTTGTTTCAGATGTTCTTGTCCAGTTTTGTTCTTACATCCGTTCCCTCAGATTCCTGCAACTAAACTTGGATGTACATTCCAATAAAGGTTAGGATAAATGATAACATGCCTCTGAAGTTTGACTTTTTGCACCATTACAATACTTATAGGCAACTAGTCATCATATCTCCTGCTCTCTGAAACACATGTTAATGCTCAATAGTACACATATATGCTTCTTTAATATATTTGCATTATACTAAGATGCATTCATTTTCAATGGCTTTTTTCCCCCTTACATTACTTTTACTTTTACACTTTAAGTAGTTTTGAAACCAGTACTTTCATACTTTTACTTGAGTAAAAAACTTGAGTTGATACTTCAACTTCTACAGGAGTATTTTTAAACTCTAGTATCTATACTTTTACCTGAGTAATGAATGTGAATACTTTTGACACCTCTGGAAAGGAGTTGAACTGTATTGCTGAAGTGCATTGAGATGATATTTGTCATGATTTGTTAAAAAGGCTGAATTGAATTGAAATTTTCTTCCAGAACCAGTTTCAGATCCAAATGTGTCTCAGACGTGTTTGTCACCAGAACAGATGAACATCAGCTGTTCAGCTGAAGGAGATGGAGTGAAGTTCACTTTATCTCTAGACGACTACGTACTGATGCAGACCAGAGCGGGAAGTACAGGAAAACTAAATGTTTCAAACGTTAGCTTCATCTTACACGGTCAACTGGTAGGAAAGCTGGTGTGTCGGGTTCAGAACGATGTCAGCAGTGAAGAGACGTTCATCCAGCTCACCGGCTGTAAAGGTACTTAATTCTCAAAATATTGATTAAAATATAGATACTGCATGATAAAGTATCTTTACTTTGTGATGATGTTTCTGTTTTGTAGGGGCAGGTTCCCTCCTCAGTCTATTGAACGTGGCTGTGAAAGCAAGTTTGGTTTGTGTGCTTTCGCTTTTGGCTGTTTTTCTTGGTATCAAACACTTCAAACGGAGAACAAAGAAACCCACAACTGTGAAAGGAGGCAAGTTTCCCCATGCATTACGCAAGACCATGATAAGAATTATTCATTATTTAGTAATGTAAGTAACATAAGCAATATTCTTAATAACTATGACATTACCTATTCTAATAAAACAGTTGGGTTTATTAGTGCATGATTTTTCCCATTTTTAAGCTTGCAAATTGTTGATTTGACATTTTAAAATCTGTTTCATTCAATATTTTTTGCAGTGAATCTGATAATCAAATTTAGGTAAATTTAACGTGTCTCTGTCTGATTCTTCTTCAGATGAAGCAGAAGATGAACCTGTGTACCGACATCTCAGAGTGACTCCAGCAGCCCATCAGCTGCATGATTAGCGAGCAAACCACAGACATGAATGTCGACTGCAAAGAATCCTCAGTTTAACGTTTGGGAGGAAGGACTTCTGCCGCATGTCATTTTTATTTGAATTTAAAAGTGATTTAAGAGTATCTCTATTTTAATACATTTCAAAATATCTATTTCTAAGCTCAAATTACAACAATGTTTTCTTAGATATATAAAACTGTTTCTCAACAAATGAGTATTTCAGCACACTCCTGTATTGTATCATCAGAAAGCTGTAGGATGTCCTCCAACAGGTCAGCGATCTTGTTGTGTGCTCAACGAAGTCACTTATCACACGGCATTGATAGTGACATGTTGTAAATGCCCTTTTTTATAAAGATTTGATTTATTTCTATTGATCTATTTTTAGAGCTTTTGGTTTTCATTTGCTAGGACTATTGCTACTATTATTTAAAGCATGGATTGACACACTGTTTTCATTGCTCAATATTAGGGCTGGGTGATATATCGAGATTTTAATATATATCGATATATTTTCAAACACGATATGGTACGAGACAATATCGTTTATATCGATTTAAAATATATATATATATATATATATATATATTTTTTTTTTTTTTTTTTTTTTTTTTAATGATTTTGATATAGCTTATTTTGTGACAAATTGACTTGAATGTTTTATTTGAGATTTGCACAAATGTTTTGTTATTTGCACAACTATCAACCTCAGTGGAAAAGTCTGCCTGTTACTGTCTACATTGTATTAATTGCACAGTGTATTTGAATTTAATTGTTATGCAGGAAAGGGTTATTTGTTTTATTTTATTCAAGAAGCATTTATTATTCTATATATGCAGGCAGTTTATTTTTATTTAATTTGTTTTATACATTTTGATATTGTGCAGACCTCTGTTAATAAAGGTACCTGTGTGACATTTGGCACAAGGCTTTGTATTAAAACTGACTGTTTTTTTAAGGGTTTACCTCAGAAAAAATGAAGCTAACAGAGATGCTAACAGAGATGCTATGCTATAATGCTTTGGGGGAAACCCAAATTATGGCACAGAAAAAATATCGATATATATCGAGTATCGCCATTCAGCTAGAAAATATTGAGATATGACTTTTGGTCCATATCGCCCAGCCCTACTCAGTATCACCCCGTGTTACTGCTGTGTACATGACAATAAACCTTTTGAACCATGAAAACCAAGATAATGATGATGTGTAGAAAAAACTAAGAGAATTTAACAGTTTTGATTTTAAGATTGATATTACAATGAAGAAATCAACAGACAGCATGGCAAACGAAAAGGTTCGGGGAACATGTTTCACACAACAAAGAAAAACAGCACATTCAACCATCAACTATATAACACTCGCTTGTCCTGTTGCTGCTTTAGCTCAATCTGAAAACCACAGCGGGTCAACACTTGCATGAATGCAAACAATCAAAGAGTTTTTTTCACTCAGGAAGCATCAAACCTCATCTCTCACACCAACATCAGCAGAACGGACTGAACTTGAAACAACTACACACGCACCCGAGACAGCAGGAAACAAGCAGCTACGACTGATTCATTTAAACAAGATGCAAAAGCATCTTTGAAAACCATTTTCAACAAATTAGGTGGAAATTTTGAACAAAAACTTTGATATGCATTTGTCATAATGTAATCCTTATTACATATTTGTAATATATTAACCTTAACCAATCACAAATTATGCTGAAGCTGAAAAATTACGGAAATTGGTGGATGGATGAGGCTCAAATTTTGCACAATAGTCAGCTGATTGCTCTTGTTGCTCGTGTGTGTATGTGAGAGTTGATTTTATGTGTATGTGCAAGTGATTATAGTAGTATATGGGTGACTTTAGACGTGTGTGTGTGAGTTAAAAATGCATTTTGTCCTAAAGGCTCCTCATACCTTTAATCAACCATCCTCTCCAACCTCCTAGAAATTTCTTTTGCAAATCAATAATGGCAAAAATTACTTTCCTGAGCTCATGTCATGAGTTTTAACAGTAAACAGGTACCATTTTGAAGTTTCAGCTATTAAAGCAGTTTTTACAGCCTTGTCCCTCGTGCACATTTTAAGAAAAAAGTGATTCAAAGTGCTTTACTTATTATATCTATCTAACGCCGACTTGTGTCCCACAGTAACCCTTGTAGGCTCAGCATTTTGTTGCACGGGCTGAGAACAAGCTTCGAAACACTTTCACTTGATGGGGTGGAGCTGTTAAAATTCTGGCCACCTCTCCCCAAGGGGGACTTTTTTTTTGTAGGCACCATGCTGTAATTTCTGTTTCTTAACAGGATGTGTTTTTCTCTTCCCTCACCAGCATTTGTGACCCTTTTTTCTTTTATCTAACACTCACTGCATCCATTAATGCATGACATTTCATTATTCTTACACAGTAGACATTAGTTTGTCATCTTTTTGGCATTCACAATTATAATTTAATGGTGTGTTTGAGCCTGCCGTTACTATATATATATATATATATATATATATATATATATATATATATATATACTTGCATACATACATACCTACGTATATACATACTTACGTATAGACATTTGTCATCATTTTGAAGAACTATGTAATAACATTTCCTAAGCTTTCAGTTGCCATCAATAAATAGAATAAAATAGAATAGAATAGAATAGAATAAAAGACTTTATTGATCTCCCAGAGGAGAAATTCAGTCGTGCAGCAGCCAAACACACACACGCTTTATACAAAATTTTTTAAATAGAAATAACCAATAAATAGTTAAATAATAAAAAAGAGCAATATAAAAAGTAGAAAAAGAGTATGTACAAGAGAGAAAAAAAATAGTAAACACCAAAAAAACTGATAATATTTACAAAATATTTACAAATATTTTCAAAAATACGTGAAATTACATCGTATCGCCACATGAAATTAACACATAAAATTTCTCAAAATACCTGATGAAGCTCTGTAACTGACAGTGCACCGATAAACAGCTAGTTGAATTGCTTCCTGATTTCTGTTCACCTCACAGCCACATCGAGCTGCTACACCACCACAACTGTCAGTCACTCTAACTGAAGATCTCCTTCGAGGTGAGTTCAAGATTTCAGTAATAATCAACATGAATTATTTAAACAAACAAACAAACCAAAAAAGCAACAGGGTCGATAGATAACCATAATTATGCAAATTATCTACACCAAGTACCAACTAAGTAGTGATTTTAAGACAAGGCAAGTTTATTTATTAGCACATTTAAGCAACAATTCAAGGTTCTTTACATCAGTGTCTCCCAACCTGGGGTCCGGGCCCCCCTGGGGGGGCGCTAGAGATCTCTGGGGGGGCGCGAATCTTTGTCTGCTTTGAAATTATGCAGTTGTAAAAATTATATATGCGCATGTGTCATTCATAAGACATTGTTAGGAATAATTTATGAATGTCTTTTTTTTGTGTTTTTTATACACTGGTGACAAACACAGCAAATTATTTCATTACTTAACAATACCAAACATTGTTTTTTTCTTGCCAATGTTTGTTTTAAGGCTTTTCTCCCACTAGGGGAGTTTTTACCTGCCATTGTTTATGTATGTATTTATTAATAACTGCTCGGGGGTTCATGTTCTGGGTCTCTGGAAAGTGTCTAGAGACAACATCTGTTGTATTAGACGCTATATCAATAAAATTGAATTGAATTGAATTGAAAATGTAATCATTGCTCAACATTTAATCTACTCCAACAGGTTGTTAAAGGAAAAATGTTAAAAAATTTTGCTCTCATATTAAAAGAGACAATTTTCAGAAATATTTTTATGTCCTTTTATGTCCTTTTGTGCGTATTTTATACATTGGTGACACAAAGTGAAGGTGAGAAAAACAAAGTCATATGTATACAGGGTAAACCAAAGAGAAATGTATCAAAAAAACATAATTAATGTTCATTTTTTCAATTAAAGACTCTTTTGGTGCTAGTACATATGGGTCGGGGGGCCCGGCTGGTCTTAGACACAAGTAGGGGGGCTCCAAGGAAAAAAGTTGGGAACCACTGATCTAAATTACACCTGATGTCATTCAAAATATTTAAAAGTGCTGTCTCTGTACTGTGGTCCATCCTAAAACCGAAGATTTGAGACGGGCCTGTATTTTTGCATTAGCAACTTGTCCGGATTGTTCTTAAGAGAACTGCAGAAGGACAGACTGGATGAAGTTCTTTTTCAATAAAAAAAACTAACTACAATAGAAATAAAAAATAGAAAAAATATAGACAAATTACACATTGAGAAAAAGAATTAAGACTCATTTTAATCATCTAAAAGTTTATTCATTATTCATCATTATTTCACATTTTCCTTTCATTTGTAATGTGATCGGGATTTCATACTTGTGGTATGAATTCACATGAGGGAATCGTAAAGCTGTTTTTTGTAATCATTTTAAATTATACAATACAGTCTAAATGTAAGGAAAGTACCTTTTTATTTCATCTTAAAATTTTGATTACAGACAATGATCCTGATCATCATCATCATCATCACAATTCTGGGAACAACTCTTACAAAAGGTGCGCCTCCAATGTTTTACTACTATTTTGATCTTTGAGTCTTTTGTTGAATTTCAATTGTTAGATGTAAAACTATTATCAATTTCATTAAATCTGTTCCTGTTTGAGCAAAAGCTGTTACTGTACATCAATAACAACACAAGATCATATATGGTAAATATGCAGGTAAAAAAAAAGACTAAATATCCCTTTAATGACTAAATATCTCTGTAATGATGACTGAAGTGAAATAATACAGAGAAAATCTTTTTTTCAATTTGAAGTGTTCTTAATACATTGAATAAAAATACCCTATTTTGCTTTTATACGTTTCTAAATAATGATTTGACTTAATATTATGAATAAATTAGTTAATTTGATGTATTTCAACATATTTATTCATTTCTTTTTTCTTTAGTTTTTCATTTTGAGGAATCAATTTTATCTATTTATTTATTTCTCTTTTGAGCATGAGGGCAATATTTCAGAAACTCATGTATCAAACATGACACATCCAGCTTTAAAGGATCATGTATCTCAGGGTTGTCTGCCTATAAAATAAAATATGTTTTAATTTCAGTTATGTGTTTAAATTATTATTATTTTATTCTTTTCCCCAATCAGGAGCTTCGGAATGTAACGTGACTAGACCTGCTCCATCCCAGCAGTGTTTTGGAGAACTTGGGAAGCCACTTTTTTTCCACCTCCCAATTAATACAACTATAAAGACAAGTTTGAAAAAGAATAATGACATAATTGTAAACTCTGCTAATAATATTGTGAGTGAAAAGTACAAGAATATCTTTACATTTCTTAAGAAAGGAACATTTAAGATTGACTTTGCAACAAGGGAAGACTCTGGAGATTATGAGTTGGAAATATATTTATCTGCCCGTGGTGAACGTTTACAGACACTCAACATACATCTACAAATAATAGGTAGGAACTAAAATTGTTACATTTTACTTTGAAAAAGAAAAACATAATAATAATATGTCGAATACCTGTTAGCATAATTGTTGATAGTTGCCAAAATGTGGACTTCCTGGTAGAATTTCTTTTTTAAATACAGTTTTTGTTACATTTATCATGAAAGAAACACAACTGACAGACAGCGAGTGTTGCATTCATCTCTGCGATCGCATGCAACTTTGTTTTTTTCTTCCAGAACCAGTTTCAGATCCAAATGTGTCTCAGACGTGTTTGTCACCAGAAGAGATGAACATCAGCTGTTCAGCTGAAGGAAATGGAGTGAAGTTCACTTTATCTCTAGACGACAACGAACTGATGCAGACCAGAGCAGGGAGTAAAGGAAAACTAAATGTTTCAAACGTTAGCTTCATCTTACACGGTCAACTGGTAGGAAAGCTGGTGTGTCGGGTTCAGAACGATGTCAGCAGTGAACAGACGTTCATCCAGCTCACCGGCTGTAAAGGTACGTCCTTCATATCAATTAAAATTAACTTATTTACATACTTGATTTAATTTTATTGGTCAGTATTGTTTTTTTTATGTTTGATGATATGACTATAGTTCTTTCTTTGACTGACAAGGTATCTTTGCCCATCTGTAATTTGTGATAAATTCATTTCGTAGATGGAAGTTCCACCTTCGGTTTTGTGACCAGGGCCGTGGTAGCAGGTGTGGTTTCTCTGCTTCTGGTTTCAGTTCTTTTTCTTGGTATCAAGCACTTCAGACAATAAACAAACCAAGAAGCCTGAAAGATGGCAAGTTCAACCTTCCCTTTGCCTCACATAAGCCCATGCTAAAAAAGATTTTTCATTTACTCTGTAACAGGGGTGTCAAACTCATTTTGCTTGGCAGGCCAGATTTGACCAATTTTTTTCCCGCGGGCCGCACGCTCAAAATAACAAAAACGGTGCGAAGATTTTTTTTTTTTTACTATTGTTATCTAATCCAATATCAGTTTATTTAATTTTAAAGGAAATATGCACTTTGTTTACACTCTAATTATGTCAAATATATTTCTTCAGGATCTTTTCTTGAAATTTCTCGGGTTTTTTTTCAAATTATGTAAGATACTTTTAATATCATTTTACAAAGATAAACAGAAACAAGTATGTTTTTTTATATTTCGCTTTTTTATAGGAAATTAAATTAAAAGCAAAATCTTTCTTACATCCGAGAGTGTTTCTTTGTGATTTAGAGATTTTTCCAGTACAATTAAGTGTATTTATTTTTAAAAATTGGCGCAGATATTTACGCCAGTGTGCCGAAAAAGTCAGCACTTCTCTTTTAACTGTTTTACTTTGTCACTATCCTCGTATTCAAAACTGAAATTCTCCGAATAAATATCTTCTATCATCTTTTTTAGCAGTTATATTTTTCCTGGGAAAATATATTATAGTAGTCAGTTAATAAAAATAAACGACAGTCTACAAAGAAATAAAATCGGCAAACGCATTCTAGAAAACAAAAAAAATGTTGGATACTGCTCTCTTTGTGGAATAACGATGGATTTGTAGAAGAAATATATTATCGGATATGCTGCGATTCATGGCAATTATTTATATCTTCCTTTTTAGTAAATTAACATTTCGGTTTTTTGCGTTGGAAACTTCTTGCGGGCCGCATGAAAATCTCTCTCGGGCCGCACATTTGACACCCCTGCTATGTAATATAAACATATTCTTAATGACTATGACATTACTTTTTACTTTTTCAATTTTGTGCCAATCTGAATGTGATAATTATAATTTTCAAGCTTGGAACTGGCTGATTTGACAACTTTTCATGAGAACTACATTAATAGAGGTCAACATTTCTCAATGAATCTGAAAGCAAATTAAGAAAAAGTGTCTAATTCTATTTCTTTCAGGTGATGCAGAAGAGGAAATTGTGTACTCAGACGTCTGAGTGACTTCAGCAGCCCGCCAGCTAGCGAGGAAACCACACAGATGTGACTTGTTGAATCCTCTGTCCGATATTTGAACGACAGGACTTAGGGTCTGGCGTGGGGCCGTCCTCGCGCTCGGCCTGATTCTCGGTGGGAGCCGACCACCTTTCCCGTGAAGGAACATGAACGGTGGGCACAGCTCAGGGTCTGTACAGAGCCACGCCGGCGTCACCAACACCTTCACCTCTCTGTTCTCCTACTGCTGCTCATCCCTCGTTCTCAGAAGGAGAGGACAAAAAACACAGATTTCTCCTGGAGGCAGGCTGGCGGCAGACACAACGGGGACTCGGTGGGGGGTTCAAGTGGGTTACTTTGACTTTTAAAGATGTACTCTAAGTGTTTCTCCCCAGAGGTGTGAAAAGTATTCACATTCATTACTCAGGTAGAAGTATAGATACTAGAGTTTAAAAATACTCCTGTAGAAGTTGAAGTATCAACTCAAGTTTTTAACTCAAGTAAAAGTATAAAAGTACTGGTTTCAAAACTACTTAAAGTATAAAAGTAAAAGTAATGTAAGGGGGAAAAAAGCCCTTAAGGACAAAAGCCATTGAAAATGAATGCATCTTAGTATAATGCAAATATATTAAAGAACCATATATGTGTACTATTGAGCATTAACATGTGTTTCAGAGAGCAGGAGATACGATGACTAGTTGCCTATAAGTATTGTAATGGTGCAAAAAGTCAAACTTCAGAGGCATGTTATCATTTATCCTAACCTTTATTGGAATGTACATCCAAGTTTAGTTGCAGGAATCTGAGGGAACGGATGTAAGAACAAAACTGGACAAGAACATCTGAAACAACCACAACCAAATTCACTCTATCCGGATGGAGCAATTTAACTGGATAGTTTTTTATTAAAGGCAGAAATGAAATAGAGTAACAAGGCTGTTTTTAAAATGTAAGGAGTAAAAAGTACAGAGAATTGCGTGAAAATGTAAGGAGTAAAAGTAAAAAGTCGTCTGAAAAATAATTACTCCAGTGAAGTATAGATAACCAAAATTTCTACTTAAGTAAGGTAACGAAGTATTTGTACTTCGTTACTTGACACCTCTGTTTCTCCCAAAGAACGAAGCTCAATTCCTGCTGTGGACCTTTGCGAAGAAACAGACACGGACCTGGGCCTGGTCCTCACTCTCACATCCTCAATGACTCCACACAATAGAGCGTAGTGGACTCTGATCAACTTTGGCCTCCTGCAGGCCAGAAGGAGGATTGCTTTTTCCTGGAGAGAGACTGAGGTTTCATCTACACAGTCTTGGATTAGGGAGATGGCAATGTGTATTACGTTGGAAAAGCTGATTTATGTGATTAGAGGTAAAGCACAAGAATTCGAAGAAATATGGACACCTTTAATGGACTTTCTCAAGCAACAATAGAATATATATGTCTGTAAAACAAGTGTGACAATCTTAGTTTGTTTGTGAGGCTATTGAGTGTGACATTTTTTCTTTTATTTTTTTAAATTTTTTTTCCATTTAATTTTAATTTTTTTTTTTTGTTAATCTTTTTGTCTTGTTTTATTTTTGTCTGTATGGACACAGCAGGACCTGCTTGCATTTTGTTGGACAATTAATATGATACTTGTTTTTTTGTACATTTATATTGAAATTTAATAAAAATATTGTTCAAAAAACAAAAAAAAAAAACAAAAAAAATAGTCATAGTGGCTCAGTAGACTGTCATGAAATCATATTAGAAATATATTTATTGCTTTATATAAATTCTCCTGGTATGGTAAAAAGATCACCCCCCTCAGAGTCGTCATGGGTGTGAAGTCAAATGATTGAGAGAAAAACAGTTTTGGAGATTAAATAACATTTGCAGCTCCCTCTAGTGGTCGGTTGAGGAACTACAAAAGATCTTAGTTCTGCTTGAGCCTCAACCCGAAGTTAGATGGTTGGAGCCGGGGGAAATAATTGAAGTAGATGCACAGTTATTCCAAGAATTGAAAACTGCTGTTCTGAAACCTTCAGTGAGTTTAGGCTGAAACCAGATGAGAGCACCAAGTGTAACACGTGACCTTTAGAGTGTGTGGTGTATTTCACAGACTGAGGTTAAACAAGTCTACAAGGTCAGAAATGTGAGAATGACCGGGACAACAAACATGGATGTTAAGGTCACAAGAATAAGGACCTCATCAGATTTGGGTATTACAATGGATAAGATTTCAGAAAAATCTTAAACAAGAGTTAGGGCTGGGCGATATATCGAGATTTTAATATATATCGATATATTTTCAAATGTGATATGGTACGAGACAATATCGTTTATATCGATTATTAAAAAAAAAATAATAATAATAATAATAATAATAATAATATATTTTTTTTTTATGATTTTGATATAGCTTATTTTTTGACAAATTGACTTGAATGTTTTGATATTTGTACAAATGTTTTGTTATTTGCACAACTGTCAACCTCAGTGGAAAAGTCTGCCTGTTACTGTCTACATTGTATTAATTGCACAGTGTATTTTTTTTTTTTTTATTTTATTTATTTTTTTTTTACTTTTGTTTTTTTTTTTTTTAATATTTATTGTTTTTCCTTTTACAAAGCATTTTTATAAAATAACAACATGAACATGGGGTGTTTTCTGTCACAATTTACAGCAAAGTAATTAACCAATCAAGTACAAAAGAAACTTAAACAAAATAAGGACGTTTCAGAGAGATGTACATTTTCCATTGCTTCCAGATGTCGTTGAATTTTGATTGCTGGAGCCTCATTGAAAAAGTGATTCTTTCCATTACATACAGATCATAAATAATATCATACCATTCATCTATAGATGGGGCGTCTGGCTTGAGCCACTTCTTTGTAATTGCTTTCCTTGCTGCTAGACTCAGTATTCCCAATATATATCTATTTTTCACATTTGCATTAGCCGAGTGTACCAGCCCAAATAGAAGTTCGTCCCATTTAAATGTAATGTCAGTTCCAAATACAATTACTAGTTCTGAATATACCTTGCGCCAGAATATAATTATTTTTGGACAAGCCCAGAACAAATGATAGTGATTTGCTTCCTGAGAACTACACAACCTCCAACAGCTAGAAGATCCTGTATGGTGGCCATGCTGAGCAGGTGTAATGAAATATCTGGTGAGACACTTCCAGCCGAAAGATCTCCATGAGTTTGAGCATGATATCCTCCACTGAAATTCACAGTATTTAATCCAGGTATCTTCTGAAAGGCAGTGTCACAATCGGTAGGTTCTTTTCGATCCCCAATAGACCACAGAAGCAGGTGGAAGGTTACGACACTTTATTCAATAGTGAACAACAAGTAATATATTTTCGGCTCACTGGGGTAAAAGAAATCTGGGGGTTAAGATCTGCCACTAATAATATTATTAAAATCAAACGGGAGGAGGGGGCTCAAATTAAATAGCTTGGCCACCAGAATTAGACTGAGACCTAGATACACCACTGCAAGAAACCAATATCAGAATCAAATAAGGATCACGGCATTAGCCAATGGTAACCAAACAATAAGTTTCCAAAACACATGCAAACACCATTAAAAGCAGGTCTCGTGAAACATCTATAGTGGCCCAAACCCCTTCAACCCCCCTCCCTACAATCAAATCCTGTATCCCCCAGATAATGATGTCAGTCAGTGGCCCCTAAAACAAATAAGAATAGGAATTAAAAATGCTCAGCCGAGACAATATAATAAAAAGGGCAATAAGTAAAACTATGATAAAAGTCAGTGGTAAAAACCTGTGGCCATACAATGAGCCAACAGTCTGTACTGGCCCGCCCAGGGCCTACAGTCTCTGCGCGCCTGACTGTGTGCGCTGGGGGAGCTCTGGCGTCCCGCACCAGGAAAACAGACGTGGGATCAGTCCGGCAGGTGAGGGGGCGTGGTCCGGCAGACTCTCAGGAGAGGAACAGCGTCGGCGAGTCAAACCAGGCTGGAAGGCAGGAAAAGAGTGCAATCAGTGGACTTATAAGAAGTTACACTCACTCGTGTTCAAGCTCCAGGGTAGACCGTTCCTCTATGTGAGAAAATAGAGAGCGATGTTCCCAACAAATGAGGTGATCAAGCGGGGGTCCCTCTCAACGTCCAGGAAGGCAAGCAGGAATCTCCCTCTGCGTTCAGCCTCCAGCGCTGTCGGTCTCTCTGCCGTGCGTTCAACCGCTGCGCCGCATCTGTTTCCCCTTTTTATCACCGCTGTCTCCACCTGAGAGCCTTGATTGCAAGATTTGCTTCACCTGTGAAGAGAGCACAACAAGGGAAGACACACCCACCCCTGCGCAATTGTCAGCCAAGTCCCAGTTGAATTGCTCTCCTGCACACAGTTCACTGTCCACAGCATTTTCAATAAAAAACAGTTAAAATCACAGTTCAGTCGCCGTCAGCCGCGACATTTCCCCCCTGCTTTTTTCCAGCGGCCGTCCCGGCCGCTACAATTGTCGGAAGCGAAGAGGGCGCATGCCAAAGTTAATCCGGTGGGAACGTCTTAGGTGGGTGTTGCTCTCGCCCACACCTGCAGCAGAGTTACTGGGGCCTTCTTCGGGCCCTGGGCGGGTACTACTAGAGGATACCCCACCTAATACATGCTGTTCAGGGACATCGTCATCATTACATAAAGACAACGATGTATGGTCGGGCTCAGGAGAGACAGGGCCTGCGTCACGAGCTGGCCTAGTTCGGCCTTGATCTGCATCTTGAGAGGTGGATGGGGTATCAGAAGCACTATAGTTTAGGACACTGTCTGAATCAGAGCAGGGAGCATTGGGCACCAGATCAGAATGTTCAGGGACCTGATCAGAGTGGGTAGCTGGAAGTTGAGAGTTCAAGTTCAATTGCACGAAGTGGGGTGCCATACTCAAGTTTGTGGGCGCCCCACCTGAAGTCGTCAGAGTAGGGCCAGCCAGTCTAGCCACTGGGGGGAGTACCTTTGTCAGAAGGTCTTCCAATGGGGGACGTTCTTGGCTAGAGTCCCTGTCATCCACTGGGAAAGCAGTAGTTGCCGGATCAAAGATACACAAACGCAAATTGTTGCGATGAATTGTACGGACAGGTCCTTCCTTGGCCTCTGGTCGGACAACGTACACTGGCTGTTCGGGATTGGGTTGCGCCAGTATGACAAACCGTTGAGGGCCCCATCGGGGAGATAACTTCCCTTGGGCCCGTCGACGGAAGTTCCTTATCAGAACCCTTTCCCCTGACAGCAAGGGTATGGCATGAGCAGTCCGGTTGTATCGAGCCTGATCCCAGGCCTGACGACGTTCGGCCTGCGCCTTCACTTTGGTAAATGCCTCACGAAGGGCATGGTGATGGCTTTCAACCCACCCATCCAAGGTGTACTTCGATTGAGGTGGGGACACCTGGTGAACCACATCAACTGGCAACCTGGCATGTCGGCCAAACAGCACATAATGGGGAGCCAATCCGGTACTGGCGTGTGTGGAGTTGTTGTAAGCCTGGAGCAGCTCAGGCAACTTGGTGTGCCACCGGGGATGATTCTGGGAGTCCAAGGAGCTCAACAGGCCAAGCAGGGTTTGATTAAAGCGTTCACAAGCTCCATTCCCCTGAGGATGATATGGTGTGGTCCGTGCTTTGGTGCATCCATACATCTCACAAAGCTGCTGCATTAGAGCTGACTCAAAAGCACCTCCCTGATCCGATAAAAGCCTTTCAGGGCACCCGAAGGGCTGAATTAGGGATGTCCACAGAGCCTTAACCGTTGTGGCTGCAGTCTGATCCTTAGTAGGAACTGCCAGGGCATAGCGGGAAAAGAGATCTGTCATCACCAGTATATAGGGGTAAGTGTCACCAGGGCGGCCTAGGGACAAATAATCTAGCCCCACTACCTCCCAGGGGTAGCTGGTCTTTATAGACTGTAGTGGTGCACGGGCATGTGGTCCAGCCTTACTCACTTGACAAGTTCGGCATTCCTTGGTCCAAATCTGCACTTCTTTGCTCATTCTGGGCCAGAAGAAGCGCCTCCGAAGGATCGACAGCACCTTCTCCCCACTCATATGTCCTGCCGCTTGGTGGTATTCTGCCCAGAGCCCCTGGGTATACTTTGGGGGGACAATCAGCTGTTGGGTGGGTGTCCTTGTATCTGGCTCTTCCACAAGCCGGTAGAGGATCCCGTCCTGCTCCATCAATCGCTCCCATTCCTGCAACAAATGGCTTAGCCATGGGGAGGAGGTGCGTCTCAATTCGCTGGATGGAGCCTTGCCTGTTTCGAGCCATCCTCGCAACTGGGACAGGTCCACGTCCTGCTGCTGTCGCTCTCTCCACAGGTTGACAGACACCGGGGGGTCTACCACTGGGGCTGATGCACTGGGTACGCTGACGTGCAGTCCGTCTGCCTGGACGGTAGCCTTGGTAGTCTGGGGGAGCCTGGACAACAAATCTGCATTCTGGTTACTTGACCCTGGACGATATTTAAGGTCAAAGGAGTAATTGGAAAGTTGGGCCGCCCACCTTTGCTCCACAGCCCCAAGACGGGCAGTGTCCAGGTGTACTAGTGGATTGTTATCGGTAAACACAGTGAATTGGGCGCCCCATAGGTAGTCCTTAAACTTATCGGTCACCGCCCACTTCAGAGCCAAGAGCTCTAGCTTGAAAGAGCTGTAGTTCTGGTCATTGCGTTCTGCTCCAACCAGGCTACGACTAGCATAGGCAATGACCCTTTCCTGTCCCTCTTGTACCTGGGAAAGGACTGCCCCAAGACCTTCTAAACTGGCATCTGTGTACAGCTTAAAAGGCAGTGTAAAATCGGCATAGGCCAGAATAGGGGCTGAGAGGAGAGCTGCTTTCATTTTTTCAAAAGCATCTTGGCAATCTGCTGTCCAAGTCACAGGACTGGAATCCCGACCAGCAATGCCCTGAAGCAACTTGGTCAGTGGAGCAGCCAGACGGGAAAAAGAAGGGACAAATCTTCGATAATACCCCACAAATCCCAGGAAAGAGCGAACTTCCTTTGTAGTGGTGGGTACTGGCCAATTCCTCACAGCTTGAGTTTTCTCTGGATCGGTAGCCACTCCCCCACAACTGACCACATGGCCCAAGTACTTAACTTCCCGCTGAAAGAGGCGACATTTACGGGGCTGAAGTTTCAACCCATGGTCCGAGAAACGTTGGAATACTGCCTCCAGGTGGTCTAGATGAGACTGAAAGTCCGGGGAGTAAACAATCACATCATCTAAGTAGATCAGAAGGTAGTCATGTACATAAGAGCCCAAACAGCGCTGCATCAAACGTTGAAATGTTGCTGGGGCATTACAGAGACCAAAAGGCATCCGCGTGAACTGGTAGAGCCCCAGCGCTGTGGCAAATGCAGTTTTCTCTTGATCTTCTGGGGCTACCTCAACCTGCCAGTAGCCTGAAGCAAGGTCCAGAGTTGAGTACCAGGCGGCCTTCTTCAAACTGGTCAATGATTCCTCGATGCGGGGTAAGGGGAAGGCATCCTTGTGAGTAAATGCGTTGAGCTTCCGGTAGTCCACGCAGAACCTCAAAGTGCCGTCCTTCTTCCGCACTAAAACTATAGGTGCAGCCCATGGGCTTGAGCTTTCCGTGATGACCCCGCTATCGAGCATCCCCTGCAGTAGCACCCTGAGTTCAGCGTGCAGTTTTGGTGGAACTGGCCTATATCGTTCTCGGCTTGGGGGCGCTGTCCCGGTGGGAATCTGGTGGCGCACAACACCGGTGCAACCAAAATCCTCGTCGTGGGCTGCAAACACGCTTGTCCATTTTTCTAAAAAGGCAGTCAACTTATGCTCTTCTTCTGGGCTCAGTCCATCCCCTTGTAACTCCAAGGCAGGGTGCTTAACCTCAGGGTTCCAGCTGGCTGTGGCTCCAGGGGTATGATGCACTGCAGCTGCTTCCACCCGGCACACACTAACTTCCACCTCTTGGGGACCTGTGGGCTGCAATTCCAACCGCGCTGGGGCCTGCACTTCCTCGGGTTCAATCTGGGAAACTGCAGCCAGGGCCTTTCGTTGAGGCAGCTCAATTTGGAAAGGATGGGGATTACACAGCCTCACCGGAACCTTGCCACCCCGTACTTGAGAAATCGTCCTTGCCACTCGCCATTCTCTGTCTCCTTCTGAATCTCCAGATAAGTCTTCCACCAGTACCAAAGTGTCTGGTGAACACATAGTTTGGGGAACATGGGCCCACACCATCATTTCCGTCTCTGGGGGAATGACAGCTGGAGCTTGTCTGTGGAGCTTAGCTGTGCCCTGCACTGGGGCCAATGGGGACAGAGCCTGAAGCTGTCTACACGCAGCAAAAGCCTTCTCCCACGCCCGACCAGCAAAAGGTGAGAGAGATGAGCGGAAAGCTCGCTGCCCCGGGTGGCCACACTGAAAAAGGATTTCCCAGCACTGAGATATCACATTCATGCCCAACAGCCCACGTTCGGTGTCCACACAGTCATCTTGCACAACAATCACGCCCTGTTCAGGTAGCGCAATCCCTCCCACAGCCATATCCACCACTGCATAGCCCACATAAGGAATCTTCAACCCATTGGCAGCTTTTAGGGCCAGCCATGAGAGATCATCAGGGTCCTTGATTAGGTCGGCCCCAAAGTGGCGATGGAACAGGGAGTGGCTAAAGAGCGTCACCTGGGAACCAGTATCTAAGATACAGGGAATATCCTTGCCACGGATGTTGACACTTACTTCTGGGCAGCGACCTACGAATGAAGGCTTTTCAGAGGGATCTAGGCCCGCCTTGGTCCCGGTCACTTGCCCTACAGTGGCCGGTGAAGCTGAAAACCCTGGGAGGGTACTTGTTTCCTAGGGCAGAAACGTTGAATGTGACCAACTTCCCCACAATCCTTACATACAGGACGACCCTGTTCATCCCACTGGAAGGTTTGATTGCTGCGGTTAGTTGCACGCCTCCGGTTACTCAATTGGGGTCTAGAGGATGCTACTTGGGGGTTAGAAAAGGCAGACATCTGGCTTCGTAATTCTTCTGCGATCGTTTTACCCAGCAATGTGACTTGCTCCTTAATCTCCTGTCGCATCTCAGTCCTAAAGGACTCCTTGAGCTGCTCAATATCCAGGGCTGAGGGTATAGACTTCAGCGGTGGTGGGACAGCCTGGGCCTGGCAAGCCATGGCATCCTCACCTCTAGCATACTCCCGCTCCAGGGCCAATGCCTCATCACAGGCCGCCTCAAATGACATAGCTGGGGATGCACGTCTGAGCTCTCGTTGCAGCTCACGTTTTGCTGGGCCATCCCTCAACCCTCTGGAAAACTGTGCACGTAAGACACTATTTGCAGGGCCCACATTAACCGGATCACTGCTCTGCCACCTGTTGAAGGCCTCACGAAGACGCAGAATAAAGTCCTCTATGCCCCCCCCCAGCAGTTGCTTACAGTCAAAAAAATCTGCCCTCAATTGGTCCGGAGAATGGTTGCTCCCATACTTTTTTGTCAGAACATCCAGGATTTTCTGATCGGTGTCTCTATCTTCTGATGGCATTAACATGATCTGTTTGCGTGCTTTGCCATCCAAAGTAGTTAAAATAAAATCTACTCGCTGTTGCACATTTAAATTTTGTGCCCGCAGGAATGCTTCCACCTGAGCCCGCCATTTGTCATACATCTCCACCCCACCTTCCCCACAGAACTTGGAAACCCATGAAGCACCCATGAACCATGGCAACATGGCTGCATACGCCAACTGGGGGTTGGGATCATTTTGGGGGTGAAAATCTCCCTGCTGGCTTGTGCCTGCCTCAGGACGTTCGTAACTCATTGTATCGTATGCGTGGTCTATTGGGGATCCCGCCAACAACGCCAAATTATGTCACAATCGGTAGGTTCTTTTCGATCCCCAATAGACCACAGAAGCAGGTGGAAGGTTACGACACTTTATTCAATAGTGAACAACAAGTAATATATTTTCGGCTCACTGGGGTAAAAGAAATCTGGGGGTTAAGATCTGCCACTAATAATATTATTAAAATCAAACGGGAGGAGGGGGCTCAAATTAAATAGCTTGGCCACCAGAATTAGACTGAGACCTAGATACACCACTGCAAGAAACCAATATCAGAATCAAATAAGGATCACGGCATTAGCCAATGGTAACCAAACAATAAGTTTCCAAAACACATGCAAACACCATTAAAAGCAGGTCTCGTGAAACATCTATAGTGGCCCAAACCCCTTCAACCCCCCTCCCTACTGTAGCGGGCCGAAGTATTCAGGGCTTCTGAGACACTCTTTCTACAGACAAAAACTCACAGGCGTCGTACTCTTTTGGAGCGGATGCAACACGCTCCGTTTATTGCACACACGTTAACCACACGACAACTCTTTTCCCTCTCTTTTCCTTTTTTAAACAACCAGACGCACGTCTCTGACGTCACACCTGCGCCCCACTCTCACATGCGTCCCCCCTTACAGTGGAGGATGTCCCCATCTCCCACTACACATGTAAATGAAACACACAGGAGGGAAAGAACATAAGCATGTAAAACACAATACATGAACACAGCTAAACAGGCCATGGAGCAAATATTCACGAATTACAACCATAAAGTGTACACAGCCCAGGCAGCTCATGTATATAAAAAAAAAAGAAAAGAAAAACAACACACATGCAACCACCCCTTAAAACACAGGGAGTCAATAACCATCAGCATGTATATCAAACAGTCACTCCATAACATAGTCTCTAAAGCGAGCAGGAGGTCGTGAAGACCTACCAACCCGAGAGAACCTAGGCGGGGCAACAGCCTGGCCAGGGCAACCCCCAGCATCAACGCCACGACCACAGGCACCGTCTCCGACAAAGAGGGACACGCCCGCAGGGTCACCAGGAGAGGCAGCATCCTCCCGCAGAGCAGTGGGCGGGGAAGGGGTGAGGAGGTTCCTAGACGGGCCCTCAAAAGGGAAAACCACAGGCAATTCGTAGCGCCGCAGCCTGTCATAGTGGACTGTCTGAAGGGGGGGCTCCTCCCCGAATGGGCTACTAATCTGATAGGTGACTCCAACTTCCTCATCCCTGTCCATACGCCGTTGCACCAAGTAAGGTCCCTTCCAGTGGGGAGCCAGTTTACGGCGGCTCTCTGTGGGGTCATTCAACCACACAAGGTCCCCAACCTCATATGGTTCATGCCTCAACCTGGTATCATAGAAAGTCTTTTGCCGCCTGCTTGCCACAATGTTGTTTTCCCTTGTCAGGCCAAAAGCCGTGTCCAAGCGCCTTAGGAGAGAACTAGCAAAGTCCTCCGGGGACCCATCTACCGGCCTGCCTTGCACCAGCGAACCCAGCACCACATCCACCGGCGTCCGGGCCTCCCGGCCGTGCGTGAGGAAGTAAGGCGTGAACCCGGTGCTGGAATGTACACTGGTGTTATACGCAAAAGCAACTTGTAACAGGAAAGAGTCCCACTCTCCCTCACATGACAAGAGCATTTTAGCCAACTGGTCAATAAGTGTTCGATTAAACCTCTCCACCATCCCATCAGACTTCGGGTTGTACGGAGTGGTACGAGTTTTCTTCACACCCAGCAGCCCGCACAAATGTTTCACCAGATCAGACTCAAATTGCCTCCCCATATCTGTGTGTAGCGTTTCCATCACACCATGTTCTAACACGTAGTGCTGAAAGAGACACTCGGCCACTGTGGTGGCTTTCTGATCAGTGATGGCATAAAGGTTCACAAATTTGGTAAAATAGTCCTCAACAACCAAAACATACCGGTTGCCCTTGGAGGTGACCGGCAACTCAAGTATGTCGGCTGCGACACGTTGGAAAGGCCTCTCCGTCTGTGAAGTCCTCATAGGGGCATGATGTCGAGGAACCGGGGACTTCCTCCTTTGACAAGCATAACACTGATCACACCACGCTTTAACATCACCATACATAGTGGGCCAATAACAAACACCCCGAGCACGTGCCAAGACCCGTTCGTGTGCAAGGTGAGCCGTCAAAGGCGCGCCATGCAGGTGTCCGAGGACCTCGGGAACCAAGACTGCAGGGACCAAAACCTGTGTTGTTTGCCCCACCTCAGACATCCACACAACCCTGCACAACAGTCCATCAATGAAAGTCAGGCGGGGAAACTCGTGCCACAGTCTCTTTAAACCCCGGCTGGCATCCTTCAGCCTCCACCTAGGGGGTCTCTGACCTTCCTCTAGCCAGGACAACACCTGTCTGATGTCGGCGTCACACCGCTGGAGCTCCCTGACATTGGAGCCATTGTGCGACAGAGTGTAAATTAAAGCTCGGTCCTCACAAGCCCGAGGATCAGGGCTGGAGCTGGGGGTTGTTGTAGGGGCTGCCGTGGAAGTGGAAGTCTCTATGGCGCACACTGTTCTGGGGCCACTGTCTACAACTGTTTGGGTACCTTTGTGCACGAGAGTGTGGACAGCACCAGGGGAATCAGCATCAGTGAGCTCCGCACTGAGGTCGGGTCTGCGTGACAGAGCATCGGCGTTAGTGTGTTGACCTCCACTCTTGTGCACAATAACCCAGTCATAAGGGTCCAGTTCCAGGGCCCAGCGGCTGCGACGGCCCGTTCTGTCATTATCAATGGGAAGCCGTCGAAGGCCCAACAACGGCCGGTGATCAGTAACAATGGTGAACGGGCGAAGACCCAAATAGTGTCTGAAATGGCGAACAGCCCACACTATCGCCCACAGCTCCCTGTCATACGTAGACCATCGTCGTTCGGCCGCCGTGAGGGAGCGACTAGCATAAGCCACCACTTTGTCCAGGCCTTCAGCCTCTTGTGCCAACACTGCTCCCACAGCGACCTGGGAAGCATCAGTGTATACAATGAAACGGTGAGTGAAGTCAGGGTGACACATTATAGGTTCAGCACAGAGAGCGTCCCGCAGGAACTCAAACGCTTCCTGGCAATCCGCAGTCCACTGAAACGGGACATCTTTCCCCGTAAGGTGACTGAGGGGGGCGGCTCGCTGAGCAAAACTCCTTACAAACCGCCTGTAGTAGGAGCAGAGCCCCAGGAAGGCACGCACCTCCGTGGCGGACCTCGGCACAGGCCATGACTTCACCTTCTCTGTGTTCTTGGGGTCAGGGCGAAGCCCCTCAGCAGAGATGACATGCCCAAGAAAGACCACATGATCTCGGGCCAGGTGGCACTTCCTGGCATTGAGACGCAGCCCAGCTGCTCCGATCCGGGTGAAGACCTCCCCCAGAGCAGAGACATGATCCTCAAACGACCTGCTGTATATCAATATGTCATCAAGATACACCATGCAGATGTGCCATGGCAGCCCCTTTAACACCAGCTCCATAACCCGCTGGAATGTTGCTGGTGCATTTGTGAGCCCCATGGGCATGGATCTAAACTGATAGAGGCCCTGGCCGGTGGTAAAGGCGGTCTTTTCACGGTCCTCCCGTGCCACTTCCACCTGCCAGTAGCCATCCGAGAAGTCCAGAGTGCTGAACCAGGTGGCCCCTGCTAGAGCGTCAAGCGTATCATCCACACGCGGTAGTGGATGGGAGTCTTTAACTGTCACAGCATTGAGGCCCCTATAATCAACACAAAATCGCCATGTATTATTCTTCTTCCTGACGAGAACAACAGGAGAAGACCAGGGGCTGCAGCTCTCCTCGATGATGCCATCCTCCAAAAGGCGCTGGACCTGCCTGTGTATTTCCTTCCGCTTGTCAGGGGAAGTGCGGTAGGCCCGTCGCTTTATCGGTGGGTGGTTACCTGTTAGAATGTGGTGCTTTATCAGGTCGGGGCTGCCTGTTCCACCCCGTGCAGGGCTGAACACCCCCTGATGTTTCTCCAACAAGGCCTGCAGCTGCTGCCTCTGCTGGTCGGACAGCGGACAGCCAGCTACATCAGGTAGGGGGGCATCCACCTGTCGAGAACCAAAACCCCCTGCAGGGGTGAGAATGTCACAGTCATCAACATGGTGAAACACCCCCAGGTGAGAGCCAGGGTGCAGTTTCAGCTCCTGTTCAGTCGGGTTGAGCAGCCGTGCCACCGTGCGCCCATTTCTCACCGGGGCTACCGTGCGTGCAACCACCAGTCCCACATTGTCACGCACCTCAGGCTCCAAATAGCCCAGGTAAGAGTCAATAATTGGACCAGCAACACCGGGGGCCCCCACCTGGACAGGAACAATCATTTCACTGAAAGGCGGAACGGTAGCATCCGCAGACATAGAGATGTTACAACAGTCTGGAATAAAGTCCGTGGCCTGCAAGAGAGGAATGTTAATACCTTCAATGCAGAGAAGCCCACGACCCACATCCATAATTGCACAAGTCCGCCGCAGGAAATCAAAACCAAGCAAAACAGCCTGTGTAGCTCCCCGCACAACATGCACAGTCTGCTCATAAGGCCTGCCACCCAACTTCAGCGGAAGGGCCACAGTGCCTAAAGTGTCCAATAGCTGTCCATTTACCGCACGTGCATACAAATATTGCGTATTCAGCACGCGTTTACGTAAAGCTGGGATGGACATCCTGAACTCCTCAGAAACCAACGAAACAGTAGAGCCAGAGTCAATTAACACAGTCACATCAACTCCTTCTACCAGTCCTTTAACATAAGCTGTAGACTCGGACTCACCCACCGAACAGGAGTCCACTGTGGAGTCCGGAGTCGCCGCTGCAGAGTTGTCCTTGTGACCCCGTGGTGGCAACACTGGCATCTGGGTCACGATACCAGCTACTGGAAGTTTCCCTGCTCCTCTCTGCGCGGGGATGGAGATGGCGACCGTCGTGAGGGAGATAGAAACCTCACTCCCCGCCGCGGCTGACGTTCCTCTTCAAAGCGTGGCTCCCTCCGGTCCTCGCTGTCCAGCCGGCGCGGCGAGAACCCAGTAGTGGTACCCCGGGTCCCCCGGTCTCGCGGAGACCACTCTCTGGCACCGTATCCACCCTGAAGCCGGCGCTGCGGAGATCGGCCTCTCGTGCCGTCGTCCCTCCGGAAGTCCATGGAGGTGGACCTGCATCCAAACCCGCCACAAGCGCAGTGACAGGCACCCCGCTGCTCTCTGCGCTCCCCCGGGCCCTGCTGACGAGCCCCAGGAAAAGGGGAGCCCAGACCGGCACTCTCACCGGCACCACAGGTATGAGCCCTCAAATCCTTCACCTCTGATTGCAAATTGTCCATCCTCGAGGCGAGCCGTTCCATGGCACGAACGAGCTTCTCTGTGGCGTTCGCATTACAGTCCAACACACTTGGTGACGCCGGATCGAGAGCGGCCACAACAGCAGGATGCATGTTGGGGTAGGGCAATCCAGGTGCGCTCGCCCTCAGAGCCTGCCTGGCCCGCTCACAACGACCTGCTATAGTCAAAGCCTCCTCCACATCCGTGGCCCCCTGTTCATGGCACTTAACCTGGAGAGCAGGTTCGAGCCCGGCAAGAAAACGTCTAAAAGTCTCACCGTTCCTGGCAGCTCTGTCATAGTCGGGAAAAGCCTCAGCCACGAGTCTGGAGAGGTCGGCTGCATAGACCTCTAAATTCTCGTTCGGCCGACGGGGCCGCGCAGAGATGCACGTCTGGAAGTACAGGAGGAATTGTTTCTGTCCAAAGGCGTCCAGTAACCGTTCCTTAACTCGCTCATAATCACACTGAACATCCGGCGGCAGAGCGTCCCACAGCAGAAAAGCAGCGCCGTCCAGCCTCGTAGGAAGAAGACTCGCCAAAGCGGCGGTGTAACTCCCGCTCCCGGTCCCCCTCGGCTGGGCGCGGACCGCGGCTTCAAACTGCTTCACCCACGTAGCAAACGGCTTCTCGCCGTCGCCACGAAACGGCGGGGGAAGCTCCACTCTCACTCCAACCACACCACCAGTCCATGCACGAGCACTCCCGAAATACTCGTCATCCATGTCACAGTCCGTAACGTTGCGCTTCAGTCCTCCGAACATGTCGCTCCGAAGCACTCACACGAGCACGCCAGCCGGCCAGGCCGACCGAAAAAAAAAAACTCAGTAATTGCCGAAAGAGAAAACCGCTCCAAAAACCAGGTCTCACTCCAGTACCGCTGCCACCAATGTAGCGGGCCGAAGTATTCAGGGCTTCTGAGACACTCTTTCTACAGACAAAAACTCACAGGCGTCGTACTCTTTTGGAGCGGATGCAACACGCTCCGTTTATTGCACACACGTTAACCACACGACAACTCTTTTCCCTCTCTTTTCCTTTTTTAAACAACCAGACGCACGTCTCTGACGTCACACCTGCGCCCCACTCTCACACTACAATCAAATCCTGTATCCCCCAGATAATGATGTCAGTCAGTGGCCCCTAAAACAAATAAGAATAGGAATTAAAAATGCTCAGCCGAGACAATATAATAAAAAGGGCAATAAGTAAAACTATGATAAAAGTCAGTGGTAAAAACCTGTGGCCATACAATGAGCCAACAGTCTGTACTGGCCCGCCCAGGGCCTACAGTCTCTGCGCGCCTGACTGTGTGCGCTGGGGGAGCTCTGGCGTCCCGCACCAGGAAAACAGACGTGGGATCAGTCCGGCAGGTGAGGGGGCGTGGTCCGGCAGACTCTCAGGAGAGGAACAGCGTCGGCGAGTCAAACCAGGCTGGAAGGCAGGAAAAGAGTGCAATCAGTGGACTTATAAGAAGTTACACTCACTCGTGTTCAAGCTCCAGGGTAGACCGTTCCTCTATGTGAGAAAATAGAGAGCGATGTTCCCAACAAATGAGGTGATCAAGCGGGGGTCCCTCTCAACGTCCAGGAAGGCAAGCAGGAATCTCCCTCTGCGTTCAGCCTCCAGCGCTGTCGGTCTCTCTGCCGTGCGTTCAACCGCTGCGCCGCATCTGTTTCCCCTTTTTATCACCGCTGTCTCCACCTGAGAGCCTTGATTGCAAGATTTGCTTCACCTGTGAAGAGAGCACAACAAGGGAAGACACACCCACCCCTGCGCAATTGTCAGCCAAGTCCCAGTTGAATTGCTCTCCTGCACACAGTTCACTGTCCACAGCATTTTCAATAAAAAACAGTTAAAATCACAGTTCAGTCGCCGTCAGCCGCGACAGCAGCTGTTGGTTTCCCTGTCCCATTTTTGTTTTATATATGTGGTATTCACTTTTTTCATTTCCTGCAGGCCTCTATAGAGTCTAGAGATTACTTTAAGCTTGGAGTCTGTTCTATACGCACTGATAAATACTTTTAATAAACTGTTGTCAAATGTCTTTTGACTTTTTAATATAGTGCTGTTTAGATGGTGGCGTACCTGAAGAAATCTAAAAAAGTCACTATTATTGAGACCATGTAGTCTTTTCAACTCCTCAAAGCTCTTCAGTGTTGTCTGTTTGAACAAGGTACAATATGAGGAGAGACCCCGGCTAACCCATCCCCTATAGTTGGCATCCATCTTATTTGGGGCAAAGTCAAGATCGTAGCAGCACCATTTCAAAATCTTTACCTCTTCTAACATATCATTTCTAGTGATAACGTTTAACCATGTTTTCAGTGATAAGTTGATCCATTTATTTCCTGTTTCCATCAAACTTTTAATTTGTCTTTTATCTCCTATTCTTGCTTGAATTGGCATCGTCCCCGATATGTTTTCCTCGATTTCCTTCCATCTTGCCTTGTAATCTGAGACGCACCAACAGAAAAGGATCCTTAGCTGGGCCGATACATAATAATCTTTTAGGCAGGGAAGAGCCAGTCCACCCTTATTTTTTGATAATTGAAGAGTTTGGAACCTTATTCTCGGTTTTTTCCCCTGCCAAATATAACGTGACAATAATTTATCCCATTCATTGAATTGTTTATCATTAATTTCAATTGGGAGGGTCTGAAATAGATATAATATCCTTGGCAAGATGTTCATTTTTACCGATTCAATTCGAGATTCAAAACTTAATATTGGAATGAGATTCCATCTTTTCATGTCTTCTTTTAATTTCTTATTCAATAGATCAAAATTTAAGTTGTATAAGTTTGATAAATTTTTTGGGATGTTTACTCCCAGATACTTCATATGCTCCAGATGCCATTTCAGTTGAATCTTAGAAGTAATGTTTTGGCTAGGTTTGTAATTGAAGTTTAGTACTTGGGTCTTTTGAATGTTAAGTTTATAGCCTGAGACCGAGCCAAAAGCATCTAAGAATGATAGTAGCTTCAAAATTGAGTTTTCGGGGTTTGACAGACTAATTAAAACGTCATCAGCAAATAAAGAAATCTTGTATTCTTGGTCTAATATTTTTATTCCAGTAATATTATTGTTCTGAGTAATCCCCTGACTTAACGGTTCAATAAACAATGCAAACAACAATGGGCTCAATGGGCAGCCCTGTCTGGTCCCTCTTTCCAGGCCAAATTGGTTTGAAATTGATCCATTTATTTTTACTCTAGCTTTCGGTTTATTATATAGTGCTTTAATAGTTTTAATAAAAATTTGATGAAATCCAAATTTGTCCAATAGTCGAAATAGGAACTCCAAATTAACCTGATCAAAAGCCTTCTCGGCATCAAGACTTAAAATTACTGCCTGGAGTTTATTTTTGTTTATCTCATCAATCACATGAAGCGTTCGGCGAATGCTATCTTGGGTCTGTCTTTGCTGTATAAAACCTGTTTGATCTAGACTTATTATCTGAGGAAGAATATTTTCAATTCTTTTAGCCAAAATGTGGGTAAAGATCTTATAGTCTTGGTTCAAAACACTTATCGGCCGATAGTTTCCACAGTCTAACTTGTCTTTACCCTCTTTCGGTATCACGGAGATTACTGCTTCTTTCCAAGAGACAGGAACAATGCCAGTTTTAAGCACATGGTTGTATGTGGTTTTCATTCTAGGGGTGAGTAAATCCTTCATCTCTTTGTACCACTCTGCTGGAAATCCGTCTGGCCCTGACGCTTTGTTTATCTTTGAATGTGATATTGCCCTTTTAATTTCTTCATCTGTAATTTCCCCAATTAGAATCTTGTTTTGTTCTTCAGTCACTTTGGGTAATTTTATGAGTTTTATAAAATCTTCCATCTCTTTTTCATCTGTTTTGGGTTGGGTATATAGATTTGTGTAGAATGTTTCAAAGGTTTGTTGGATATCTTTTATTTTGTAGTGTGTAGAGTTAGTAATGTGGTCCCTTATTTTATGAATTGTATTTTCTGCCTGTTGCTTTTTTAATTTGTAAGCTAATAATTTAGCTGATTTATTTCCGGTTTCATAGTATTTTTGTTTTAGAAAGGTTAATTTTTTTTTAATATCATTCGAGTAAATTTCATTCAATTCGTTTTTTTTCTTACTCATTTCCATTTTTACTCCTGGATTTAATGTCTTTTTATGTGCGTTCTCTAATTTTTCCAGTTCCGACTGTAGCTGTTCAATTTTTGCCTTTCTCTTTTTTTTCAAATTCGAGCAGTAGCCTATTAGTTTTCCCCTTAAAACCACTTTGCAAGCATCCCAAAGAGTCTGTGGGGAAACTTCTCCGTTGTCGTTTTCATCAAAATATTGCTTTATATCTGTTCTTATTTGTTCCCGCATTGGATCTAGAATCCCTGTATTCAGGCTCCAAATTGTCCTCTTTTTTTCGGTGTCTAATGTTATATTTAAGTAGACTGGTGCATGATCAGATAGATCCATAGTCCCAATATTGCAATTTGTAACCCTGTAAATGTCCCTTTGATACATAAGGTAATAATCAAGCCTAGAATAAATCAAATGTGGGTGAGAAAAAAAGGTGAAGTCTTTTTTAGTCGGATTCAGTTCTCTCCAAGTATCACAGAGACCGAACTCCCTCATCATTGTTTTTATATTTTTGGTAGTCTTCTTCTCTCCCGTGTAGCAGGGTTTTGATGTGTCCAGGGTTGGGTGTAGTCTAACATTGAAGTCTCCACCGCAGATTAGGGTACCCTGCGCCTCCGAGACTAATAACTCGAAAATTTGTTTGAAAAATGTCCACTCTGATAGTGGAGGAGCGTAAACATTCAAGAAGGTAACTAAAGCCCCCTGTAGATAACCTCGGACCAGAACGAATCTCCCATCTAAGTCTTTCTTTTCATAAATGCACTCAAAATTTAATTTCTTAGAAATTAAGATTACCACCCCTCTCTTTGAGCCTTGTCTACAGGAAGACGAGTACTGATTAAATCGCCATCTTATAAGTTTTTCATGTTCAGAGTTTGATAAATGTGTCTCTTGGAGGAGAGCTATTTCTACTTCTTCCCTCTTTAATTTTGCCATAATTTTGCTTCTCTTGATTGGATTGCCTAGACCATTTACATTATATGTAATGACCTTAATTGACTTGGTATTTTGCATTATATATCATTTAAGTATAATTGAAGTCTGTAACGCCATAAAAAAGAAGAAAAAAAGAAAAAAAAAAGACTTGTACACCCCTGGTGCTGTGGGTAACAGTAGCACCAACAAAAACATTAACTACAACAAAAACATAACAAAAATACACACTGGCTTCCAACGATGAGGCCTCTTTCATGGCCTCATAACTCAGATGGAACTTGAGTTTAGAGGGAAAGTCTCTTCCATCTGGCGATGGGGGAGGGCCCTCTTCAGCCTCTAAGCTGATAGACAGGTCCAGTGTCCAATGAGGTGTCCCGATTTCACTTTTTTATTCCTTTTGCCCTTAAAATTATCTATTTGTAGTATTACACAAATAACCTCACAGAATATATATTTTCTAGAATACGACTCTCTCATCTCAATGCCAAGTCGCATGGAGGAATATGTATATAATCATTAAATTAATTAAATTCTCGATACTTATCCGGTGTCCTGACGTCGGAATCTTTGAAGTGACTCTTTGAAGCCGCGCTTGGCGCTCGGGTTCTCCCGGTTTCCTCGCCGTCCGCCGGGTTGCCAAGTCAGCCGGCTGATCTGATCCAAAAGAGAAGCTGGGTTTTTCAGAACCGTCACCGGGATCCCCCTCGCAGCCATGTCCTCGGTCGCCGCCTCCGCCGAGTTGTAGGTCACCGCGCCTTCCTTGTAGTGCGCCCGCAGCCTGGCCGGGAACGGGGTCTGGAACCGTATGTTTCGTTCCTTCAGCGCAGCCTTCGCCTCCGTGTATTCCCTCCGCCTCCTTAGCAGCTCCGGTGCGTAGTCGTGATCCATCTGTATCTTCTTCCCTTGGAAGTCGATTCCCTTTCTTTGCCACGCTTTCTTGATCACCTCTTCTTTCATTTTAAAGCTCGAGAATTTAACCACGATGGATCTCGGCGGGGCTTCAGCCGGGGGTCTCGTGCTGAGCGCCCGGTGCGCCCTCTCGATATTCAGGGCTGTGGAGGACGGGAGCTCCAGGCCTTTAATTAACAGATCTTCCACGAATGTAGTCATTGTTTCCGTGCCTTCTTCAGCTCCCTCCTTCACCCCGTACAGTCTGACGTTCTCCCGCCGGGAGCGCCCCTCCAGGTCCATCAATTTAGCTTCTGTTCGGATCTGAAGTTTCACCAACTCAGTCAAAACCCCCTCCGTAGACTGGATTCGAGTCTCCGCTGCGTCTATGCGCTCCTCCGTCTCCTCCACTCGTTTGTAGATCTTATTAATGTCTTCGCTGATGTCGGTTAGTTTTTGGTTGGAGTCTTTTCTAAACTCTCGTAGCTCTTTTAGGATAATTCCGAGATTAACATCGTGGCTCTGTTCCGGGTCAGTCGGCTGCGTGTCCGCTAGCATGTTGTCGCCAGCTTGTGACAGTCGCTCCTCTTCCATATCGTCGTTTTCCTTCCTTTGTGTGACACTTTTCTTCGCTTTCCTGGGCATCATTTTTGGTCCGTCTCCTTTACATGTATATTTACGCTCCACAGAGGAATTTCGAGTCGTGGTCGGGCCGTTTTTAATTTTTATCGTCGGGACCCTGTCAGTCTATGCTGCCATCACTCTGCCAGCCAGACCGGAAGCCCTGCACAGTGTATTTTAATGTAATTGTTATGCAGGAAAGGGATATTTTACATTTTATTTATTTTTATTCTATATATGCAGGCAGTTTATTTTTATTTCATTTGTTTTATACATTTTGATATTGTGCAGACCTCTGTTAATAAAGGTACCTGTGTGACATTTGGCACGAGGATTTGTATTAAAACTGACTGTTTTTTTAAGGGTTTGCCTCAGAAGAAAATGAAGCTAACAGAGATGCTATGCTATAATGCTTTGGAGGAAACCCCAATTATGGCACAGAAAAAATATCGAGATATATATCGAGTATCGCCATTTAGCTAGAAAATATCGAGATATGACTTTTGGTCCATATCGCCCAGCCCTAACAAGAGTTAAGAATTCAGGGGATCTATAAATCAAGATTCTGTCAGGGTTTGACGTTTCCTGTTTTATTTTTAAGCCCGTGTCTTTGTGTTTAAGTTCTGGTTTGACCTTCCTGTTTCCCATCTGCCCTGATCGTCTGCACCTGTGTCTCGTTAACCCTTGTGTATATTTGGTCTTGTCTTTCCCTTGCTCCCTGCTGGTCCGTACTGTTTGTTCCTCCGTGTTTTCGGCCCTGGTTTTTGTAGTTTTGGATTCTTGTTTTAAGTTCTGGTTTTTGTATCCTGCTCGGCAGCGCTTTGGTTTTTGTTTTGTTAAATAAATCTTTTTGAAACTCCTGCCTCCTGCATCTCTCCTGCATCTGGGTCCTACTACAACCGCATCGTGACAGATTCACAGTAAAATGGGCCTCTGATTAAGATACTGTTATGTGTACTAGTACTGGTATTGTAGAGAAAAAGACACAATCATATGATGAATGGAGGGTTGTATTGGAGAAAAAGTGCTACAGAAAAAGCAAAAAAAACAACAGAAAACAAGGACCCTCCTGCTTCTTAAAAGTTAATTAGTTGTGTTTAGTTTAGTAGGTTGCTGATTTATGTTTTTGTGTTTGGATTCAGCAGCTTTTTTCTTTTAAATCTTCATCCTTTTGGGACTATTGTTATTGTTATGGCTGTTTTTTTTATTTCTAAATATTAATCATTACAGGCCTTTCTAAATCTTATTGTAAAATATTAGTATTGCCTTTCTACATCTTAATATTACAGCTACAATTGTTATTGTTGTTATTGCTGTTTTATTTTACCGTGTACATTTTTATTTATATAAGTTTTATTTTTTATTTTTTATTTTTTTTCGTTTATTTCGGCATGTTTATATAGACACATTTCATCTCCAGAACATTATACATTGCATACTCAGCATAAGTTAATAGAAGTTTATAAATATGAGTCAGCATTTATTGTGATTTGTGCTGTTTCTATTGTTATTGTCATTATTTCATTAAAATGGTATGTTTATAAGTGATTTTATGACTTTCTTCCTCTTATTCCATTGTTACAAACTCAAATAGTAAAATATTTTAGAATCTATATAAGTCTAACGGTCCCTAATTAGACATAGCTTAGGTGAATTTTGTGCTGGGCCTTCGTAAAAGAGGAGTGTAGGGTAGCCTGGTACTGTTGGCTAAAACAACTTGTACAGGATGATACCTCAGCTGCTATCTGGACCTCCATTTGTGTTGGAACCTTTGAAACACCTATTAGGGACGTTGAAGCTAGTTGTAATTTCTTGAATGGCTGTTTGACCAGGCTTCATCCTCTTTTCTATTTCACATTGACCAAAAATGGACCCTATAGTGTAGTGTTTAGCTAGACGCTAAAAGCTCTTGGAATAGTTAAACAACCTACTTTCAATTATAGTGTGGTTTTTAGCTAGATGCTAGAAGCTCCTGGCATGGTTTCACAACCACAGGGAGTGGAAAGCAGGACACAGATTTCGCGAAACCTGCTCGGAGTTGAAGCAAAATCCATTTTCTTCACATTGACCAAAAACTGCACCTATAGTGTAGTGTTTAGCTAGATGCTAGAAGCTAAGGGCATGGCATCACATGCCATGACATGACACATGGCATATGCCACCTGCCCGACGGGTATTCAAGTACGTAAACCGGGTAAAGGAGTCATGGAGAGTCCATGTACCCGCAACAATCAATACCTCTCAGTCTTTCGTGGCCTCGTTGGCGCTACCTGGATCAGGATCGTCTGTCCAAAATCCAATTTCATCATCCAATCATGGCATTCACTGTCCAATGTCAGATTGGACGTAGGCCAATCATGGCATTCACTGTCCAATGTCAGATTGGACGTAGGCCAATCACAGCGCTTCTTTCCAATCACGCCGAGAAGGGAAGAAAGCTGGAAGCTGGCGGCGCCATTGCCAATAACGCATTTACGGTGTCAGTAGCGCAAGACAATTTATCAAAGTAAGTAACCATTAAATATTGTTATTTTCTTCTTAAATAGTCATATTTTTTCCATCCGTCACACAAAGTAATTTTATCATTTTGTGGTCGAGTGTCACATTACGTTATATCAAGTTACGTTTATACATTATAGCAATCGCTACTACATGTAATACCTATAATATTACTCTGAGTGGAAACGTACAAGTATTCACAGTAATTCATGCAAGTAGTTATAGAAACATCGTATCAGTTAGCTAACATTTTAGTTCGCTTAACGTTACTACCCGTATAAGACGTCTGACCAGCGGTGAGTAAGTACCCAACCTTAATCATAGCGCCACTGTAATTTAACGTTACATATTATGATTGCTATTGATAACGGTAGCGTTATGTTTATGTGCTGCAGTGTCACAGTGTATTGTTCAATGCGTGTTCACATTCAGTGTTTACTTGTTGACAAGAGCTATTGTGAGTTTGCTTACAGTACCTACCGTTTTACTGTAAATTACTAGTTACTAGTAACTAGTTATCTAGCTACTTAGCTAATGACATTAATTTACATTAAGTACCAAGGACTAGTGGAAGTTATTAGCCCACCTGAAGCCCAGGTAAGAATGACAGCTGTCAGTGGTTGTAGATATATCCATGTCATTACTGTATCACTGTAAACATAAGATAAGATAACCTTTATTGTCAAAAATAGAAAGAAAAAGAGTGATTGAGTTATAAATAAAAATAAAAACTATAACGTTATACACTATATACACCTTTCACTTATATAGATATGACCATGATTGGATAATTGCACACATAACAGGATTGCACAGTATAAATATGAATAATGTGTATGCATGTATAAATGTATAAATAACGGATAACATGTTATCAGTGTAGTTTGCTTAACTAACAGTATTATGTTACTGTACTCACAAGTATGCACTTGTTCAGCACACCATGTTTATGCTGCGATACATAATTGTAACTGTTGTTATTGTTATTATTTCCATGTAATCTTTAGATGAGCACTTATCCAAAGAGTCATAAGGCCATGGGAGACGGAGAGTGGATGGCGAGGCTGAGGGCATTTGCCAGCTCTGGGGTTTGGCCTTCTGGAGGAGGCAATAGACCAGCACCAAGGCAGCGGAAGTGGCATGACCTCTATCAGAAGGTAAAGTATAGCAAAATATGCACCTATGACTTATTACGGTCATTACTATGCGGGTCACTTGATGATATACTGCCGATAATATCGATCAGACGCTGAACTGTACACTGAGTGACACACTCCAGGCTAAATAACAATTCTTATTGTTTCAGATTGAGAAATGCCCCATGCAGGCCCGTGGACAGACCAACCTTTTTGGAGGGTCCATGGTCTGTAATTGTGGATTCCACGCAGTTAAGGTGATCTATTTAAAAATTACATTTCATTATTGTTAATCTTGCATCACATTTCTGTTACAATGCTGTTATGCTGTTTCTGTTACATCACATGTCGTAATGCTGTTGTTTTAGCAGCCTGCCACTCAGTCTCCTGCTGAAGCCCCGCAGTCTGTGGCCTCAGACTCGGCCCCTGGTGCGACTGCTGCAGCCCCGCGGTCTTTCCTGCTGCCCCCTCCGAGTTTGTCAATGGTGAATATTTTCTTAGTAATTAATGTTTTGTATGAATCATTATATGTGTTGCATCATAAAGTTAACTCTGTTTCTCCTTTCAGTTCACTAAATCACACTTTGGTGGGTCACTGTCTGCCTCACTGAAGCCCAATTTAGTGGCTAGGAGGACCCCCAGCCCTTCTCCTCCTCCATCCTCTGTGAGGACCCCGAGCCCTTCTCCTCCTCCATCCTCTGTGAGGACCCCCAGCCCTGCTCCTCTTCCATCCTCTGTGAGGACCCCCAGCCCTGCTCCTCTTCCATCCTCTGTGAGGACCCCGAGCCCTTCTCCTCCTCCATCCTCTGTGAGGACCCCCAGCCCTGCTCCTCTTCCATCCTCTGTGAGGACCCCCAGCCCTGCTCCTCTTCCATCCTCTGTGAGGACCCCCAGCCCTGCTCCTCTTCCATCCTCTGTGAGGACCCCCAGCCCTGCTCCTCTTCCATCCTCTGTGAGGACCCCGAGCCGTGCTCCTCCTCCATCCTCTGTGAGGACCCCGAGCCCTTCTCCTCCTCCATCCTCTGTGAGGACCCCGAGCCCTGCTCCTCCTCCATCCTCTGTGAGGACCCCGAGCCCTGCTCCATCCTCTGTGAGGACCCTGAGCCCTGCTCCTCCTCCATCCTCTGTGAGGACCCCGAGCCCTGCTCCTCCTCCGTCCTCTGTGAGGACCCCGAGCCCTGCTCCTCCTCCATCCTCTGTGAGGACCCCGAGCCCTGCTCCTCCTCCATCCTCTGTGAGGACCCCGAGCCCTGCTGTAAACACCAGCCTGGCAGTAGCCTCTGTGAGTACAGCGTCTATTCATTGGTCTGGCTCTGTTGTAAGTCATCTTTAGTGTAGCCTTTATTTATGCAATCAAAAATAATTCTTATTTGTTGTTGTTTTCCAAATAGGATGAGTCTGGAGGAGTTCAGCCAGCCACTGCTGCGGCTGCAGCTTCATGCTGGTTGCCGTTTGATATGAGCAAGACCATCCCTGTGCAGGACCAGAGGTGGATTTCCAACACCCTCTTTAACTCCGGCAAACTGCACACAGAATTGAAGCTGTGGTACGAGCCCCCGGTCCCAGCCCTCATTTACCACCAGACACCGACACCCGACCGTTTCTTCACCCATCGGCTGATGGTGTGGATGCCCTACCGCCTGTGGAAGGTGAGGGTGTCCTGCCCAGCTTGTGGGAAGCAGCTGACGGGCGGTGGTGTCCACAAGAGGGCTCGGAAGGTCCTGGACATCGACAGGTACTACCTGATGGTGACGGAGGCGCTCAGGTGCTCTGTGTGTTCCCTGAACTATCTGTCGACCAGTCAGACTGTCCGGGACCAGCTGGATCTGCCGCACCAGAAGATGTTCCGGCTGATCCTGACCCGCAAGTGGGTAAAGCAGTTTTGAAAAGATGGTGATTGTGAAGACTTAAACCACTGAAATTACCCTCCAATGAACATGTAACTAATCACTGCAACGATGAAACTATTTTAATTTTAAGTTTTAAAAAACATCAGCTATGATGTACATGCACTCTATGATATTATCACATCTGTCTTATTGTGGCCACCGCCTGGTCACAGGCCTGTACAACAACAACACAACCACTTTGTAAACTGTTTAAATGAGCTCTTAAAGCACTGGACAAAACACCGAACTCATACCACTATTGCAATATCATCGAAAAATACAGCTTATTGAGCTCTGACAATGTTTTGTTTAGCTCATGGTGAAATAATAATAATAATAGATACACTGTCCCTGTTTTAAATAAACCAATAAATGAAATGAAATGTGCATTTCAGGTATGCTTGTGACATCCGTGTCATTCGGCTGCTTCGGGACCGGACTCTCGGCAACAGTCCAGCACGACTGGCAAAGCAGCTCAGGGAGAACCACAGGGAGGAATGGCTGACCCGGTTGGCACACTATCTCGGGGAGTGTGCTGACTTTGTGGATCGACCCAGCCTCTTCCCAGTGGTTTGCCAGGAGCCCCCGGAACCCATTGATGTCCCCACCAGTCGCTGGCTGCTGTCCGTGTACGGGAGGGACATCCTTTCTCGCTTTGACCATATTAAGGCCAGCATCACCTCCACATTTGGTTCCATCTTAAAGATGGACTCAACCAAAAAGGTAATAAATAATCTGACTGTGTAATAGATTTCCATGTACGTAATATATACTACACATTAACGTTGTTGTCAGTGATAACATTACATATGCAGTTATTATAAACGTGTACTGTGTAATAAATCTACATACACTTACTGTTATAGATAATGCGTAATCTTAAACATCATTGTTGTCAAATTCCAGATCACAAAGAAGCTGGCTGGCCACGGCAGGGGGACAGCTCTCTGGGTGACCTCCATCGGCAATGAGGTCGGCCAGATCCTGACCAGTGTCCTGTCGGTGCAGGAGGGGCCGGGACTGGACACGATGGCGTCTGGTGTGATGGAGCGGTACCGCCAGGCAGCTGTTCCACCCCCAGTGCTGCTGTACGTGGACTGTGGCTGCTGTGTGAATGAGGGAGCGAGCAAGCTGCAGACCAGGTTTGCAGAGTGGCCAGACCTCCACATACGGCTGGACATCAGGCATTTTATGAGGAGGCTCTCCGTCGGCTGCACCACAGACACTCATACCCTGTACCCCACCTTCATGGGCTGCCTGTCTGTATGCATCTTTGAGTGGGATGCAGGGGACCTCACTCTGTTGCGGCAGGCAAAGAGAGAGCAGCTCAGGCAGGAGGGTGTGCCAGCCCTTACTGATCGTCTGGTGGACACAAAAATCAGCAAGAAGGAGCTGAGCCAGTACTGCCGCAGGAGGACACGCGGCGAGGAGGCCACCATCAGCCTCATCGAGCGGCTGCTGCAGGAAATGGGGGGGGCAAACGGGAGAGACCTCATGGGGGTGCCACTGTTGGACCAGGTGCGTATGGAGCACATCTGGCGTGTGCAGGAACGTCACGTCAGGTGCATCCAGGACGTGCCAGGCGTGCAGCTGTACACAAAGACAGGCACCACCACCACCAAGGGGGGCGTTGTCCTGACCAGGTACCGCTGTGCCAGAGGGTCCACATCCCTCGAGTCGTTCCACTGCCACCTGAACAGGTTCATTCCAGGTCGGTGTCTCTCTTATGTATAATATTTCAAATAATTTGTATGTTTTTTTATTAAAGCATCTTTTCATTGGCAATAATATTTTGTTATTTTCCCAGGAACCAGTGCAAACGCACTGAATTTCCAGCTGTACCTCTTGGAAGGCCTGAACAGGTGGAACCAGGATCGGGGGACTGCAGCGGTGACCAGCAAGCCGTCATCTCTCCTCACCTACTCTGGGGATATGGCCAGCTGTGTCAACACCAACAGCCTGAAGGTGTTTGGCCGAGCATTTGTGCCAACCTTCAGGCCACCTGCCAAATACACTGGTATGTCTAATTGGTATCTGTCTACATAATACTTTTGGTTTGTGTGTTTTCAGTGTTCTAACTTAAGTCTCAACGAGGCTTTATTTGAATCATTCCCATTGCCAAAGCAAACCATACACTCATAAGATGATACAGATCAACTCTGATACTAATATTAAACGGTATCTATATAGAATGCTTTGAATACAACTAATAACGTGTGTGTGCGTGTGCCTGCGTGTGTCTGTCTATCTGTTCTTTTTCATAGGAGAGCTGCTTGGTGTTGACTACCTGCTGAGTCAGACTGGACAGCCCCTGAAGGTGATCCCCGACGCAGAGGAGACAGAGGACATGCTGGAGGATGTAGATGAGGGCGAGGAGGAAGAAGAAGACGAGGGCTTCGAGGAAGATACTGTGTCAGGTCTCCTCGATGACCCAAGCTTCTCTGTCCCCTCCCAGTCTTGTCCCTCCTCTGAACCTCTCTCCTCCCGGGTTGCTGCCTCCTCCCAGGCTGCTGCGTCCTCCCTGGCTGCTCCCTCCTCCCAGGCTGCTGCCTCCTCCCTGGCTGCTCCCTCCTCCCAGGTTGCTGCCTCCTCCCTGGCTGCTGTGTCCTCCCTGGCTGCTCCCTCCTCCCAGGCTGCTGCGTCCTCCCTGGCTGCTCCCTCCTCCCAGGCTGCTGCGTCCTCCCTGGCTGCTCCCTCCTCCCAGGCTGCTGCCTCCTCCCTGGCTGCTGTGTCCTCCCGGGTTGCTGCCTCATCCCTGGCTACTGTGTCCTCCCTGGCTGCTGCATCCACCCTGCTCTCCCTAGCTGCTGCTTCATCTCTGCCTGCTGCCTCCTCTCAAGCTGCTGCCTCTTCCCAGGCTGCTGCTACCATGCCGCAGCCAGGTGTCTCCTCAGCGCTTGATGCATCTCCTGACGAGTCTGGGGTATGTAAATACATAACTATGTGTAAAGAAATAAAATCAGTGTCTGCGTTTTGTCCCACTTCACTGTCCTCAAATTTTGTTGCTCATCTGTTTTTTGTTAGGCCGTGGATGACTCTGGGGTGCCAGGCATGGACAGAGTTGACAGCTTGGCAGAGTATCTGGTGGAGCTGAGGAACCAGCCCTCTCTGGCCCTAACTAACCAGCAGGTCAGGAACATTTATTGTCTTGCTACTTTCCCTCTGTGCCCTGTCATACATGTTCACACTTGCACATGTTTTTGTCTTTTACTGTGCTGTTGTCTTCTCTCTCTGTTTAGGTGAGCAACATTGTTGCTCTGTGGCAGAACCTGCTGGACTATGACAAGCAGAGGGTGGTGTTTGCTGCCAGACACCAGAGCAGGCTGGACACGGGGAGGTTCAGGTCTCCGAAGAAGAGACAGGAGTTCACTCCAGGGGTGGAGAGTGTGAAGAGGCACGCACTCACCACCACTGCCCCGCTTGCCCAGTGGCCAGATTGCTGCTGCCTGATTGAGACCATCTTTGTCAGGCTCTGTGCCATCCACCGCAGTCCCAAGAAGAGGGGGACTGGCACAGTGTCCAGATGGGATCTCATCCTTGAGGACTACAAGAAAATCAGGCGGCGCATTCTGGTCAATGGGACAGTTATGCAGCAGACCACCCTGCAGCTGGTGGACGTGAGCCACACCACCCTGGTGCAGTGGCACAACATGACGGTGAAGAGGCAGGACAACGCAATTGTGATGCAGGGACTGAACTTGCCCAGCCGCTTGTCTGTGGCAGCTGACCCTCTCCCCCCTGCTAATGTGCGCCCCCCGTCTGCACCCCTCCAGCCAGGCCCAGCTCACCAGTACCACCTGCCCAGCAGCACCGTGGGCCAGGCGAAGCTGAAGAGGAGGGTATCGCCCACAGTTGCAACACCGGCGGCTGTGAGGCCGCGTCCACAGCGGCAGCTTTTCCCTGCTCCACCCTCGGGCCCTCAGCTGGTGATGCTGGCTCCAGTGACCTCACAGGTGCCTGTCCCGGTCGCTACTCCACAGGCCCTACTTGTCAGCTTCTCCTCTAACCCTCCTGCTCTTGCTCCTGCTCTTGCTCCTGCTCTTGCTCCTGTTCTTGCTCCTGCTCCTGCTCCAGTCCGCCGAAAACTGACCCGCAAAGTACTGCACAACACTTGCAAGAAATGCGGGCAGTTCAGGACAGCGGAGACTGGACACAGCCAGTACAAGGGCATTGTATACTGCCCCTCTGTAGAGGCTGTTCCCAAGGAGCAGTGGTTGGAGGACATAAAAAAAAAAAAATGATTGTTTACCCCCCTACCAGAGGCATGGACACCGGGCTAGTGCCCCTCTACCCCCATCCCAGAGGCATGAACACTGGACACTTTTATTTCTGTATATAGTTCTGTATATGTTTTCTGATGAAGGTTATAATGTTCAATACAATTACAATTTTAATATCAATACTGCCTCAGTTCATGTTCATTTTTATGGTTAGTTTTTAATTAATTACACACAGCAAGGAGCAAACCATGGTGAGCTTCAATGCAAGTCCATCACTATTTAAACACATTGTACAAGTGTTCTCCAGTACATTATGCTTTATTCAACAAACATTTTGGGCTTGCCTTTGTCAGGTTTGGTTCTGAGGCTGCTTCTGGTTTCCTTATATACAGTCCATTAATCAGTCATAAGTAGGATGTATGCAAAATAACATCATCATCCTTTATTATCATCATTACTTTGAAAGGAAAAGGATGATGATAATGTTATTTGGTATATTTGGTATCTACCAGTGACAGCTTCCAGTCACATGACTGATCACTGGACTGTGTATAAGGAAACCTGAAACAGCCTCAGACACCCCCCTGATTAAATAGTCAAGTCCATTATGTTTGGATTTTAACTTTCGCTGGATTTTTTTGGAGAGTTGTAAAACTATACATTTTTGAAAACTGTAATGTATAAGCAATCAGAAAAACAATGTTTCCATTTGCACAGGTGTCTGCATGGCCATCTTGGATTTTTCAAAACGGTGTCCAAAAAAACTAAATTTTGTAATTTCTCAGCTTCTGAATAAGTTAGAACACTGATTTTAACTGCTAAACCTACATTTTCAGGGCCATTGAATCCAATGGAGGTAGTTTTAATGTTCTCAGACATTTTGTTACTAGACTAATTTCTTTGCCCTGGTGATATAAAGTATTTACAAGTACTGTAGATGCATGTCTGACAAGCCCACCATACAAAACATCTCTGCTATATGCAAAACTGGTGCAGTTTACATGTCCATCATTTTGCTTTACATGTCCAAGCTTGCCTGTGCAAAGCTCACTACTACAGTGTACCCAGTATACAGGAGCAGTGCCACATAGTGAATGTATTGAGTGTCAACAAGTGTTCAATCAGTGTTGTCAATTTAGTGACTTAGTCGCTAGATTTAACAACTGTTGGCTGTCTCTGGTGACTCAAAAACCTCATCTAGTGACTTAAGCGACTTTTTGGTGGATCTGGCGACTTTTAAAAACTCATCTTTTCAGTGACAAAAACATTGTTTTTCAACATAATTGTAACATCAGAGGCATTTCCCATGGTTAAGCAGGGCTGCAGATTAGCTTTGATCTCCAAAAAGTAGCACTGCCCTACGAACGTAGCTATGTGGACACATTTTCCAGAGATCTTAATATCATGACGTCAGCTAACGAATTCTAGCGACTTTCGCTGATTTTTTTGGTAACACTGTTCAATTTTTGTCTTTGGTTGAATCCTTCAGCCTGCATGCATTTTCTGTATGATTATACTGGAAACTGACTGCAAGACACAGTGACAAACCAAGTAATAAATTAATGTTATTAATATTGTTAATGCCCATACTAGCTGTCAATAACTGGTGTTGGTGATAGTGGAGTTAGGGCTGTGCAATATATCGAATTAATATTGTCATACCAATATTGCTGTCAAACAATATCAAATTTAATATCGAGTTGAAACAATATTTTTGTCCTTTGTCTATACTGCCAAAAAGGTAGGTTGCGAGCACAGAGCAGACTTGCTACCCAACACTCATGCAGAACACCACTGTGTGTTTCTCTATGGCCCTCCACTCACACCGCTGAAGAGAGGGAAGATTGTTGAGCACAATTGTTGAGCACAATTATTTGTCTTAAAAAGCAATATTGTCTAAAAATCTGTGATATTTATTTTTCTCATCGAGCAGCCCTAAGTGGAGTTTATCAGTGGTGGTTTAGTTTGTTGCCTGTTCAGGTTCTAATTATGAGTGAGGATCATAGAGGTGAAGAGGCATGTCAAGCCCAGGAGCTCATTAACTGGAAGCTGTGCATTCTATGCCAATCTCATGATGCTAAGAAAGGGGTTCTGATCCAGAGTCCAAGATTAGACTCCTATGGACATGTACTGGAAGTGGTTCGAGAGAGGGCCAGCCTGAGTGATGGGGACTATGTTAAAGTCCAAAGACTACTGCAGAACTGCACAGCTGAGACACTAGGGACACAGAAGGCAGTTTGGCATCGCTCGTGTCACTCAGCTGCAACCAACAAGGACTCTCTCATGAGAAAACAAAGGCCGACTTGACCAGCTACCTTGCTGCCAAAATCCTAGAGTACAACATGGTATCCACCAAGCTGATCATCACATCTGCTTCTGGGCACACAAGGAGCAACAAAGACCTGCTCTTTGAGGACAACAACCACGAAGAAGCAGACACACTGCTGATCCACCAGGCAGTGCTGGCGTCACAGCGAAACCCACCTGATGCACAGCTGGTGTTCTTCTGACCAGACACAGAAGTCTTGGTGCTGGTCATAGCAAACTATGATGTCCTGTTGAAGAACACTTCCATTTCTATGGCATCTGGTGTTGTGCAAATTGAACCACTGTGGAGTGCTCTAAGTCCAGAAAGAGCAAAGGCTTTGCCTGCCTTCCATGCCTTCACAGGGGCTGACAACACTGGGAGGTTCTCTCGCATAGGCAAGACAACATGGTTCCAGGTGTACCTCAAAGCTGATGAGGATGTCATCAATGCTCTGCAGATGCTTCTGGAGGAAGCATACGTGACAGAGGGAATGCTTTCAACACTGGCTACCTTTGTATGTACAGCCTACACACCCAAGGGCATCATCATCAAGACAATCCCTGACCTACGTTGGCATCTCTTCTGCAAGCACATGGCAGAAGGTGACAAGCTCCCTCCAACAATCGGAGCTCTGAAACAGCACATCTTGAGAGTCCATATCCAAACACGGGTGTGGGGACAGGCAGCCATCGCTCAGCAGGTTCCACAGTTGGATCCTCTGGAAAATGGGTACTTCAAAGACTCAGATGGTCAGCTAAAACCTACCACCACAGAGGTCCTTCCAGCTCCAAAAGCCATTGTTGAGATGGTGAGATGTCAGTGCAAATCAGACTGTTCCTCTGCTAGGTGCTCTTGCAGAACAAAGAACTTAGCCTGTACAGATCTCTGTCAGTGTGGCAGCCACTGCCAGAATGATGAAGACTCTCAAGACATCACGTACGAAAGTGACAATGATGATGATGACGATGAGGTGTAGAGACTGTCAAAAGGGCATGTTCCTTCCTATGTGTGACGTTCCATTACACTGACCATGTACGCATGTCTGTAAAGGTGTTCAGGCTTGTAATCCGGGATCTGACAACTTTCTCTGTGAGGGGGGACCTCAGAGGTCTGGCAGACCATTACAGTGTTGATCTAAAACCTGAGGAGGTGTTAGTAGCCAAAAACTATCTGGCCAGAAAGCAGGAAAGCCTTCCAATCACAGACATGCAATGTGTTTTCAGCTTGCTGGATCAAGTCATGTTCCCAACCTTGACACAGGTCATTCAGATCACTCTGACCATCCCAGTGTCCAGCTGCACTTGTGAACGGACGTTCAGTGTGCTGAGACGGCTCCACACTTGGCTGAGAAGCACAATGGGGCAAGATAGGCTTCACCATCTTGGCATCTTGTCAGTTGAGAGGGAGGAACTGTCTAAATTGAGTCACAGTCAAGTGATTGACCACTTTGCCAAAATGAAAACCAGACGGTATAGTTTACTCCTCAGGAAATGATTCCTTGAACATATGACAGACAACAGTTATTCACATTATTGTATTACTATGTGGCTTTATTGTTTTGTATATATGTGAAATAGGAATAGCCACTTCAATTCAGAATTCAAAGAAACAGAGATGTAGGGGTGCTTTATTTTTGTTTTATTTTTGTAATTGTTGCATATTTGAAATATGGTTGCTGTTATGCAATAAAAATTTTCATAAAGATTAATAGCTCTTCTTTTTGCTTTTACCTGTAGTGGTTTACAAGTCTAGAGTAAAGTGCACAAGTAGGCCAAATGCATCAGTTCATTCAGGTGGTTAATCAAGGATTCAGTCAACAACATAATCTGATTGTATAATTTAAAGCACCATTTCAGCTTTTTTATTATAAATAAGTGCTAAAATTTTTTTGAATGAATTCTCTGTGCCCCAGCTGTGCCCCAGTACAGTCTTAAGTCTAGTGACACCCCTGCTGAACGTAGCTGTATGATGAATGTATGCTGAATGTTTATATCTGCTGCAAACCTAATCGCCCTTCAAGGGACAAATTAATAAAGTGAAGTCAAGTGAAATTGAAAGCGTCGTGAAAGGTTGATAACCTCCCTGTTATGGTCATTGTTCCACCCCCTTATGGGTTTTAGTCTGGAAGACTTTTTTAATGATCCAACATGTTTTTCCCAGTGTCCAATGTCCAGTGTATGTTGTCTGCTTGCGTGTCAAAAAGGTTGGGGTTCAGTCTCGGTATCTGTAACCCTGTCAATTTTATGAGGTGGTTTATTCTGGTGATTATCCCTCGGGTAGGGACAGTTTATCCGATTGGTTGAGCACTGGTATAAAGATTTCAGCATTGGGGACTGTGTCCCCTGCTGCTTGTATCAAGTGTTGCATGTCCTTTTGGATAAGAGCCAAGTGTCGGTGGTCTCTGTTGTTTAGTCCAAACCCTAGTATGACCTTTGAGGTCATGTCAGAGGTAGGCGTTGTGTGTTATTCTCATCTAATTTCTTTTTAGTTTACACAGTGGAAAACACCATGATAGCAATGCATATAATTATAAAGACACCTCTTCCTGGATTCAGCAACTCCTTGACTACAACTGAACCAAGTTACATGAGAATAGCTTAAAGCACATAGATTTTATAAAGGTTTTAATGTGGATGGTACCAGGCAGACTCTCTATTTGGGCACTTGGGTACCTGAACTGTGCCAAAATGTGCCAAATGTTTTTTTTTCCCTTTTTGAAGGGGGCAGTTTACGTAAATTCCCAAAAGCCATGAGAAGTCAACAAGATGGCCGCGACTATGGAGGTAGATTTGTGTGGAGGTAGATTTGTGTCTTAATTATTCAATCAAAAAATATATTCTCAATAAAAAAAAATCAGAAAAAGTGTTTGAATGCAAAAAATATTCAAGCATTGCATTTAAACACTTTTTTTTGGATTGAAAATGTTTTGTTTGATTGAAGTGAAGTTTTTGTGTTTGCGCCATATTATTAAATTTTTCAATTAAATTTTATTTATATAGCGTCTACTACAACAGAAGTTGTCTTTCCAGAGACCCAGAACATGACTCCAGCAGTTATTACTTAAACAATGGCAGGTAAAAACTCCCCTAGTGGGATAAAAACTCCCCTTTAGGAGGGAAGAAACCAGCAACTTCCGTGTGTCCAAATGTTCAACCGGAGTCTTGATGCTAAATATGTGATGAAGCAAAATTAAGAATTAATCTCATTCCACAAAAAACAAACAAAAGATAAAACAGGATGAAAATATATTTTTTTATTTGAAGCAACTTTTTTGGGATTGAATAATAAAAACACAAATGTCCTACCCATAATGGGGTAACCATTATGGGTAGGACAGTAGGATGGGTGGCTAACCCTACTCTGTTATTCATTCTTTCTGACTGTTCTCTCTTTTCCTGCTCTACCCAGCTGGATGCACTTAAATTGGAGCTGATGGAGCTTCTTAGCCCTAGCTTGCTCTTTGACCTTCATCTCCTCCATCTTGTCTCTCTAAACGGACGCACTTAGATTCACTCGTTCATCAAAATCATCTTCTTCCCCAGATGTTCATTCAGTGGTGTAGGAACTACGCACTAGCGTGGCGTAGGCACGCCTGTCGGTGGACCAGTTTCTACGGTTGGAAAGTGGACGGGACTGTGGCTGAGCCCGGGCTGTCACGGATGGGTTGGATGAGGACCCAAATGCAGGAGAGCAGGGGCCAGAAGTTGCAAAAAAACTGGGTTTATTAAGAAAAACAAGAACCAAAAACGCTGCAGAGCAGGATTAGCAAAAAAACACGAGAGCAAAAACAAAGAACCTGACAGGACACATGGAGGAAGCAAACAGTACGGAACCACCAGGAGCAAGGGAAAGACAAGACCAGATATACACAAGGGGGTAACGAGACACAGGTGTGAACAATCAGGGCAGATGGAAGACAGGCGGGGCAAAACAGAAACACAAACTGGGGGAAATGTCACACACTGACATGGGCCCTTTTGTGGGCCCTTTTGTAGCTGACCAGTGTCCACCCCTCATAGTGAACGAGGTTATTCGGCTTAAAACAAGCTTTCTTTGTGCTGTGTTTTGGAAAGAAAAAATAAAAAAATTTAAATTTGTTGAAAGAAAAAAATAAAATTATATTGAAGATTTTATTTATAACAAGCTCTGTGCGACACGTTTGCGGTCCTTAAAAGAACCTTATTCAGGCTGGCTTTTACAGGGTTAACCTAACCCTATCCCATTTTTTGTAGCGGTGAAATTTATTCAAATTCATGGATTTAGATTAAAAATCTTATGGGGCATTTCTATTAATAAAACATAATTTAGTCATAATTTTTGTAAATTCCTAAATATTATACATTAAAAATGAAAATCCCATGTTTTTAGGATAAAATTTGGAGGTGCAATAAGGTTTTGGAAGTTAAAAATATAAAATAGGACCAGAGGTTATGGTGAAGGATGGAGGAAGACCGGACACGGTTGAAACGTTGCCCCAGCACACATTCATTTGTTACTTTGATTTGTTAATTATAATATTTGTTTAATTATTTTAATTTTTTTGTAAAAAGCTTAGTATTATTTTAAATCTAATTTCATTTAATACAAAAATGTATATAAAACCACATATTACACAGATTTCCATACATACACATACAGACTTACATATTACACTCATTCACATGATTTACCTGAATGATGGATGGACGAAGGTCCATTATGGGAGGAGATGGGGGAACCGCCCTGGTGAAGTTTCATAAGTCAACACAAATTCATAGTTTAAATCTTCATAATAAATAACATTTCATAAGTAATTAACAAAAATCCCATAGCCAATACACATTCATGGTTAAACAAATTCATAGTATAAAATTCCATCAATTATATTTCACAAATAATATATGTAAACAACACGAATAATACAATTTCATAGTCAGTACACATTCATGGTTAAAACAACCAATCATACTGTATATTCAAACTCCAGAATACATTGAAACTCAGTAAATGTTTTTTTTTTCTTTTAAATTCTGGATAAATACAAACAAAAAAAATCTCAGTTAATAAAAATTTCATAGACATTACAAAATCAGCTTTTAGAAAACCTTAAGATATAATTTCTTATTTTACTTGACTTTATTATTCAAAACCAATTTTCAGTAACCCAAGATCCGGTGACGGAGCAGCAGGAGGGTATAAATAGAGCAGGAGGTTCTTACATTAATATATTAATATATTAATACTATATTCATACTGCTCTCGCTCCTCAGACAGTGCAGACGTGCTTCACAGCTCTGAGCCAGTGTTTCTTTGTGCCTTGGCCTGAAGAAGACTTAAAAAAGTTGAAATGTTGCATTGAGGCACACATTCATTTGAGTTGGCACACATTTGTTCTATTGATTATTAATCACTTTTTTCATTTTCTTAATTATTTTTTCATTATATAAAAAAAATCCTAATGGTGATGAATGACGACTGAACAACTGTCATTCGGAGCTGCCCGGACAGACCGTACACCTCCTGTCTATGGGGGACAGGTTCCTTTTCCTAACCCTAAACTTAATCCCATTCGTCTAAAATTCAAGTCTTAGATTTATTTAATTTAAAAACAGGGTTAAAAAGATTTTAATCTTAAAAAAAGTGTGACGTAAATTTTTTTTTTAGTCTTTATTTAAAAAACAAGGTTAAAAGTTCTTTATTTTGAAATAATTAAAATAAACATTACTTAAATTTAATGAAAAACAAGGTTAGAAGGCTTAAAATAATAAAATAACTATTATATTTCATTCAGTATTCAAGGGGTTAAGACACTAAATCATTTGTGTGTAAAGTTGCTGGTAAAACAGCTGGTAAGACGGTTAAAAACAGAGGGTATAAAAGGCGGAGCCACGAGGAGGCTCATTCTGCTTCTGGCATTCGGAGCGTCAACATCTCTCTCCCCAACAACCTGTTCACAGTTTTACTGTTTCAAGCCTGAGGAAGACCCAGAGAGGGTCCAAACGTTTTCATTTGGCACACTTTCCTTAGTTGTTTTCGATTTTAAAACACCTTTTTGTTTATTTTATTTCATAAAAAAATATTTTTATCAATTTTTCCTTAAAATTAGTTTAAAATTCCTTTCATTTTTTTAATAAAAATGATTAGATTTTTTTCAAAACCTCAAATAGAATATTTATTTCCTTCTTATTGGTTAAGCACTTTTTGTTATATTTATATATTTTATTCATTGGTTCATTTGAACATTTATTATTTAACCCTTTTGTGGTGTTCATATTGTTGTGACTCAGCCAGTGTTTGTGGGTCTGGTGGACCCGTTGCATGTTGTGGTTTTTAATGCCTCACAATCAACCTCACCTACTGTCTTTCAACAACTTTGAAATGCTTTGTTTCATCCTCATAAAATCTTTCTCCCTCTTCCATTTTCAAGTTTGTGCCCCCGACAGCTTTTTTTTCTGCCTCTCCATAATAACGTTATCTGTCAATTCAAACACTCCAGAGCACTCCAGAGGTGGGGGAGGCCCTCGGATTCTTAGTCCCCCGAAGCCGGCCCCTCAGGTTCCGTCTGCTCAGTCCCGAGAACGGCCCTTCGACTCGTCTGCTCAGTCCACGTCCATCCATAATCTATACCCACTATTTCCAATTCAGGGTCACAGGAATCTGCTGATTAAGCAAGTATATAAAATAGATGGATGGATTCAAACTAGCGTCTGTAGAGCAATGAATGTTACAATTAGAGGTTATACCGTAATTATACAAAATGCAAGGATCCCAACATATTCATCGTGGTCTTTTATGGGTGAACATTTCTTTAGGATCTTTCTTAAACTACTCTTGAACATCGTTTCAAAAGTGATGTTTTCCACATCTAATGTCGGCTTCAGTAAATCTGATTTGTATTGTTTTTGAAGACCATTTGCTATTTTTACAGCTATATAATGACTGCTGCGTTTAAAAAACTTCATTTGTTTTGATTCAAATTCCCGTAATATTTGTAAAATCAAATGCGCCAGACGTATGTACATAGGGTGGTCATTTCCACAACACCAAAAAGGAGGACACTATGCCGCATTTAGTGAGAAAAGAAAAAAATCGCAACATACAACTCTAGTGTACTACCCACTACAATATAATTTACAATACCACAGTGATTCTGAGGTACGCTGTTCATCACAAGACAATTTTATCTATCATATATCATGTATGTGTAAGTGAAAGGTGAAAAGTCTTTATTCACACTATTTGAATTTATTCAATACATTCATCATTCAAAGTGCAGTACCAGTACAGCAGAACATGTATGGTCTGAAATGTGCAAATAATACATTTACATAAAAATAAATAAATGTTTCAAAAAAATACATTCCGGTTCTTAAATAAATAAAAAAACTTCAAAGTGCACCTGTTTTGAAAGCATATTTGGCATTAAATTGACATAAAAAATAAATTAATGCAAAGAATACACATTCCAGGTCTTAACAAGCATAAAGAACATTTGTTTTATGTAAACAACAAAAGACTGAGAAAAAACACCATGTAACAGGTGAATATCGACCTGAAAAATGTGTAAAAAATGTAACGTATTTGTGTGTGTGCAGCAGTCCACCTGTATTTTAACTGATTTGTCCTCAGTATCCTGTTCTCAGTATCCTGTTCTTCATTATGGCCTCAGCACTCAGCAAAATCCACCTTCAGCTGCTGCAGCAGCTCAGGAGACAACAGGTCAAAAAACATAGCAAAAATACTGTTATCAACCTTCAAAAATCTGTATTGTTTTAAACCTAGTACATATTCATTTCATAAAGCCCATGCATAGAATCAAATGTTGCATTACAAGCGTTAAGTGTATATTTGTTTAATTAAATATAGTATACAAGTAACAAACAAAAGATGATAATATTGTACTCACCAAATAATTGATCCTCTATCTGCAATACTTCTGGCCTTTTCTGGCAGCATCCAAAATGTTTTTGTTTCCAAGGAACTTCTGGTACATGCTTGTGCAGGGAAAGGTGAAGTTGACACAAACTTGGAGCTCTGCCTTAACGCTGTCTTTTTTTTTTATATATATATTTTTATTAGGGGGTAAGGCACAGTAGAACATAGTCATACAACATACAGAATATACAGTCTACCTCCTAGGATGTTTTTTTTTTTTTGATTCAACAGAACAAAAAATCCACACAAAGAAATGAAAATTGTTCTAAGTAATATTTAAGTATCAAAGCTGCACAGTATAAATAAAAAAAAAAAAAAGAATAAAAAGGGGGAGAGATAAAAACAAAAAAAAAACAAAGAAAAACGAACCCCAAAAACAAAGGAAAAGTAAATAAATAGATAAAAAGGAGGAAGAAAGAGAGGAATGAAAGAAGAGAGGGATGGGGGATCCGTCAATCAGGACGCAGGGACTGGAGAGAGTGGAAGAATGTAAGAAAGGGAAGCCACTTATTATAAAATTTCTTACAACTACCCTTCAGTGAATATTTAATCTTTTCCAGCTTCAGAAAAAACATGGTGTCGTTGAGCCACTGAGTACTAGAAGGAGCCTTAGTCGACTTCCAGTGGAGAAGAAGATGGCGTATTGCCAGTAAGGAAGTAAAAGCCAGAATGTCTATTTTGATTTGAAGTAAACCGGCCATGGTCCTCTGGGAGCCCGAATATGGCAACATGGGGGGAGACTTTTATATTCACCGAGAGTATTTTTGACATGGTGTCAAAATAATTCCACCAAAAGCGAGAAAGTAGTGGGCATGAGTAAAACATATGGGTTAAATTGCAGGACGAGGCATGACATTTGTCGCATTCGTCAGTGACACTGGGATAGATCTGTGAGAGTCGAGCTTTAGAAAAGTGGACTCTAAACAGTACTTTAAACTGTATAAGTGTAAGACGAGCGCAGGATGAACTTGTGTAAATTTTTTTAAGAGCAGCGTCCCACCAGTCATCCTCCAAATTTAGATCCAGTTCATCTTCCCAGACAGCCCTAACTCTAATAACTGGAGAGAGATCGAAAGACAGAAGGTCATCGTAAACCTTAGAGATCAGTGATTTTTGAAGTGGATCATGGTTTAAAAGCACCTCCCACTGTAGAGTCGGCGGAGAGGATGGAAAAACTGGAAACAAAGCTTTAGCGCAGTGTCTAATCTGAAAGTATCGAAAGAGATGAGAAGGCGGGAGATTAAATTCACCTGAGAGATCTGCAAAGCTGCGAAAGATACCATCCTTGTAAAGATCTCCAAAACTTTTCAGGCCCTTATTATGCCATATGAGAAAGGTTGAATCTGTAAGCGGAGGTCGAAATAAATGATTGTTCAGTAATGGAGCTAAAGTAGATGCTGACTTAAATTTGAAGTGTTTCCTAAATTGATACCAAATTTTAAGTGTGGAGTGAACCACTTGATTATTTTTAAGACAGAGAGGTTGGATGGAATAGATGAGGTAAGTAGAGCAGGTAAAGAGGATGAAATGCATGACTGTGCCTCCAATTTACACCATGGCATATTCACCGATTTGAACCAAAATTAAATTTTTTGAATATGTGCTGCCCAATAATACAGTTGGAAATTGGGAAGTGCCAGTCCGCCATTGAATTTACATCTCTGAAGTGTGGATTTGCGGATTCTAGGAGCCTTCCCACACCATAAGAAGTCAGAAATAGTTTGATCAATTATTTTAAAAAAGTGTTTTGGTAAGAAAAGTGGAAGACAATGGAACAAAAATAGAAATTTGGGCAAAATGTTCATTTTAACTGCATTAATTCTTCCAATTAACGAAATAGGTAAGCTTTTCCATCTATGGAGGTCAGATTTAATTGTAGACATTAAAGGTGAGAGATTAGCAGAAAAAAGAGAGCTTAACGTTCTGGTTACGTTGATCCCAAGATACCTAAAGCCGGAAGGACTAATCTTAAAAGGGATATCTGACTGTACGAGCTGTGTTGCTGAGTCATTAATGGGATAGCATTCACTTTTAGATACGTTCACTTTATAGCCTGAGAAAGACCCGAATCTCTGGAAAGCAGATAAAATTGAAGGAATGGAGAGGACAGGATCCGAGACATATAACAATAAGTCATCAGTGTAAAGTGACAGCTTAAATTCTGTTCCCAATCGGGAGATCCCAGTAAAAGTGGTGGAGGACCTCAGAAAGATTGACAGGGGCTCTATAGCTAGTGCGAATAATAGGGGAGAGAGGGGACACCCCTGTCTGGTGCCACGGGCTAGAGTAAAAAAATTGGACTGAATGCCATTAGTGGAAACGCTTGCTTGTGGAGACGTGTAAAGGAGACGTATCAAAGAAATGAACCCATTCCCCAGCCCAAACTTCTTCAGTACAGTAAATAAATAGTCTCATTCAATCCTATCAAATGCCTTTTCAGCATCGACCGAGATTTCGACTTCAGGTGTTGTGGTGACAGTTTTAGAGTGAATAATATTTAAAAGTGTCCGCACATTAAAGAATAACTGTCGCCCCTTAACAAATCCTGTCTGTTCATTTGAGACAATAGTTGGCACAATGTTCTCCAAGCGATAAGCCAAGGCTTTAGCAAGGATCTTAGCATCTACATTTATTAACGAAAGAGGTCTGTATGAGCCGCAGAGAGTTGGATCCTTATCTTTTTTTAAGAGTAGACTTATGGAGGCTTGCCTTAAAGTGGGAGGGAGAGTGCCATGTTCCAGTGATTCCTTATAAACAGCATGCAATAAAGGGGACAATTTATCCTGAAATTTCTTTAAAAATTCCACTGGAAATCCATCAGGGCCCGGAGCGCTGTTATTTTGCATACTTCTCACAGCGAGATTAATTTCTTCTACCGTTAATGGCGAGTCAAGATTTTTAGCAGCATCGGAGCCTATAACAGGAAAGTTGAGGCTATCTAAGAATGAATTCAATTCAGTGGAGCCAGATGGAGATTCAGACGTATATAAAGAGGAATAAAATGAGTGAAAGAAAGAATTAATGGCGGTGGGATCCTGATGCAATGAGCCTGATGAATCTTTTATCTGAAGGATCATACGTGAGGCTGCCTGGCGACGTAATTGATGAGCCATGAGCCGACTTGCCTTGTCTCCATGTTCATAATATACGGAGCGTGATCGTAAGAGAAGTCGCTCTGCGTCATTAGTGGTAAGGAGATCAAATTCAGTCTGTAAATCGACACGTTGCTTAAGAAAACTGGGAGAGGGGCAAGTAGCAAGTTGTTGGTCCAATTTTGTGATCTTAATAGAGAGTTCTTGTAATTTGGCTTTCTGGGACTTATTCAAGTGAGCAGAGAAGGAGATAATTTGTCCCCGCAAATATGCTTTTAATGATTCCCACAGCAGTGAAGATGAAATTGGTTCCATATCATTTTGATTTATAGAGATGTAATCATCAATTTTAGTTGTAATAAAATTGGTGAACTTATCATCTGAGAGAAGTAATGTATTGAACCTCCAAGATGTTGAGTAGCGTGGCTGTGAAGAGAACTGAATATCCAAAGAAAGAGGAGCGTGGTCTGGAAATCACAATAGGATGATAATGAACAGACAGTACTTTGGGAATTAGTTTAGCATCAATAAAATAATAAATCCGAGAGAAAGATTGATGCATCTGAGAAAAGAAGGAATATTTTTTGGTACGAGGGTTATAAAATCTCCAAGGATCGGTGCAACCGTTCTTGGACACAAAATCTGAAAGAGACCTCATTGAAGAAGGAGTCAGATTTCGTGGGCTGGAGCGGTCTAGTTTGGGGTCAATTACGCAGTTCATATCCCCGCCAATTATAAGAAGACTGTCGTTCAATGAGGGGAGACATTCAAAAAGCTTGTTCATAAAGTGTGGGTTGTCAAAATTGGGGGCATATATATTAACTAATAATATGGGAATATGAAATAGCGTTCCCGCCACAATTAAGTATCTGCCGTTTTTGTCTGAAATCACCTTAGAAGCTGAAAACTGCATTGACTTACCAATTAATATAGCAGCCCCCCTGGCCTTAGAGTTGAAATCAGAGTGAAACACCTCAGAAACCCAGGGACATTTAAGTCTGACCTGGTCTTTGGTGCGCATGTGGGTTTCCTGAAGGAACACTAAGTCAGCTTTAAGACGTCTCAGGTGAGCAAATATTCTCGATCTCTTAATTGGACTCCCCATGCCTTTAATATTCCAGCTCAACAATCTCACAGAAGTACCAGTATTAGTGGCCATATGTTAAATTCCTAAAGATAGAGATGTACCGAATGCGGATCCCCAAGGAAGGAAAGGAAAGAAAGGGATGGAGGGAGGAAAGAAAGAAAGAGGGAAAAAAAAGAGAGGAGGGGAGAAAAAAAATAAATAAAAAAGGGGGAAAATTGAAAACAACAACAAACTTAACCTACTGAACCCCCCACCCCCCAATTGCACTTACAACGACCCCATCCCCAAACGATGGAGAACCCAGTGCAAACTCCAGAAGGAGTCAGATCCCTGAAAAGAACACTTCTGGCTTTAAGCATAACTAATAACTAACAAGCTTCGTGTTGAGCTCCTGCAAGCCCAGCAACATTAACAGAGAGGTACAACCAATCACGACCAAGTTAAACTGAAAACCACATACCGTGTATATATGGGAGAAAAAAAAAAAAAAAAACACCCGACACTGATGAACTGAAAAAAGTTCAACTAGACTTTGAGCGACGTGATGAAAGCGCTGGCCTCCTCTGCCGACCTGAACTCCCTCTCTGCGCCGTTGTGAGTGATGCGGAGCCGGCGGCGGACGTCATTAAAGGCGGCTCGGGCACGGGCCGTCTTCTGGGTGTGGTCGGGAAAGACAGAAAAAGTCAACTCTCCACACGTAATCCGTTGCTGAGCCCTGGCTCGGCGCAATATATCCACACAGTCTGTATGGTAGTGCAGACGGGCGATGATGGGACGAGGGCGCTCTCCGGGCTTCGGCTTCGGCTGGAGGGTGCGGTGAGCGCGGTCCACGAGAGGCTGCTTCTCCTGCTTAAAAGCCTCCTTGAGCAGAGAGGGAATATCCGTAACAGCAGAAGAGGTGGAAAAATCTTCAGGAATTCCCACGATCCGTATGTTATTGCGCCGGGATCTCGCCTCCAGATCCTCACATTTATTATCCAGCCTTATCAGTTCAGTTGACAGATGCTCCACTTTAGCCTGTAAGGTTGTGATGTCATCGGTGCAGGATGAAAGAGATGTTTCCATTTCACTCACGGTGTTCTTCAGAGCGCGCACATCAGACTGGATGTTTGTAATGCTGCTTGATAATTCCGACTTCACCGCTTGCAGCTCAGTCTTGATGCTCGACAGGTTCTCATTCAAGGCAGCCTGAAGCTCCGCTTTGAAAACAGCCGCCATCTCAACGCGGAGTGATGCGAGCAGCTCGGCCTTAAAGTCGTGTGAAGGAGGAGCGGCCCCGGCGGCCTCGGCCAGGCTGGACGGGGGGTCACCACGAGGCGGGGATGCGGCGTGCGAAGAAGGCCGCGGCGGTGGTACGGATGGTTTGATTTTTGGAGGCATTTTGGTCGGCAAAAATACGGGGCCAAAGTAGAATAATGAAGGTCGGGAAAAATAAACCGAAGGAAGATGAAAAAGCTGTACTAAAAATAGATATTCTTAAAGGTTGTTGCAGGAGCTCAAAAAAACACGTCCTCTTCCATTAGTCGCTACACCGGAAGTTGCCTTAACGCTGTCTTTACTACTTTTGCTTATAAATGTATGCTCCTTTGACCATTCCGCGTTGAACAAAGTCGTCTTTTCGGCATGCTAACATTTAGAAACGAGACGACACATGGGAACAGGGGGCGGCTTGTTTACATTTTCAACCGATGAGAAATCAGGGAATTGAGTGACACCGCTTTTAGCCAATCATATTTTAAACCAATCACTGAAAGTCTTACATCATTGGATGATTTGAAGCGTTGCCTTCAAGTGCAACTCCAAAAAGGAGGACAAATAAGCGTCCGGCTTGAGGCTGCGCAGGACGCCGGACAAGGCATTTAAATTCCGGACTGTCCGGCCTAAATCCGGACGTATGGCCACCCTATATGTACATGGTCCTGAAGTTTTCAAAGATATACGTTTTGGTATGTTTTCTATGTTGTCCTTGCCGTGATATAAATTCACAAAGTATAAATCTGGATAAGTGGTTAACGAACATGTCTTTTTCAGAAAAACGTATTGATGATTTAGAAGACCGGATGCTGAAACCCAGGAAAACACTTGTTATTCTTCATTTTCTACAGAGTTGGGTGAACTGTCTATCTGATTGTAGCCGACTCGTGCTATGGAGGGGACTTTATTGTTCACCAGACGCACATGGCAGCCGTCGTGTCCGTCTCTCTGGCAGCTCCGTTTCACCCTCCTTTCCAGGGTCAGCCCACTACTTAAAGACCCAGGCAGGTAACAGAGACTGATTAGACACACCTGTGCCCAATCAACTGATCCAACCCGCGCCACCTGTGCGCTACTCCCCCGCAGTCCACCCAATCCTACACCCTGCCAAACTGATCAGTATATTTAAAAGAAAAAGGCTGTATCCGAAATCACATACTAACATACTACATGCTACATACTGCAAAGTATGTACTGTATACTGCCTACTAAATGAACGATTCAGTACGCCGCTCCAGCAGACCGTTCACACAGCAGTATGCAGCCAAGTATCCCAGAAGGCATTTCGCACCAAAACGACAGCGGAAGCCGAGAGCTAAAAGCAAGGACCGCAGTGAAAACCGCATAGAAAAATCACTATTTGCAGGAATGGCTCTTAAATGTTTCATTTTAGTTGGCACATTGAACTAGTTGGCAATCGATCTCCCTCTCCACCACACATCTGGCCTTTTAATGGTGGCGATTATATCTGGCCTGCACAACATTCTGCACCGGCTCCCTGTATGGGGTCATGAGTGTTATTGGTGCTGTCAGGCAGGGATATCCCCCATCCCCAATGAGGATCCAGCCAGGAGGTGGGTAGGGCTGCTGGTAGTACAGCGAGCTCCACCGCAGGACTCTCTCTCCATCTTCTCCTGCCTGTCCATCCGCTCTCTCTCCATCTTCTCTTCCCTGTCCATCCGCTCTCTCTCCATCTTCTCCTCCCTGTCCATCCGCTCTCTCTCCATCTTCTGTTCTCTTTCAATTACACCCGTCTCTCTCTCCTCATCTTTTACGGACATCTGCTCAGACAGGTGGACCAAGTCCGGCTCCCTCCTCTTTTTGGCAGGGGTGCATTTTCATCCTGGGGGGGTTCCCTGGTTGAGGGGAGGAGAGACCACTACCCAGGGGTTCCATGATCATCCTGGTTGAGGGAGGAGAGACCACCACCACATCCTGGTTGGATGAGTCAATGGTGACCGGAGGCAAAATGCTAGGCCTCCGGCCCAGTGACTCATCCATAAGTGTGAACCACTTCCAGGATGCAGCAGTGGCCTCTCCTCCCTCTGTGCTTACCCCTGTCCTTGGGGCCATAAGTTGGCACATTGAACTAGTTGGCAATCGATCGCCCTCTCCACCAAACATCTGGCCTTTGAATGGTGGTGATTATATCTGGCCTGCACAGCATTCTGCACCGGCTCCCTGTATGGGGTCATGAGTGTTATTGGTGCTGTCAGGCAGGGATATCCCCCATCCCCAATGAGGATCCAGCCAGGAGGTGGGTAGGGCTGCTGGTAGTACAGCGAGCTCCACCGCAGGACTCTCTCTCTCCATCTTCTCCTGCCTGTCCATCCGCTCTCCATCTTCTCTTCCCTGTGTCACGTCTGGGGGTAAGGTGTGGACCCAAACCCAGGAGAGAGAGGGAGGCCGGAGGCAGGAGTTCTCAAAAAACAAAAGATTTATTCCAACAAGAGGAAAAAACCAAAAACACTGTAAGAGCCATATTAGTATTGCTTATAATAGTTTATATTTTTCCTTTAAAATGTGGAATGGCTCCTTTTTAATTATGCTGTTGATGAAATCACACAGTAGCTTGGCTCAGACCAGATTAAGCAGCCTAAGGAGCAAGACAGTTTTTTGACAAATACCTCAGAGTGAATCTTGTAACTTTGTTTTTGCTTTTAAGTAAAATTATTTTTGAACAGAGTTACTGCCTTGGAAGATTCTTTTTCTCGTGTCAAGCTTATTGCCAAGAAGACTGCTTAATATTAGTGGTAAAGTGGAGTAGCCAGAAGAAGAAAGATTGCCATTACACACTGCTTGGCTCAAAAACCAAGGAGCACATGGAGGGAAGAACAGTACGGTCCGACAGGGAACAAGGGAATGACAAGACCAGATATACACAGGGGATAACGAGACATGACGAGACACAGGGGCAGACACAAGCAGGGCAGATGGGACACAGGCGGGGCAATGTCAAACCTTGAAACCCTGTCCATCTGCTCTCTCTCCATCTTCTCCTCCCTGTCCATCCGCTCTCTCTCCATCTTCTGTTCTCTTTCAATTACACCCCTCTCTCTCTCCTCATCTTTTACGAGCGCCACACAATCAGCGCCTCGGTGTCCTGCTCTGTCCTTAACAAAAAATAGATTTTAAGTTATATGTTGACATGAAAACGCCACCGTTTTTGCTACGTGTAAACAGGGCCTTAGACTCATGGACCTATGCAGTCATCTGACCATTCACAAATCTAACCTGGATGTCTGTGGTTCAGGGTCTGGTTCGGGACTTAGTGGTGGTGTCTCAAAAAGTCTCTGCTTTCTTTCTCTGCACCTCTGCTGAGTCTCTGTCCAATACCTCCGCTTGTACCTTTGCTCCCTTTCACCCAGAGCAGCCATGTTGCCTTGTTACTCCTGTAGTTGCCCTTTTCTGCCATCTCTCCCTGTCTTTTTGTAAATTTGCTGCTTTCTTTACAGGGTTGGCATTTTTTTGCAATGATTTTCATAAATCGCTCCTCTCGTCTCTGTCCAGTCAATTCAATTCAAATTGGCTTTATTGGCATGAATGGTAACCATTAGTCTCTCCTGTTCTCTTTTCTCTTCTCTTTCAAATCTCCTCCTCTCTCTTGCTTCTTCTCTCTCCACTGTGTCAAGGTGGTGTGGTTGAGGACCCAGATGCAGGAGAGCGAGAGGCAGGAGTTCCAAAAAACAGGGTTTTATTTAACTAAAAGGGCAAGAACCAAAAACGCTGCAGAGCAGGATTACCAAAACAATAGAGCAAAAACCGAAGGACACATGGAGGAAGGAAACAGTACGGAACCACAAGGAGCAAGGGAAAGACAAGACCAGATATACACAAGGGGGTAACGAGACACAGGTGTGAACAATCAGGGCAGATGGAAGACAGGCGGGGCAGAACAGAAAACACAAACTGGGGGAAATGTAACACTGACACACTGCTTCCTTCTCTCTTCTTTCTTCTCTTTCTGCCACTTCTCTCATCATCCTTTCCTCTCTCTTCTGCGCCTCCCTCTCTTGCTCATCCCTTCTCTCCTCCAACTAACTCATCTACTGAGTCCTTTTCCACTGATGGAAGGCGAACATTTTCTGGGAGAACAGCAGGCAATTTTTTGTTTTGGAGGATGTACTTGATCATGCCTTCCATTTTTTTTTCATCGTTAGGTGGATACAGAAGGTTTTCCCTATTAGTTTCATCATAACTGTCTATGTCCTCTGTTGCTGTGCTTGAGAATGTCTCCTCGTCGGTACTCCGTACTTTTCTGAATAGGTTGCGGTCTGTTTCAAATAAAGGCTGAATTATGGTTCTGCGTCAAAATGGCGCCGTGCCTACGCCGCAGCCGTGATGCCGTCGTGAACCCTTCGGACTTCTGCAACACTCCATTTCGTCGCGGAGCAGTACCCCCCGCGAGCGCTAGGGGGGTGCGATCTTTTCCTGAATGGTTTATGATGGTCTCTAGTTGACTCTTTGTTTAGCTTCCGGCTTTTCCGGCCACAATGTAAACAATGGCGACCAGGAGAGAAAGGATCTTGCTGGAGTTGCAGTTGTTGGATGTCGAAAGAAATATGTTTATCTTAAATTATATTCGCAACAGAAGAAGGGAGAGGAGGAGGAAGAGGAGATGGGATGTGCGCCCATTGAACCAATCGAGGCAAAGTACGGGCGTATTTTCAGTGCTGGTTCGACCTCTGCGAGACATCGACGAAGAAATGCACTTCAGGTAACTATTGTTCTCAGGCATCATGCCTGATTTCATGCACAGAGCAGTCTCTGTTACAATTGTTTTATTATGTGGTGTGTATTTTCAATGTTTTATGTAGGACTAATGAGATGGAATTAGCTTTCTACTAAATCTGGTGCCCATCTTCTCGTTTCTTGAAAATGATCAATGCAAGCACAGGTCCCTAAACTACTAAATAAATGGTATCGTAGGCCATTTCCACCAATATAATACAAAAAAAATGCAAAATCATAAAATGACATTTGGGTTTCAAAGTTGAAGTTATGCGATTTAAAAAATGATATTAAAATGTATAGTTTGGAGATAGAAAACATGGGATAAAATGTTGGAATTATAAAATAAAATAAAAAGTTGTATTTTAGTTTTTATCTCATGATCTTGATTTATTGTTGAGGGTCATGCTTTTTGGAAAATGCTGCTTTCATGCATTGTAATGTGTGTTTTATTCTCCTGGACAACTTTTGAGGCTCACACATCTTTCCTGCTTTTTTTGTTTTGTTTTCTCCTGCAGGTACTTTAGAATGTCAGCAAGTCGATTTGACGATCTGCTTCGTCGTGGGCAGCCGCTGATATCTCACCAGAGCACACACTCCATGCCTGTTGACGCAGCCCAGAGACTTGCAGTTACTTTGCGACTTTTAGCTTCTGGTGGTAGCCAACAGTCTGTTGCAGCGAGCTACAAGTTGTCCTCCTGCACTGTGTCTGGTGTAGTGTCAGAGGTCTGCAAAGCTTTATGGACGGTCCTGCAGCCTGAATTTCTTCCTTGCCCTTCAACTAGCCAGTGGGAAGCTGTTGCTGCAGACTTTTGGAGATTGTGGAACTTTCCGAACTGTGTAGGGAGCGTCGACGGGAAGCACGTCAACATCAAGGTACCGCCACGCTCCGGGAGTGATTACTTTAACTACAAGGGTTGTCACTCCATTGTTATGATGGCAACATGTGATGCAAGGTATTGCTTTATTAAATTGTATTAATATTATTGTTATTTTTATGTTTAATATTTAAATTATTTTTATTAACAGACATACAGACATTATACAAGAAAACAGCAAACAACCGAACACCCAGGGGTTTCTTTACATTAAAAATGTAGATATGTAAAATGATTAAGCAACTTTAAAATAATGCTCAATTTCTTTCTGGTAGGTATCGCTTCACCATGTTGGACGTGGGCGGATATGGAAGGGAAAGTGACGGGGGCATTTTCAAGGAGAGCAAATTTGGCTCGATGCTGCTCGGCCATGAGCTCAATCTGCCCGCACCAGCGAAACTCCCTGGAACACAAGTCCAAATCCCCCATGTGATTGTTGGTGATGCTGCCTTCCCCCTGCACTGCAATCTCATGCGCCCCTTCCCAGGTATGGCAGAGACCTAATTTCAAACGTAGTTGTCTTTGTTATGGCCACTTACTTTGTTTTTACTTCACATGATTGTGACACAACAATGTTCTATTCATTAATACTCAAACTGTGTACTTTCCGATGCAGGGACCAATCTGAGCATGGAGAAGCAGACCTTCAATTACCGTCTTTCCAGAGCCAGGCGTGTCATTGAAAACAGCTTTGGAATCATGGTGGCAAGGTGGAGGATTCTTGGACGGCATGTTGAGTTCCTGCCAGAGAAGGTCGTGGATGTTGTAAAAGCATGTGTTGTCCTGCACAACTACCTGGCCTACACTGACGATCTGAACACACCAGGGACCAGATACATACCACCAAGCTTTGCAGACTCTGATTCAGGTGGATCAGTGGAGCCTGGGGAGTGGCGAGGACTGGTAGCAGGGGACTCAAATCTGGTGGGGCCCATAGATCCCTCACAGATGTCAAGGAGCCGTTCCACCAGAGCTGCCCAGGCTGTCCACAATGATTTGACTGCCTTCTTTCTGTCACCGCAGGGAATTGTGCCATGGCAAAATGGCATAGTGTGCCGTGGCACTCTTGGCTAATAATGAAATTGTTCATTTAGCTGTCATGTTTTGTAAATAGTTGTTTTGGGAATAAACAATTGGGCTGTGATAAATGTTCCTTTGAGTGGAGAAAAATAAATGTTTGATTTCCTCATCCCAGTATTGTTTTTGTAATAGTTGCTGGCCTTAAAATAGGTGAATATTGAAACAATTCATACTTTGTGTTTGTTTTGATGAGTTACATTTTTAAACTTTGGTTTGATTTATTTTATTTTTGTACGTGTAAAAAAAATATGAAACGACACTTCATGAGAAGTTTAAGAAAACAAAACAAAGAATGTCATCCTTTAAAACTTGCTAACTTGATTTACATTACCAAAAAAGGAGTAGGAAGAAGTGTAAACTTATTTAGTCCTACCCCCATTCACTGGTCACTTAACCTGTATTTATAAATATTCACTGCACTCACACTGGTAACAGTATTATATACTGTAATTATACTCACACAGATCCGTATACATGCATACATACACAGTTGCATATTTCTATATATTAGTACACATGCCCATATAGATATTTATATAAATATACTTATGTACACACTATATACACACAGTACTCGAGTTGTAAAAAAAAAAAAAATCAGGGGGGATGATAGATTTTATCATATGGGGACAGAATTTGTGCTGATTACAAATAATATATTACAAGTGAGATGGTAATAAGTTGTTCCTAGCTTTACGCCTGAATTGTGCAGTTTGAAATACTATGTCAAAAAATTTTGATTAATTTAGAATTGAAGGAATTGGTGTGTTCTCTTCATTTATAACCCTATGGTTTTGTGTATACACACTGGCCTATCATACTATACTATACTATACCTAATAATTGAAAATACTGATACATGAAATGCTCAGAGTCAGAATATAATCAAAGTGCACTTTATTCAAACTGTGCAAAAAACAAATCGCACACACAAACAGTGCAATAAAAAAACCGTGCAAAAAAACAAATCGCACACACAAACAGTGCAATAAACAAACTGCAAAAAAACAAATCGCACACACAAACAGTGCAATAAAAAAAACGTGCAAAAAAACAAATCGCACACACAAACAAAAGAGTGCTGAAAAGAATGCTGATTAAAGGCTGAAATATGGTTCTGCGTCAAAATGATGCCGTGCCTACGGCGTGTTGTTTTCGTCCACGCAGACACGCCGTCGCTGACGCGTACCTCCCGAAAATTGTAACTACCCGTCGAGCGACGCAGACCACACGCAGACGGAGCGGGCTGTGATTGGTTCGCTTGGAAGCAACGCATTTCCGGTTTCCGGTTTGAAGCAGTCGTGAACTTTCAGGGCTCTTTTCTTCATTTATATGTGATTTTTTTCCTGACTTTTCCTGAATGTTTTATCCAACTTTTTCCGTTACAGTAAATCAAAGATTTACTCAACTTGCCCCAAGCACGGGGTAAGTTGAACCATGTAATGGGGTAAGTTGAACCTATATGGTCAGTTGGACTATTTTATTTCCCAAGCTAAATCCAGAGTATAGTTTATTAATATAATTGATTAATTCATCAAACATAGTTTACTAATACATGTTAGCTGTTAGAAATAGGCATAGCATTTCATAGAGGCATCATTTAGCCATATAAAATAGGCCAGATTAAACAGTACAAAACAATGACGTTTATTTTTAAAACATTTTATTATTCAAGTGGCAAAATTTCAAATTCAAACAAAAAAGTGCTACATACAGTAGTCTACAGTGTCACAATTACTGTTCCCCCATGCATTCAGAGAATGAGGTAGCTTTCTGAAGAACAAACTAAAACGAAAATGCATGTAGCCGATATCTTATAATTTTCTCTACTTGGTTCCATGTTCCCAATTCCCAACACCCGTTTCATCTACATTATAGATCATGTTTGGAGGAAACTTATACCTGCAAGAGAGACAAGACATACAAGACAAATCAGAATAATACATACCGGTAAACATTAGGTAAACTAAACATCATTATTGTGTAGTCATCCATTATAGTTCTAGAGAGTTCATTTACTGTACCTGTCCATCCCATTGGCCAGATTGTCAAAGAATTCCCCAACAGTAGTTCTGTTAAAAGCCGTAGATCTTCCAAGAGAAGTTGCTTCCGGAATACGCCAGGAAAGATGGTGGCGTGCTAGAAATGCACTGAACCAATCGTTACCTAAAATAACATATTTAATTAGATAAATAAAGTAGCCTAGTTAGATGCACAAGATCAGGTAGACCTGCCTAACATACACAATTGTTTTTCCTATACTGCCTACCTGCTAAGCCATTTTCCCAGTTGATGGGGACACTGATGCTGTTCCTTTTGGCAAATTCACATGCCAGTTTGCGGCATTTCTCAGCTGTAAGGCCGTGGAACTGGTCAGACAGCTTTTTTATGTGGTCAGCAAGCTCCTTCTCCATCTTGGGTGTGAAGACCCTCTTCGCCAATGCTGTCCCACCATACGCTATGGTGGTTATTCCCTTCTCCTTCCTCTGCATGTACCTAAAATTTACAATTCTTAGTCATTTATCTGACACTCTTAATACCTAGGTTGGTACTATAAGTGCTATGGGCTGAGTAAGTCTGAAGAGGTGAGTTTTTAGAAAGGAAGGCCGGGATTGAGTCTGAAAACCCACCTTTGCAGGGTATTCCTGTTAATGCCGGTTTCGGCTGCCACTGATCTGATGGATCTCCCATCAATCACTGCAGTGGCTGCTCTCTGCATCTCATCAGGGGGTGCTTTGGCCCTCTCAGTTTTTCTTTTATATGTTCTTACCATGGTAGGTCTTCTGCAATATTTGAAATATGGAGAAAATAAATATGTTGCATACATTTATGTTAGAATAGAAATGTATAATTTATACATTTTTATTAATAATTTGGGGGTAAGTTGAACCAGGGTGGGGTAAGTTGAACCACTGGCCCAATTTACCCCAATGCTTTGGTTCAACTTACCCCATGGCTACTTTTTGACAAAACATGGCTAGCTGCATGCTACAGGCTAATGTTTAGCTAAATGATTCATGTGGGTTTTATACATTGGAATATCACCAACATGCATGATATATAACTTTAATCTAAATAATTTTTATCCCGGTTTTTTCCCCATTTTATCACCCAGTGCTCCTACCTAAGTGACAGTCCTGGGCATTGCCATCCTCTACCAACCCAGGGAGTTCCTGCACTGAGCTCAGGTCTCCTCCTTAACCTGAGGAGTGAGCAGGCCGCATCTTTTCACCAGACAGGGTGGGGCTTCTCCGGCCGGACGTAGCACGTGGAAGGATCACGTTATTCCGGCCGGATCCTCCCCACCCCATCTGGCGCCCCGGTTGGCCAGAGGGGGCATGTATAGCCCATGACTGTGTGCATGTCTTTGTGAGGGTAGCTCACATTAGCTACCCAGGGGAACACGGGGAGAACATGCAAACTCTACACAGAAAGATCCTTTCGCCAACCCCACCCAGGGTGTGGGCACTGAAGTAAGAAGTAGGAAGAAAAATAAGTAATGGAGTAAAGATACCTAAAAAATATACTTAAGTACAGTAACAAAGTACTTGTACTTCATTACTTGAAACCTCTGGTGATCAGACAGATGGGGGAAGCCAGGCAGGGGTAACCTCCATCTCCCAATATGCACTTCCCCTCTGGTGGATACAGCTGCCTGACATATACGGGGCTGTTTTTAAGCACCCGAGCATCATGGACAGACCCTGGGAAACCCACAAATATGTCCAGGAAGCGCCCCTGATGGTCGCAGATGGCCTGCAGCTGTACGGAGTGGAAGAGCTTCCTGTTCAGGTAACACTGATTGTTAGCAGCAGGAGGCTTCACCCTGATGTGGCAGCCATCAATTGCCCCCACAGCCACACTTGTCTTGCCCAAGTGTCCTTGGGCAAGACACTAAATCCCCCGGTTGCTCCCGGTTGTCAGGCCAGCGCCGTTGTGTATGGCAGCTCCGCCGACAACCGGTGTGTGAATGTGTGCGTGTGTGGGTGAATGTTTGCAGTGTAAAGCGCTTTGGGGCTGTAGGAGTACAGCTGGAAAGCGCTATATAAGTGTAAGCCATTTACCATTTACCATTTACACTGAACATGTTGGATCCAGCGAAGTGACTGAATCCAGAGCTGACTTCCTCCAGCTGGTGGTCACCTCTGGGGAAGTGGATTACTCTGCCCAGAATGGTCAGGACAGCTTTGCTCACCCTGTGAACAATGTCGTGGACGGTGGATCTGGGGATGTCAAAGGCCGTTGACACAACCCTGTAAGAGGCAGCATGAGCCAGCCAATATAAAAATAAAAGGACCTCAATGTCCTTGGCCCAACCATGGGCTGACTCCAGCTCCAGGGCAGCAACCAAGGCAGTGATGGAGGGCTTTGAGAGTCTGAGGTTGGGGCGCAGGTCAACCAGATCATCCAAATACTGCCTGATGATGGGCACTGTGGTGTTCAGCTGGCAGTACACCATTGGATTCATGTTCTGAAATAAAAATAAAGAAATAGGAGTTATTGGTGTATTTTCTTTTTAAAAATGTAATATTATTTTGTTATCACTTTACAAGGCACAAAAGTAGGCTATAGGTATACAGTTGCTTATAAATGGTCATGCTTAGTATGCTGCTTTGGGTTACTGCAAAAAATGGTTCATACCAAAATATATATTCTGTCACATAATGTTTTTAAATAGCCTAAACTAACCATGAAATTACCCAAGTATATTTTTATTGCAAATGTGTCTAATTTAATGAGTAGACATGTCAAATATAAACTACAGGTACAATAGGGCCTTCACACTGTCAGTGCTCTGGCCCTAATTACATCAGATGAGGAGGTCAGCTATTCTATTTTATATTTATATCTTTAAAATAAATGTATTTTATATTTAATTTTTTTATGTATAGCATATTAAATAGAACTTCGTAACTCATATTCCCTGAGAAGTAAAAAAAAAAGTGTTATGCTTGCCTTTTCCTCTAAATAGAGGAGTATCTGGCGATGCAGTTCCCTGTCGGAGTCCCGACATCTGTTCAGCCTTCTTTTTCTGTTTCTCGTTAGAAGTTGAGGTGAGAAAAACAACACACTGCGCAGGGGAATATCCATCTTTTTTGGGCCAGGATAAACGAGAAGCGAGAGCGGAGCCAAAGTTTATAGAACGTCATACAGTTAGCATACAGTTTATAGAACGTCTCTGGCGGAGCGGAGCGCTGCTACCGTTACCATGGTAACAACTCCCCCCTCCCTACGGCAGGAAGTGACGTGTGCGCACTTAATAGTACGTACGAATTAATGCACACTACTGATATTTACTCAAAGGTGTGCCAAATTTAAGCATACATTTTAGTACATACTATTTAGTATGCGATTTCGGACGCAGCGCAGATATACACAAGGGGGTAACGAGACACAGGTGTGAACAATCAGGGCAGATGGAAGACAGGCGGGGCAGAACAGAAAACACAAACTGGGGGAAATGTAACACTGACACACTGCTTCCTTCTCTCTTCTTTCTTCTCTTTCTGCCACTTCTCTCATCATCCTTTCCTCTCTTCTGCGCCTCCCTCTCTTGCTCATCCATTCTCTCCTCCAACTCACTCATATACTGGAGGAGGTCTATCCACCTCTTCCTCCTTACAGGGGTCTCAACCTCCTCCCTGCTGTCAGTAGTGGAAGGTGGTGAGTATACAGCAGCATCTGTGGTATCGGAGGCGATGAGGACAGGTGGAGTGATGGGGGGCCTGTCCCCAAGCACCTCATCCATGGCCCTGAACTATTTCCAGGATGCTGACGCCCGTGGGGGGACACTTCAATTCCTATAAAAGCAAATATATCAAACATGAAAATTAGCTCTTCCAGACCTCACTGTTGTGACTACTATTTGACCAACATAACTTAAAACTTACTTTGTACTTTTGTTTCAGGTTTTCACCCAGGCAGGAGTGAGGACTCCCTGCAGGGCAGTCTCTTTCAAGAAAGTCCTGAAGGAAACACAATAATGTGCAAAGTTATCATAATTATTATGGACCAGTTATATTCTACATTAGCAGAATGTAACAGGAGTCTCGTGTTGCCCTAATTTGTGAAAATGTCAAACCCTGACACACAAGAAAGAGCAGGGCACATGAGCGATCATGTCAAAATGAAGACTTTCAGGCCAATTAGATTTCAATCATGGACCTAATAGTTAACCAAATTAAACCGAATTATCTCTGAAGATCATACAGAACCCGGGCATACACTAGCTGCTTCATTGAACTTACTCAAATCCTTTCACAGCAGCGTTGCGCTTGCCTGAGAACAGGCTGTTGTTGGCTGCTCGCCAGCGGATCAGCTGCTCCGTCTTCTCGTCTGTCCCTGGCACATCAAAAAAATTCACGTGATAGTATTTCACTAACATAACAGAGGAAAGTATCGCCCGTTATACCATAAATAACATTCGCACTAGCTATCATTGGTTGCCTGTAGTTAGCTCATTCGTAAACTTTGCAAATACATCTACCTACACAATAATGTGATAAATTATGAACTCATCTGGTTAATATCTTATGGAAACCACACCTAATTACTCGCATTTGAATTGTAGCGTGACGGTGCTGCTGCTGCAGCTTTGCTTGGCACCGGCTAACGTTAGCTAGCGTTGAAGAGTCGAGTGTCCGGGTAGAGAGGAGCGATGAGCACCCCAGGAGTATCCACAGGATTAGCCACAGCATGCTACATCCAGCAGGTAAGCGTGTTGAAGTGGAGGTGGTGGTGGCTTCAATCCATCGCTGGGAAGCTGCAAGCCAAACCGAGCAGGAAGATCATCAAAGTTTTCAGTTTTGTTGTCAAATGAGTAAGCAGCAGAAGATGGTGTAAATCTGTGTGGCTCACAACATCAGCATTCCCAGGGACAGCAGCATCTTGGCATCACGTTACAATCGCCTGATGTTATGGCACTCACTCATTAAAGGAGATTGAGGCAGGATTTATGAAAAAAATGTGTATACGTTTTAAGTTTTCTAGTAATAATGTCAGATGAAGCGTTCCAAACCAAAAAGAATGAGCCCTCTAGTGTATCTCTCCGTTGCCTTGAACAGGCTGTGTGCTGCAAAATGTGTTGCAATTGTGCCCGGAATTTCCCGCGCTGTCCTGCGGATGTGACGTCACATGACGCTGCATGCGCGTTCTCCCCGTTCTCCCGTGCCGGCTTCGCTGTTGGCTGCAGTACCCCCAACGGCCGTCGTGGCGAAGGGTGGCGCTAGAGAGAGTCTTGTAGCTGAACCTGTACACAGCACCCCCTGTCATTACCCGATGTGAGTCGCTACCCGATTTGAGTCACAAATGCGCAGTCGCGTCCAACATCGTCGGCCATCTTGGAAAGCAACATACAGCAACACCACCCTAAAACTGTTCACCATATACCAGTGGATTTCAGCCCTGATTTACCCTCAGAACCCTGATAAAAATGACTGTGTCATTAACAGACTTGTGCAGACCTGGATGACAAACTGATGACGACCATTAAATAGAATCAGGTGTGAAGATGCAAGGAAACATCTAAAACATGGACTTGCAAACAGTGCTTTCACAGTGGCTGGAGGTGCAGAGCTGCTGGAGGCTGGAGATGGAGCTGCAGAGGTGCTGGAAGCAATAGTATACAGCTGCAGGCTCGGAGGCTGCAGTTTCAGGACCCACAGTTCTAGGACCCTCAGTTTTTGCAACAGCGCCACTCAGTGAATTGGAGTTGTCATTGCAGAGGCTGCAGTTCCAGGACCCGCAGTTCCAGGACCCGCAGTTCAAGGACCTTCAGTTTTGCAAATTAAACGTTTATTACGCCAAAAGATTACTTAACATGATGAATTGAAGTATAACTTTTTTTAAGGCTGCAGTTCCAGGACCCGCAGTTCTAGGACCCTCAGTTTTTGCAACAGCGCCACTCAGTGAATTGACCGGCCAATTCTTTCTATTGAAAGTGCCTCCCAAAAACTTTCAATATCAACCTCTTAGGTCACTTACTGAACAAATAAAGTGAAAAGATTGCACAAAAAGTCAATTCTTAAGAGTAATCTCATGTTCATTTTACATCTTAATATATATATTCCCTGAGAGCATTCTTACCTGACAAATGGAAGGCTCCCTTCTTGTGGAGGTCCATGATGACCACAGGTGGATGATCTCCACAGGTTATGCATGAATAATTGTATTCATGTACCGTAAGGGCTTCAAAGTGGAGATAACCATGGAGCACCGAATCAGCAGAGGGGAACTTCACACCTGTTGTCAACTCCAAATACTCAACCACTCTGCTCACTGCAGTGTGGACCTTAGAGAGAAATATAATAAATAAATACTAAAACAGATGTACAGTTGTAATTAATTTGTACAATAAAAATGATTTCAATCACAGTTTGATCAAATATTACCTGGAGCAAGTTCCGTATGCTTATGCACAGAGGGAGGTCGAGTACAACATGATCATCAAAGTTGTGTAGACCATCTTTCCACTCTTGATAGTGGAAGTATGCTCCACATTGTGGGCAGGATTTAAAGTAGGTTGAGATGTCTGGAAATCCAAAGATTCAACAAGACTTACAGCACATTTTACAACACCTTGAATAATACATTCGAAATCAACAAATCCACCATTATAGATTGCAATGAGATATATAGATTAAGAACATCAAGCTTATCTGGCCTACCTTGAACAACCTGCGTGGTGGTGAGAATTTTGGCCTTGCAGGTAATGAGCATCGGGTCGCTCAAGGGCACCTTTCCTGCACAGTGCTGGCATATGGTTTCCTGTGGAATGAGGTGCCGCGGATAGTCCTTTTCCACTGATGGAAGGCGAACATTTTCTGGGAGAACAGCAGGCAATTTTTTGTTTTGGAGGATGTACTTGATCATGCCTTCCATTTTTTTTTCATCGTTAGGTGGATACAGAAGGTTTTCCCTATTAGTTTCATCATAACTGTCTATGTCCTCTGTTGCTGTGCTTGGGAATGTCTCCTCGTCGGTACTCCGTACTTTTCTGAATAGGTTGCGGTCTGTTTCAAATAAGTGCCATTTAGCTATGTATTTGTGTGGGCATGATCTCTTAGAATGTATGCAGGGACAGTGCCATGTATTCTTTTTGGAATCATAAGATACCATGACTCTGCCCAACCTACTGTAGTATGTAACTGTGGGTTCGTAAATTGAAATGCATTTTCTTGACTGGGGTGTTCCAACTTCAGTGTACACAGGCAGAGGTATTTTTTTGTCATTGGCAAGCTTTTGTCGAGCGAGGCCGAGCTGTTTTTTGTCCTCCCCAAACCACTTGTTGGTAACTGTTAGGTTTAAACACAGCATTACATAAATTCATAATGAGAAAAGACACAGAGACTACCTTGGAATGGGTTTTTAGCGCACTCCTGCAGGAGGGGGGAGAGCAGAGGAGTGCAGGGCAACTGCCCTCATTGAGAACTCCTGAGCTTCCCCAAGATCCTCCCTCTAGAAGATGCTTTTATTAAGAAACTTTGACAGGAATTGATCATATGAGGACAATGCATAGTAAACAGTAGACAGTAGACATTGGGTAGTGGACAATGGGTGGAAGTGATAACGTTTGATTGAGTCCTGACATTACAGTGGTGACCTGTCACAGGACAGTTCAAAACCTAGTAGATCAGGAAGTGGCTGATGTGGCTTCTGTTAGCCACTCATGTGACAGTTTCACAATGACAAAACAAGTTCAAAGGTTGATTTACCTCACATTTCCCTACTCTTGTCAATTTGAAACTTCAACTAAAATCCGTCCATTAGGCTTAGAATAATAGCCTCATAAACATTTAAGGTCAAACATTTAAAAAAAAATAGCTAGGGCTTATCGCGTAATTATATGTCAAGGGAGAGGCGAAAACCCGATTATATGGGGCAAAATTCCTCTCCGACCCTCCTAGTGAGCGATCACTCTGGCCAAGACACATAAAAGCTTAAAACATTTCACAGTAAACAAAATGAAACAATCTATACTCCAGTGTTATCATAAACAGGTTGTCCTCAGTTAGAGTTCGATGGAGTTGTTGGCAATACTGGACTAACTTCCTTAGTCCAGTGGATGGTTGGATGGTTCTTTGGATCATTGCACTTAGACACAGAATGATACACTCAGAACCATACAAGGACAGTAATAATCGAAATCATAATCTAGCCATTATGTCAGTCCAGGGGCCGGAAGTCAGCCAGGACCCAAAAGTGGTCTCCTGCTGAGCGTCTGTCTTCTGACACAACTTTGGCTAACTGACGTAATTCGGCTATAGTTTTGGTAACATTAGCTTCAGCACCAGTTTACGAACGTACATTAGTGTAATCATATTACAACACAGCAATGCAAGTAAAGAGTTTAAGGAACAATTCCTAACATGTCAGCATGAGTCCTTAGTGGAAAAGTTTCTTCCATCTCTCGGAGCTCCTCTCCAGTCTGTTGTCGCAAGTCAGTTTGGGCTAGTCATCTTCAGGCTAGCTTTCACTGCAACTGGTGGACGCATGTAGATCGTTCAGCCATCTTTACTGCTGTCGGTGTCCTGATCTAGACCACAAAGGGGCCATCCTGACGGGGTGATGACCATGTTTTTCGTCTCACCAATCAGGATCTGGATCTGGTTTCAGCAGTTCCTGCTAGGAGAGAGAGAGCAGAAACCAGCAGCCCACAAGAACTTTTGAACATTCTCATGTACATTCCGACTAATGGCCATCATTCAGGCCATGGCTTTCCTGAACCTTAATTTAACAGGCCATTAGTTCACTCCAAGAATGAAATCCATATGAACAACTTCAAATGGATAGGTCCTTTCACGACACTGACCTCTCTTAGGCCTCATATTGCCTTGCATATTGTATCTGCAACATGTCGGAAAGACCCTACAAAAATTTTTTAAAGGGTATTTAGTATTTAATTCTTTGTGTACTATACTATTCATCCCTCCTGTTTGAGCTATGGGACTTCCCATGGCTCAATTTATCCACCAGGGGGAACAGGTTTTCGTGTCACCTAGAATTTGAGTTGTATTGTCAACAGAGGTGGGGGTCTCGTTGTCATCGCTGCCGAGTCCTGACTTCTTCCCAGATAAGTAAGTGGTTCTCCCACTTCTTGACCTATGCACCCTGGCAAGTCGGCAAGTCTGACTTAATGATTGTTCTAGGGACGGTTATCTCTACGTCCCAGAGAGATCCCCCAGATCCCCTTAGATTAGAAGGGGGCAAAACCTGTTAAATTCTGTCTCCTATCTGAGTCAAGGACCACAGAACTTTCTTATTTCAAAATGTTCTCATTGCAATCCAAGTGGGTTATGGTTTAATGAAAGTAACACCACACAAAAACTGTCAGTGCAGCAACTCTTCTGCAACGTAAACAGTAGTCTTCAGTGAACTTCTATATATATAAACAATAAGTCATTGTCACAAAACGTTGGACTGAAAGGAAGCATTCTATCAAATAATGCCTTCTCAACTGTTGTTGAGCTCTATTGTAGCACGCCCAAAAGGAATACCAGAAAATTGTCTCCAGATTAATCATATAGTCTTCAGGAGATACTTAATCTTCTGTTTGCATGCTGTAATGCAAATGCATGCTCTTCTATGAAGACTTATAGAAGTCTTAAGAAAATTGTGGGATAAATTCCGATGTGTAAACTAAGCAGACAAAAACCCACTGAACTTTAAACACAAACTTCAGATCATCTGCATGTGGGTTTTGTGTATTAGTGCATATGTGGAAATTACTTCTCCTCAAACTACACTAAGCAAACTCAATTGGTGCATTTCAGATGAACTCCAAACCTAAATGGTAGCAACACTGATCACAAATGTACACATTTTCAGTGTGAATAGGCTAGTATGCACTCAGAGTTCTTCTTTTCTAAAAAGATTGTTCAACGGGTTTGTTTCTTCTCCACACACTCCTTTCCTGTGTAAAATGTCACTGACTGACATGCAAATGACAATAGGCTCATGAACACGCCTCACTCCACTGTATCCAAAACACAGCGGCGCCCATTTTACGGGACGAAACTAGGGCTGAAACGATTCATCGAATAATTCGAGTAATTCGATTACAAAAAATGATTGAGGAATTTTCTCTGCCTCGAGGAATCGTTTAATTTCACCATCTCAAAGCCTCGTATTAAATTAAACTTTATTTATTTGTATAGCACCAAATCATACAATATAAAATGCAACACATGGTGCTTTACATGCAGAATAAAATAACAATAAAAAACACAGATGGCACTGATGCACCAGACTGATACCGAGGCCCTTCACCATCAGCCGAACCTTACAATTTTCCCTCTTGAATTAAGCTTAGCTTTCTATGCTGCCATTCATGTTTTTGCTTTAACAACAAAAGTTCCTTTTGTTGCTCAAAACTCAAAACAGTATCTGCAGAAACTGAATAACGAGTCCCCACACCAGGTTTAAGAATTCCTTTCTCCAACAAACCTGCCTTCACACTGACTTTAACAGACTCCTTTAATTTTCTATCTGCTACCTCAAGCTCATACTTCTCAGCAATTAGCAGCAACTGGTCCTTAGTACACTGATCTAATAGTGCTGCTGACGGCGAATCAACAAATTCATCCACTACAGATGCCATGCTACACTATCTACACAAAGTGACAAAGAAAAAATAAATAAATCAATACTTTAAGTGTTGGAACCACAAACAAAGCCTGGGGGAAAAATAAACAAGGAAAAAAGGTAAACCCAAAAGTAAAGAACCAAAAGGAGATGGAGATCCCGGCCAAAAAGAACAAAAGAGGGGTAAGCACAGAGCCAGCCGCGCAATGGGCCGTCGGACCATGCACTTTCCCCACTAAAGAAAAACCAGGTAAATCTATAACCTTAAACAAAACCGATAACAGGACTACCGGCAATCTCCAACTCAAACTAAAATAAGAAAACTCTGCCAATATGGACAGAGGAAAACACACCTTCCCCAAGACCAGTCTCAAAGTTCCAACCCTCACCTTATTTATTGCAACCAAAGCATTACAAACCACAAAAACAAAACTTAAGGACAAATGCTTTCCTACTCCCAAACTCCACCGACCAAAACCTCCTTCAAAACTGAAAATCAGGGAGAGAAGAATCACATGTGGAACTCCCAATACTGGCACCTAACTAATTGGCTTCAACAGGTGCTACCAATAAGCCACTCTGAAACCAAATAACTTCAAATACAACTACGGCCAAACTAAAATTCCTAACAGGAACACAAACCATATGCCAGCATCAAAAATCAATAAGTCAGACCAAAGGGCGAGCCACCATTTTGTCACACACCGGGCCAGTTAGTGACAAAGAGGGAGTCCACACATGAGTCACCAAATTCAAAAATGTAATTTATTAAAGTAAAAATTAAATCAAAACAAACCAAAAGTATATGTAGGTTTAAATGTAGAGTGTCAGTCATGTATGCTATGTGGGTGAATGAAGTATGCTGAGTGCAAGTATTGTATGCAAGAGGAAAGAATACTTAGTTCCCCATTGGCAGGTGGAAACCCAGAACCAGCCCCTAAATACCCTGGCTCCCACACACACACACACACACACACACACACACAAGTGAGGCCAATTGGGCTGACGACCTGCCACAACTTCCATCCAGGAAGCAGAATGACCAATCAGGAGGGAGAGGGGCAGGCCGTCACACGCCCCGACTACATTTAATGCAACACAACATGCTGACGCTGCGCCCAAAATAGATCCATGCCTGTGCCTACATCCATGCGCTGCGCACGTTAAAGAGGGAAGAAAGAGGCGGCGGGCATGTTTGGTTTTTATAACATGCCATGGTCAGGCACTCTGTAATGGCCCTGACGGGAGACACATGTAGCTCAGCGTTTAACTTTTATTTTTAATCCACGCTATATTCTTCTGGTCTCTTCTCCCATGTTCCCCCTCTAAAGCCAAAATTATTGTTCCACGTTAAATCGACCCAGAACCTACGCCGCAGCCTACGGCGCTCTCTGGCAAGGGCGGAGAGCGCCGGTCCGGCTGGCGGTGCTGCGCTGCCATGCAGGCTCTGTTGCCACGGCTACGCAGCGACGCACCCCATTCTACGTTGTTGTAACGTGGAACAATAAATCAGCCCTTACCCGGTACATAGACCTCTGTTCCCGCTATAGTTTTAATTAAAAGAAAAGGCAGAAAATGTCAGACAAATAAAAACGTAATAAAGCTAAACTGGGTAGTTTTCAATTTTAGCTCTGTAATCATTCATGGATAAAACAATTAGCGCTGGTGCCTAATGTGCTCCAATACAGCAGGTCTCATAATTTTATTTTGAACACTGCCAATCAGGGGCGCCGAAAAGGGGGGGTAAAGGATACGGATTATAGGGGCCCATGATTGAGGGGGGCCCAGAGAGGCCCCTAATGATGATCAAAATTATAATAAAGAAAAATAATGACACTAAGTTATTAAATCACAAATAATCACAAATGTTTTATTTTCAATGCCCTGGTAACAATACATTTATTTGTTTGGAAACATCAACGCCTGCAGCCCCCCCAAGCTGTTCTCATTCAATAATAGTTGATCTCCCCTCTGTCAAAATGATGCCTCATTCTGAACAGAGTCAAGTTGAAATGTTGCAAAAGGAAGCTTGACTCAGTCAATGTTATATATTTGCCATTCTTCCATATATTAAGTTCTACATAAACGATGAGAAATCATATATGACCATTTTGTATTTTGATGGTGTTTTTGCTGAGATTTTTACATTTCCAGATTTTCTCTCCACTGATTATAATTTCTATTTTTTCAAGAGTTTATTTCCAATTTAAAAATCGGTGTTGCAGCAAATAAATGAATCAAAATGAATTCCATTGTATTCAGAGTGCTCAGTTCTTCCCCTACTGTCATGTTGCTCTTCTTTAACAAATATGGTAATGATAGTCAAAAATACCATTAAAATGCATTGTATGTAAAATAGCATCAACAAATTTCGCCGCTGTGTTGGGGGGCCCGGTAAAGATTATTTTCATGGGGCCCAAAATCCCTAGCGGCGCCCCTGCTGCCAATACTCTCACTTAAAACTTAACTAGAACTTAAAATTAGCTTGACACAAATGAAAGTTAAATTGAAACACGTGGAATAAACACCCAACCTTTTAAGTTATGTGTGACACCAGGTGCAATGGCATTTCTAGGTTAGAAACAAGGATCTTCAACATCAACAAGGTCTTCAAATGCACAGCCATGAACCCACTGTACCACATAACTTAGTCTTAGTGATGTCAACTAACATCTAACAGCTTATGTATATTTATAATTTTTCTTTAACTAAACAAAAATATGTTTTATCCGATTACTCGATTAATCAATGGAATTTTCAGTAGAATACTTGATTACAAAAATATTCCATAGCTGCAGCCCTAGATCAGTATCAGTATGTGACTTCAAGACAGACAAAGTAAAGACAAATTATTGATTTGTTTCACACTCATGTCACAGTCACCTTTCCATACGATTAAAACATACATAGACCAAAAACAGTATTACAGAAGTAATCTGCAATCATTCAACAGTGAATTAACCCCATTTGACAATTCTACATCACTACACCTTCATTCAGGGCTTAGAATGATAGAAAACTATATTACTCAATTTCTCTGCCTCCTCAAGAGGGGAGTTTCTCACTTGAAACACTAAACAAAACACCCTCTGAAGCTCTTGTGTTTTCCAGCAGACAAAAAGTCTCCTTTGCAGACACAGATCCAAATACAGTTATTTGTATCATTTTAACAAACATTTCCCCATAGAAAATTTAACACTCACCAGTCTCCAAATGAGAAGACACTCCCTCTGGATCCACCAAGCCTCATCCCATGCAGCTTCTCGTAGCACTTCTTACACAAACAATCTGATCTGCAGCTGATTACACACAGACACTGACCTTTGGCCTTCTGCAGCCTTTTGCAGCAGGCTCTCTCATCAACTTCCCAATTTCCCATCAAATCACATTTCTTATACCATTCTTTTTCACAACTTTCATAATTTTATTCTTTTTATCTTGCTTGCATTTTGAACATTTTGATCAGTTTTTGCTTTTAGCCTTAAATTAATTGATTTTCAATCTTTTAAAGTTCCCTTATATTATTTTGCACAATATTTTGTCACAAGTTTTTATTTCCTAGTTTTTTAGGGACGTCCCGTAGACTAAGCATTTTTTAGAAATTATTTTAGGCATAAGTTTCAGTTTAACCACACATCTGCTATTTTAGCCAGCTATTTTTCTTAACTTTAAGTTTCTTTTAGCTCATAAGTTTCCCTTTTTGACAGTTTAGCACTGATCTTTTCAGTGAACAATTGAAACTTGACTTCACAATTTTAGAAACCACAACATTGTCCATAAACAGTTTCAGTCATGAACATTAAACAATAACATTAGACAAAACACACATTGGCCAAAACAAACATACACAAAAAACCTAAAACCCCATTCCAAATAGAAACCTCCTCTCGTTGGGTCCCCAGACCCGTGGGTGTTGGTGAAGTCCATGACTTCTCCACAGTGGTCCCAGACCACAGGCTAACCCCTTTAGCCCCATAACCCCATCTATTAAAGCAACATATTTAAATACCCTAGGTATTTATCGAGAGGAGCATTTCTTACCCAGTCTCAGATGCCCTCCCTGGCTCGAGGAACCCCGTCACCGGGCATCGTCCTGACGCCTCAGATGTTGGGGTCTCGGGTTTCGGTCACCAAAAATGTTAGGTTTAAACACAGCATTACATAAATTCATAATGAGAAAAGACACAGAGACTACCTTGGAATGGGTTTTTAGCGCACTCCTGCAGGAGGGGGGAGAGCAGAGGAGTGCAGGGCAACTGCCCTCATTGAGAACTCCTGAGCTTCCCCAAGATCCTCCCTCTAGAAGATGCTTTTATTAAGAAACTTTGACAGGAATTGATCATATGAGGACAATGCATAGTAAACAGTAGACAGTAGACATTGGGTAGTGGACAATGGGTGGAAGTGATAATGTTTGATTGAGTCCTGACATTACAGTGGTCACCTGTCACAGGACAGTTCAAAACCTAGTAGATCAGGAAGTGGCTGATGTGGCTTCTGTTAGCCACTCATGTGACAGTTTCACAATGACAAAACAAGTTCAAAGGTTGATTTACCTCACAGTAACCATCTCTGTGAGTGTTGTTTCAGTAAGAACAGGATGGGGAGCGTATGTTGTGCAAAATGGTACAGATTTGAGGTGAACGCATTGGCACGATGTTAATCCGCTCCTCCATGCAAATTCCATGTTCCTCTGGCACTCTGGCAGATTCGCAGGAAACATGCTGATTTTCCCCCCATACTTTCAATTGGACATGCAGAGGAATACTAGCGCCACAAGGAATTTTTGCAACAGCATAGATTCCATTGATGGGATCTACACACTCACTTCTAAGAGTAATGTCTGTTTGCTTTTTAGTGTGCTTCCTTTGAATGTGCCTTTTTTTTAATTCAAGATCTTTTTATTGACATTTTCACAAAGTAAAAAAGGTGAAATGCTGAATGTTAATTACAAATATTTTGAGTAGGCATGGGCATGTTGATCATAGCATACACCAGTGTACAAAATATAAAAAACAATTAAACAGTATGAAAAAAAATAAAACAGTAACAAAAACAAACTACAGACCAAACTAATCCCTCCCCTGTCACTGCCAGAATACTAATCACAATATGAGGTCATTCTAACATCAAAAGCCTGCACTAGGAATACAAAAGAAATATGAAGTATAGTTCACAGGGTCTGGAATGCTTCTAGAAAAGGTCCCCACACTTTCTGGAACTTATTTGATTGCTGAAGCGAGTATCTAATTTTCTCCAGTTTTAAGCAGGACATGATGTCTTCCAGCCATTGTGCACGAGTAGGAGGGAAGGGATCCTTCCACCTGAACAGAATTGCCCGACGAGCCAAAAGGGAGGCAAAAGACAAAGTGTGCCCCTGTGCAGTGGTTAACTTCCTTCCTCCCTCCATGACCCCAAACAGGGCAGTCAGTGGGTTTGGTTCTAATCTGATTTTAAGCACCAGAGAGAGAGTATGAAATACTTCCCTCCAGTACTTGTTTAGACATGGGCAGGACCAGTACATGTGGATGAGAGAGGCTTCTGCTACTTTACATTTTACACAGTATGGACTAATATCTGGGTACATGGAGGATAACTTTGCTTTGGAAATATGAGCCCTGTGTACCACTTTAAACTGAATTAAGCAGTGACGTGCGCACAGGGAGGTTGTATTAACCAGTTTGAGTATGGACTCCCAGGTATCCTCCGATAAGGGAAGCCCTAAGTCCTTCTCCCATGCTGCTTTGAGTTTATCTGTAGGGGCACTCCTAAGATCCTGCAACATGCCATAGAAGGATGAAATGAGCCCCTTTTTGAATGAGTCTGTGGCAAGAACTTTGTCAACTGTGGTCAAGCCTATTGATGCACCAGGGCTGGGTGTCTGGGAAAGAACAAAATGTCTAGCCTGAAGATACCTTAAGAAATGTGATTTTGGAAGACTGAATTTACTACTTAACTGCTCAAAAGATGCCACGGTGCCGTCTATGAACATATCTCTAAAACGAATTATACCCCTCCTGTGCCATTCCTGGAAGGTGGGGTCCTCACGGGATGGTTTGAAAAGAATGTGCTTTTTTAAGTTTTTCGTGTTAAAGTTAAGATGGCAGATGGGGCAAATTTTGGAAGTCTTCTTCTTCTGTCCACGCAGGGGGGTTGGCACTGTGGTCGGTGCTGCGGTGGATGGTGCAGCCGTGGCCGGTGCAGCGGTGGATGGTGCAGCGGTGGATGGTGCATCAACATTGTGTGGTGTGGCAGCAGCGGCGTGTGGTAGTGGCGTGCGGTGTGGTGGCAGTGGCGTGCGGTGCAGTGGCGTGCGGTGCAGTGGCGTGCTGTGTAGCAGCATATGTTACAGGCGCAGGCGCCACAGGTGTGGGTGCTTTTGGTGCTTGGATGCCTATTACAGCAGGGTGCTTTGCCTTGCACGAAGCAAGGTGCTTGATAAAGTCCGCTCTGCGTATTAATATTGACTGACAGTGGATGCAGTGGTAGTGTAGGTCAGATTTGCACTGTAACCCACATCTGTGGATGGTGTACCCTGGAACAGAACATTGAATTGTAATATTATTCTACAATCAACATCTGAATCATGTACAGTAGTATCTGTCACAAACACATCACAGAAGGATTAGTTTTGAATCATTGCTTAAATGGAACCGGTCTCTACAACTTTACCTTCATGTGACACTGGGCCTCCAAATGGCTTTTCACCTTGCTAAGTTTGGTGGGATGGAACAAGGATGATTGGCAGAAAGGGCAGTGATATTGATTGCAGCATGTACGGCACCTTTGCAACTCTGGCAAAGAGCTCCCTCTTTGTATTGTAATATGCATCTAGTAAATGAGAGAACATAACAACTTATAACTTGACATGTCACTTACGTTCGTCATCGAAGTCCGGATACAATCTGCAATCTGCGACCTGCAAACCTGCAATGACAACTCCAATTCATTGAGTGGCGCTGTTGCAAAAACTGCGGGTCCTGGAACTGCGGGTCCTGGAACTGCAGCCTCCGAGCCTGCAGCTGGACCCTTCTCGCTGGAAGCTGTTGTGCGTCTCTTCAAGACATATCCCTTGAAAAGTGCCATGTTGGTGTTGGGCCGGGCATCTGCTGTAACCAGGTACTTGATGAGGGCCTGGGCCTTATCACTCTGGTCCTCATACACCTGCTTCATGGAGCAGCCGAGGAACTCTCCAAACTCCACCATCGAACAACCCGGGTCTCCAGTTTCCCGAGCTTCAGCCTGCATTTCCTGCTTCTTCCTAAACTTCTCCACTTCCTCTGTCACCTCTTTGATTTGTGAAGTGTACTGCAGGAACAGCTGCTTGTTTTCAGAGAGAGGGGTGGCCTGTGCCCTTTCCTTTGATGTGCTTTGTATTATATACAGAGCATAGCCCAAACTGTTCTCCAGGAGCCATCTAAATCTCTGGCCCTTGTACATCCCGAACGGAAGCTGACGGTGTGCCAGGACCAAAGACCTGTCAGCTGGGTCCACACCGTGGCCAGAGACAAACGCACTGGCCTCTGCCAGCACCTCCTCTTCTGGTTTAGCCCTTCCAGATCCGAGTTTTTGCAAACTCTTTGCGTCCTCAGACGGTGCCATGAGAAGTCGAGTTGTTTTGGCTGACTGGCGGCGAAAAACTGGGTAAGCATACATTTTCTGAATGAAAATAAGAAAAACAGTTACTTCTGGTGATCTGAAAGGTACCTGTATACAGGCGCTTCATTTCCGCCGGGGACGGTGGGGACGCGTCCCTACCACTTTGTCTGACGAGCAGATTTGTTCCCACCACTTAAAAAAAAAAAAATTAAGTAGAGAAAGTGCAAACGCCGCTTTTGGTGCAGAAGCTGAATTTTGGTTCAGAAGCTGCTCAAGAACGCCCCTCCCCTAGCCAGGCCTCGCCCTCCTAGTGACGCAACACCTTCAGCAAGTCTCGAACAGAAGTGATTTGGAAGTGGATGATAATCAGGCTACCCCTCCCCCCTCCACACCGAGTTTGGAAAACACGACACACGCAGTGAGAGTATGGACACACGTGAACATTCGATTCGAGTGCAGGAGCGCGGTGCTACTGGAACTGGAATGTGCGCGAATGTCTTGAAGAGTGATGCCGACGCTTTATTACACGACAGGAGCCTTAACAGGTAGGTGGGTTGTTTAATTTTGTAAACAATATTTGTGATTTGTGAAAACCGTAACGGTTAAACATGGACGAAGCCTGTAGATGTTACAATTATCTGTTAAAAAGGTGCAGGTGGTTAGTTTCCCAGCTAGCAAAGTGCGCTAGGTAGCAAGGTTAACACGCTAACTATTTACGGTTCGCTAGCTAGATGTTGGAATATAAGATTTCATGTGTACTCAGGTGATGTATTTATGTATGTCAGTTGCAGCTGGTTATTGTTCCAGCTTCTTACACTGACGCTACCATGGTGAGATTCTGTCACAACCACATGTTTCACTTTTCAGTGTAGCCATCAGATCATAAAGCAATTAAAGTTAGCACCTTGATGAGTAACTTGCATTTTAACACGAAATCTTCGCCCAGAAGAAGTCCATGCGTCATGTGTGTGTTGTTAGCCATTGACGATGGTTGTTTGTTCACAATGGATGTCGAGGGAGAAGCCCGGAAGGGAACGCTTGTCTTTCCTGGATTTGTTTGTGTCGTGTGACGGGCTTGGCTTCTTGGGTATTCAGTTGCTGTAAGTTTTTTTTTTAAGTTTCTTCTTTGTGTGTGACTTGTTGAAGGTTAAATTTGGAGGCCGCAATTAAGAATGTCTGCGTAATTTCCCTCAGCGTTAAATGCGCGTTATCCCTGCCCATTGCTCCGTGAAACAGATGTAATGCTTATCATTGAACTCTCCTGGATTTGTTTGTCGTTTGACGTCTTGTGTGTTCAGATGATATAAGTTTTTGATTTTTCTTGTTTTGTGGCTTTTAAAAGATTAGATTTGGAGACTGTTATTAAGAATACAAGCTGTGAGTTATCTGATTCTGAAGAAGCACTGTCTGATGTGAATGATGCCTTGCACAAAAAGAGCCCACATAAGATCTGAATTTAGGATTTTTTTAAACTTGTATTGTGTTAAAGCGTTAGTAACAGAACAACAATAAATCAAAAACAAAAAGCATGAAACTGGATTCATAGGCGAACAAACTCTCTCTGGTGAGTAGACACAGGTATTTGCTGAATTTGTACTGAAAAGGCACTGGCCATGTACCCATCAAAGACAGCCCATATCAAGGAATGGTATCTGACTTCCTTCCTGTACAAGGTCCACAGACCTATGTTGTGTGCAAACCCTCAAAAGAAAACTGGTTTTACGACAGACTGACCCCCATTTGTGTGTGTGTGTGTGTGTGTGTGTGTGTGTGTGTGTGTGTGTGTGTGTGTGTGTGTGTGTGTGTGTGCAGCTTACTGTAATGAGAACTAAAAGTGGCCAAAAACATGGACCCTTCTCTCGGATTGTTCAATGAAGGCTGTTGCTATTTCTTTTTTTTCGATTTTCTTCAGCTTGTTCCTATGGATGTGGCAGATGGCGATGCTGTTTAGCCTCAACTGAGACATCGTTGACTGGAGCCATGTCTTCAGGCGACGCAGGGCACTGAAGCTCCTCTCCGCCTCACAGGAGGACACCGGCACCACGAGCAGCAGTCTCACCAGCGTCTCCACTTGTGGGAAGAGCCGTCTGACCTCTGGTGACAGCCCTCTGAGGATTTTTGCAGCTTCTTCACAGGTCGTATATTTGTTGTTCGCCTTGAACATGGCTAGCTGTATCTGCAGTGCCTGTTGTTCCAGTTCTGGATATTGCTTCACGATGTTTCCCTCTGTTTTCCCTGTCACCAGCATGTCCTCCAGGGTAGTTTTGGTAAAAGTTATATAAAAGGATTTTAATCCTGCCAACAACGCCAGATTGTGGCGGCACGAAGAGGTAGTTTTGGTCATAGTTATATTTTAAACTGATTTTTAATGTTGCCAGACAACGCCACCCTGGGAGTTTCACCCAGGGAATTTAAAGTAAACTCGTTCAGGAGAAAAGGCACTCAGGTCCGTCACAAAGTGAGGCAGAGACTGTGGTTCAATTATACAAAAAAATGTTTGTTTTATTATTCAATGTTTCTTTTTAAAAATGATCAATTAAACGAAATCATTCACTAGGGGAGATTTTAAAAAGGGGGCCGAGACTTTCTGGTGTGCATGGGTCAACTAAGAGGGGATACTTAAAACACCACACGTGCAATAAAAGAAATAAGGTGAAAAACTTAAACACAGCACACAAAAGGCAGGGGCACCACCACCGGACACCAATCCACCACCGTCAGCTCAGCACCTGAGAGGGGGGAAACCAGAGGACAGTTAGGGAACAAATTAACACAAAAAGAAATTAATAAACTTAAATTAAACGTAATTAGGCTCAACAATCGCTTGCTGGCCACTCAAAATATACAAAATCGCAAATACCTCAAAAGACCTAAATAACTGAAACTAAACAAACTATAAATTCCTGAATAAAAGAAAATACAAATAAACGGAACCAACAAACACACAAAACAACAACTAATAAACCAAGTCCCACACTGTTCTCTCACACATACACACACGCGCACACACAGACACTATAAAACTTGGCTGAACAGCAATCAACAGCGTGCGGAGCAGCAATACGCCCAGCCAGCCAGCAGTCAAGCCAGGCAGAGCAAACACGGGCCGGGTGAGCCGTGGTAGCAGTGGTTAGCTCGAGCAAGCAGCAGAAGCAAGCAGTCATTCAGTAGTAAAAACGACGCCTGAACGTCACGGCGCTCCAGCAAGCAGCAGACGCAAACAGTCATGCAGCAGCAAAACGGCGTCTGAACGTCACGGTGCTCCAGCAAGGCAAAGCAGCTCCACAAGGCAAAGCAGCTCCACAAGGCAAAGCAGCTCCACAAGGCAAAGCAGCAGGGGTTTAGCGGTGGCTACATGGACATCTTTAACCTACAATAATAAATAAACACAACATAAGAAACTACAAGTGGCTGGCAGAGAAAGCCATTGTCACTGAACACCTACCAATCAGGCATTCCTGGCCATTACGGCATGGAAAGAGGGGTCAGCGCAGCATGTGCGCAACCTGTAAACAAACACACAGGTTGCTGCGTGTACAACGCCAAAGAGGATGACGCAGGGGGGGAGAAAGCTCACTTACCGGCAGTAAGCAGTGAACGGCGTACAGAACGGTACAAGCGGTGAGCAGCATCAGCATTCAACACAGGGTGACATGTGCTTGGACACTTCCATGTCACCGGCGGCGTTAAGAAGCAGCATGCAGCAATCACCCAAGCGAGCCTCTACACCCAGGGGCGGAAGTGACGGACGTCAAGTGGCAACGAAGCCCGGCCCCCGGGAGCAAGAGAAAGACAGGTATTGAAACCCCCCTTTTATACCGTCATTGCCCACTAGGAGTGACGTCACAGGACCGAGGACTGTCCTGCTACAATCGCTTGCCTGGTCGAACCGAACCTGTAGCTGGGTGGCTGCGGTGTCAACAGCACGGAAAAACTGCACCCGGAATGCTCCTCTGCTGTCTCAGGAGTGTGATGTTTGGCCGGACCTCCAAGTTTTCTAGGTGGCATCCGCACTCGAGGTGGCTCTATGGGCTGGAGGTCCATGTTTGTGGTGAGGGTCACTGCCTCTTTGAAGATGGTATTGAAGGCAGCATCAGTCCTCAACACCAGACAGCCCTGCCTTGTGCAGTCAACAGCCTTCATCATTCCTGAGATGGTAGTCCCTCTTCCCTGCAGAGATGTGTTCAGGCCTTCCAACCTCAAAAGCAGTTCCCGTCCCAGCAGAAGCCCCAGGATGGGGGTCCCTCTCTGGAGCCTGTCAAAGAGACCATTCGCGCGTGAGGCGGTGTTATCGCCCACTTGAGATGCCATCTCCTCTAGTGCAGCAAGGATGGAGGTATACTGGCTGAGGACTGACTTGATTGCTGGTGTTCGCACAGTCCATCTGGTGGCACACAGAGGCTTGATGGCACTAACTGAGCCGGATGCTGATTTTGCGACATCCTTGAACGGACTTTGCCTTCCCAGACTGTGCAAACAAGCACCCCAATTCGTGGATCCATTGCAGTGCATCCCTGATGACTGGTGTTGCTGAGCAGGTTGACTGTGTGACCAGATTAACACAATGAGGGCCACAGTGGATAAAGCTTGCCAAGGGTTGCTCCCTCCGAATCAGGGCCTGTGTCCCAGACAAATGCCCTGACATGTTGGCCGCTCCATCGTAGGTCTGGCCATGAAGTCCAGAAAACGGCAGATTGAGTCGAAGCAGCACATCGGAGGCAATCTTGAAGAGCTGCTCAGCTGTGGTGGAAGAAGCCTCATACAAGCCAATGAACTCCTCCAGTGGCTCCAGGTCCTCATCCACATACCGGAGGCATATGGAGATTTGTTCTGTGCCGGTGATATCCTGGGTGCCATCCATTATCAAGGAGAACTGCAGAACTGGTTGTTGATGGATCTGTGCAGTGATGCCTCGTAGGATGCTGTTATTCATTTTGAGCAGCTCATTTTGACACTCTGGACTGGTGTAGCTGTGTTGTTTTTTAAGCCAGTGTTTTTCAACCTTTTTTGAGCCAAGGCACGTTTCTTTCATTGAAAAAATCCGGCGGCACACCACCAGCTGAAAACGTGAAATAAAAAGCTTATATTAACAATATAAGTGTAATATTATTAATATAAGCTTTTTGTTTAACATTGAAGAATGACGTTATATTATTGTAGCAGGTCTCGCTGCTACAGGGTCACCAGACAGGACAGCGGACACACAGATCGGTGCAGAATCGTTTTTATTAGAACGTTTTAACGTTTCGAGGCAACACGTGCACCAGCACTTCCAGCACTCCCAGTACCTCCAGCACTTCCAGCACGGCTTTGCTCGCGCTCTGCTCCTGCTTCCGTCCTCCTCCCGTCTCCTGCCCCAATCCTGCACCCTGCCACAATTATAACGTCTTGAATTAAAAATAGGAATCTATTAAACACAAAGAAAAAAGTATGTTATAATCTTTCATATTGATACTCACTCAGTGTGAAACCTGGGCCTGTTTGGATGAACACAGAGCTGATATCCTGGCAGGTATTGATGAAAGACACACACGAAGCTCTTCATCCACAGCTCTCAGTTTTTCTCGGTTTTTAGTTTTTACAGCAGTAAGGCTGGAAAAGCTCACCTCACACAGGTATGTTGTGGAAAATGGGAGCAATGCCAAAACAGCTTTGTTGGCCAGCATGGGGAACTCCATGGCAGCTGCCAACCAAAAACTGTCCAAAGGCAGGTCTGCAAATCTTAGCTTGAGACCACGATCTTGTCTCAGTTCAGTTAGTTCCTCCTGCTCCTGTAAAGTCATGTCCTTTCCAACAGTTGATGCTGAGCTGAATGGGTCCCTAACCCAGTCAAGGCACTCCGTGGAGGTTGAAGAGAAATAAAATGACATCTTCTCCTCAAGACTTTTCAAATGTTGAACTATTATCTCACACAGTGCAGCAGTATTAACGTCTTGTCATTTCTTGGTGAGTGGGAACATTTCAAGATTGCCACCTTCCACATGTTGCTGCCAGAGTTGCACTTTTGAACGGAATCCATTTATTTTATCCGTACTTGTAAGCAGGTTTTCATTTCGGCCTTGCATTCGTGTGTTAAGTTCATTCAGGTGATGAAAAATATCTGCCAGGTATGCCAGCCTTGCACACCACTCATCACTTGCAAGCAGCTTTGTGTAATCAGACCCCTCATTTGACAGAAACACTTTAAGTTCCTCTCGCAGCTCATACACACGGGCCAGCACCTTGCCGCGCAACAGCCACCGGACCTCCATATTAAACAGCAAGACTTTATGCTCCGCTCCCATTTCCTCACACAAAGCTGCAAATATGCGACTTTTCACAGGTCGTGACTTCACAAAGTTTACCATGCGCACAACATCATCCAACACAGGAACAAGGTCTGCTGGTAAAGTCTTGGCTACGAGGGCTTTGCGGTGTAAAAAACAATGCGTAATGATCACATCTGGGTTTTTTTCCTTCACTCTGCTTACAAAGCCTTTGATGCGCCCGACCATGGCTGCGGCTCCATCAGTGCAGACACCTGTGCAGTTTTCCCACTTGAGTCCTCCTTTTTCCAGATATTCTGATGTGACCCGAAAAATTTCCTCTCCTGTTGTGTCAAGAGTTGAGCATGTCCACTTATATTAGTAGACTCACTCACTCACTCACTCACTCACTCACTCATCTTCTCCCGCTTTATCCGTTCCCGGGTCGCGGGGGCAGCAGCCTCAGCAGGGATGCCCAGACTTCCCTCACCCCAGACATTTCCTCCAGCTCTTCCGGGGGGAGTCCGAGGCGTTCCCAGGCCAGCCGAGAGACATAGTCTCTCCAGCGTGTCCTGGGTCTTCCCCGGGGTCTCCTCCCGGTGGGACATGCCTGGAACACCTCCCTAGGGAGGCGTCCAGGAGGCATCCGGTACAGATGCCCAAGCCACCTCAGCTGACTCCTCTCAATGTGAAGGAGCAGCGGCTCGACTCTGAGCTCCTCCCGGGTGACCGAACTCCTCACCCTATCTCTAAGGGAGCGTCCAGCCACCCTGCGGAGGAAACTCATCTCGGCCGCTTGTAACCGCGATCTTGTCCTTTCGGTCACTACCCAAAGTTCATGACCATAGGTGAGGGTAGGGGCGTAGATTGACTGGTAAATCGAGAGCTTCGCCTTTCGACTCAGCTCCCTCTTCACCACCACGGTCCAGTACATCGACCGCATTACTGCGGACGCTGCACCGATCCGTCTGTCAATCTCACGCTCCATCGTTCCCTCACTCGTGAACAAGACCCCGAGATACTTGAACTCCTCCACCTGAGGCAGGACTTCTCCACCCACCCGGAGAAGGAACACCACCCTTTTCCGATGGAGAACCATGGCCTCGGTCTTGGAGGTGCTGATTCTCATCCCTGCCGCGTCGCACTCGGCCGCAAACCGCCCCAGCACATGCTGGAGGTCCCGGTCTGATGAAGCCAACAGGACAACATCATCTGCAAAAAGCAGAGATGAAATCCTGAGGTCCCCAAACAGGATCCCCTCCGGCCCCTGGCTGCGCCTAGAAATCCTGTCCATAAAAATTATGAAGAGGACCGGTGACAAAGGGCAGCCCTGCCGGAGTCCAAAGAGATCACCTGGTGGATTTTCATTGTTCCTTTGACAGGAACTAGTTGGGGCACATCCATCATTTCTTGCATGTCCTCTCAACTCATCTCCTTCTCCCACAAGAAAAAGTACAACAGAAGTGCCCAAATTCTTCAACTCGAGGAACATGGCCTCTGCATTGGGCATATCTCCTCCACGGCGGACAATTTTGTCAGCTGATCTCTTAAGGGCACCCCCAACACCATCTGGAGCCCCCTTGCCATGGCTGGCCAAAAAGAACTTCCAGCTGATGTCTTTGAAGCTCTTCTTGAATTTTTGAGAGAAGGTGAAAGTTGCCCTTCTGTTTGTATTGGGTAGCTGGCCCATCGCTGAAGACATGGACGTGATTGACCAGAGGGTATCTTTCCTTCACCATATCTAAGTCAAGGTGGGCCCAGATAGGGCTCACCTTGGGGCCCACCTTGACCACCTTTAACAAATCTTTGAAAAGTATATAACAAATAAATAAAGTACCCATCTTTCTTGTTTTTATTATAATTTCCCACATAATTAAAGCAACCTCATACTAAATTTAATTGTTTTTTACTAATTATCCGATTAGTCGACTAATCGTTTCAATAGTCGGTGACTAATCGACTATTAAAATAGTCGTTAGTTGCAGACCTATAAATGACAGATTGTGGTTTAGTGATATTTTCATTGAGTGAGTACACCATATCAATAAACAAAGTTTAATATAATCTTATATGATACATTATAATGAGTGTTTTGATCATTTTATTTTACCTCATCACGCTACAAAAGCAGCTTTCTCAACAACTCACTCTTCTCTGCTACTCTGTCAATGACCCTGTCTGAGTCCAATGTCATCAGAATGTCCTTCTCAGTAGCCGTCAGCATAAACATCTCAAGCTTGTTTGCGGACAGGCTGCTTCGGAGTCTGCTTTTAATGAACTTGAGTGTAGAGAATGTCCTTTCACAGGCCACCTGAGTCAGGGAGAGGGTCAGCAGATATTTGTATGCAAGCCCAAGTAGACGATAGGCATCTGACAGCATGTTGAAACGCCTGAGTATTTGGTAGCAGCACAGTGGGCAATTTTTGCATGAATCACAGCTTTTGGTCACAATTTCACTTTCTTCTTCCCCTTCTTCAGATCCATCCTCTGCTGGTAAAAAATAAAAATAATGTAACAAACAAATCTAACTTAATCAATCAGAAGAACACTGAATCACTGCCGAATCTTATCCGTGTTTAAACGGGCGTACCGCGGACTGCAGAAGTCCTACCGTAATGACAGTTATATGTGCACAAACGTCTATTTCTCCGCTTTCTGGCATTTTTTTTTATTTTCTCAATATCTTAAACGGTTCCAGGGTTATGGTTATGAGAAGTATTCGTGTCAAATTGTGTCGCCAGTGACAGAACTTGTGTCGCCAATTTGACACGCACGTAAGAGACAGGTGCAACCCTAGCTAATTAGCTTAAGTGCTGTTAACTTAGCTAACGTGGCCCACTCGTAGCTATTCTGTGTTAAAAGTTAGCAAGCACAACGAAAATAAACCATCAACCAAACATGGTTTATATCTGACCCAGCAGGTAGACTGCAGTTGTCGCTTTCTTACCTTCCGTTCAAATCCCCCTCCACGAGCAGCCAGGGGTCTCTCCTCCACCTGACGGCCACGGCCACCCCCGCCATTATCACCTGCTGCTGGGGCCGTTTCCAGTGCCAGAGCACCGGTGGACACTGATGCCTCCGATGTAGAAGCTCCTGCTCCACCAAACATATGTGTTAATTTCACACATTTGGCAGCATCTGCCTGAAGAGCTTGCCTTTTTTTTCCCTTAATTTCTCCATGCCTCCTTTACGTTTCTTTCTGTCCATCGTCCCTCTCTATATCATTGATTGAGCCGAGGTCCAAGAGGGAGGGGGGGGGCATCGGCCCTCGACTATGATTGGTCCAGCCCATAACCAATCGGCCAGTGGTACCAGTTGTTGTCAGGTAAAAAACAAAATCAAATGGGCCGATTTTTTTTTTTTGGCCCGGCCCGGCCCAAAATCACCATCGGCCCACCGGGCAAATGCCCGGTATGCCCGATGGCCAGTCCACCCTTGGGTCTTAAGCACACATGATTCAACTCACCTCCAAAAAGGTTTGACCAGCCTGTTTGGCTGTGTTGTGGATGATGTGACAAGGACACCCATGGATGTAAATGCTGGCATGTTCTTGATGAATTCTGGATGCGATGGAGTTCCTTGCTCCTGTATTGACTGGAGCATTATCAACAGACAGGCTGACACAGTTTCTCCATGGTATGGCATTTTTCTGCAAGACCTCATCCATCTTCTTGTAGATAACTTCAGCCGTGCCGCAGTTTGGCCCGGTGGTGGGGCACATATCCAGGAACCTGTGGACAACTTTGCTGAGGTCACTGTCATACAACCGCACAGTGAGTGGGTTCATCTTCTCACATCCTGTAACGATAGGTAGTACATAAATATATCATTTATGCGAGATTAAAGGTAGACAGACTGAAATTGTGTGTGTCTGTTCTCCGATTAATATGTTCTAAAATGGGTGCTGGAAAGTGTGGAAAATTTAATGACCTGTATCATTTGATCCGTCTGTGATCAACGTGAAAGGATTGGTCCTCATCTTCATGACCAGTTCCTTTCTAAAGTGAGGAGCCACTGCTTCATTTATTATGCAGGACATTTTTGTGCAAGCAGACTTGGGCCCCGTTTACACGGAGCAAAAACGGAGGCGTTTTTATGCGTTTTGGCCGTTCGTTTACACGAAAACGGAGCTCAAAGTCACCAAAAACGATAATTTCTGAAAACTCCGGCCAAAGTGGAGATTTTCAAAAACTCTGTTTTCACGTTTGCGTCTAAACAGAGGAAAACGGAGATTTAGGCTTCAGAACGTCACATTATGCAACAGAAACGTCACCAGCGTCATGTGTGCGACCTGTGTTAACAATTAGTTTGGCCACCGTCAATATTTTCTTGTATTTTACCTGTTTTATATTCTAAAGTCACACTTAAAAGTAACTCCACTTATCTGTCACTCCAAACGAAAGACTCGTTCCGTCTTGGAAGTAAAGCCTGAATTATGGTCCCGCGTTAAATCGACGCAGAGCCTACGGCGTAGGGTACGCGGCGATGCGCGCCGTACGGTGTGCGTCGCCGCGTACCCTACGCCGTAGGCTCTGCGTGCAGTAGGAGGAATCTTTGAAGCATTCTTTTAGCAATGGGCTGAAGTGATCGGCTACTGCAAATGGCACATTGTGTTCCACCATTGACACTGCTACCTTTACCTCAGCTCTCCTTGTCTGCCACAGAAAGGTGGTAATTAAAAAGCAAATCATGGAAAAAAAAACATTGCTAAAACATTGAGTGTCTTTTGATTGAATGAATGTCTTAGCAGCAGACTCATTGTCCAAAGAAAAGGCTATTACATACAAAAATAAAAAAAAATAAGAACAGTTGTGTATAGAGGACGACTGTAGGAAGAGGTGGAAGAGCCTCAGGGACATCTATAGGAAGGAGAAGAAAGAGAAGGAAAGGTGTAGGAGTGGAGCAGGGGCAGTAGTCCACCGGCCCTGGAAATACAGCCGAGTAATGAGCTTCCTCGACCCCTTCCTGGAGGAAAGAGCTACGAGTGGCAACATGAGTGGTAGCCAGGTGGAGGGAGAGGATGATGCTGCCAGCACCAGCCAGGTGACAGAGCCAGATGGAGAGGATGAGGAGACTTTCACCCTCTTTCTGGAGTCTGTACCTCCGGAACCTGCACCTCCAGAGTCCGAAAGCCCATCAGCCACAGCATCTGCCTCCAGGGGCAGGTCTAGAGCCCAGAAAAGGCCAGCTGATGGCCTTTCAGCCTTCGAAAAGCAGCTTATGGGAGCTGTGGAGAAGGTGGTGAGCCAGCAGGCAGCAGCCAGCACCTCAAGGTTCTTAAAAGAACGTTTGGTGGATGGTTCTAAAAAGAACCTTTGGTGGAAGATCATTCCCTGGGCTGCCACGCTACTGCACCATCAGCTGAAAAGTAGGAATGGTAGACCTCCCTCACACGGATGGCCTCCCGCGCAGCATTGTTGCTCCCTGCTCTTCTCAAGCCCTGCAGCACTGACACCTCCTCCTCTGACGCTGGCACTGGCTCCCTCCTGGTCCTGCTGTTTCTCCTGATGAAATTATGAAGGATACAGATAGCCTTCACACATGCCTCCACATTTTCAGGGCTCATATTGATGACCCGGCGGTACATGCGCCACTGAGAGGACACAATACCAAAGGTATTCTCCACAATCATCCTTGCTCGAGACAACCTGTAGTTGAAGACCCTTGTCCTGGGACAGAGGTTGGCTCCTGGATGTTACGTCCCTGTAAATTTACTATTTTTGTTTACTATTTTTATTTATTATTTGTATCTGGTACTGGGGTGCAGAGGTTTAGTTGGATGAGTGTATTCCCTGTTGGAGGTGGCCTTTACTAAATCACCCTTTCAGCTCAGGTCCACTGGTGTGGGAGGAGTTGGAGCTGCTGCAGGTGTACTGATGGAGAGCGACGCCCACCTCTACCGGAAGCCAACCAGAGGGAACCTCTCCCCCTACAAAGCTGCTGCTGGAGCAGTGCTGTTTGGCAGTCGTCTCACTCAACCCATGTGTGAAGACGTGCTGTTCTGGCTGTTGTGAGAGCTTTGGGGCCAAATGTTTGGTTTCCCTCAGCCTTTCTGCCCAAGCAGTTTGGTTCCTGCTAAATCTTGTTACATATGGCAGCTCATCGTAGGTTACTATCAAAAATGTACCACATACACCTCTGAGTCTTTCGTGGCCTCGTTGGCGCAGTAGGCAGCGCGTCAGTCTCATAATCTGAAGGTCGTGAGTTCGACCCTCACACGGGGCATGAGTTTTGTGCTGGGCCTTCCCTCACACCATCAAAACTTCTGGTCTACTTTTCACGCAAGCAATCCAGATACGCTCTCCGTACGCAGGATATCATTACTTACTCCATCCCCTTGGTCCGCACAGAGAAAGGCAAAAGGGCGTTCTCTTTTGCAGCCCCGTCCGCTTGGAACTCCTTGCAACAGAGTCTGAAGTTGACGAACCTGATTCCCCTTGCTAGTTTTAAGCTTTTGCTTAGAGACATGGAGAGTGCATTTTTATCATGTACTTGCACTAGATGACCTCTGCCGCAGCTAAGCATTTAAAGCACATAAGCTAGTCTGTGTTCTACAAGTTTTATTTTTGTCTGGGGCTAGTGTACTAACCTGATATCTCTATTTTCCAGCTATTTAACGGTTATAGTGTATTGTCATTTCCACTCTGCATCAGTTTCAAGTGTTATGTCCTGTCATATCTTGTCATGTCTCATTTTTATGTTTTATGCAACTGTGGATGTGAACAGGTCACACTTGAAAATGAGTCTTCGGACTCAAGTGTTTTATCTGTATAAATAAAGGATAAATAAAAAAAAATAAATAAAAAGATGAGTGTAGGGTAGCCTGGTACTGTTGGATAAAACAACTTGTTTTGATACCTCAGTCAGCTGCTCTGGCTGACTCTGGCTGACCTCCATTTGTGTTGGAACTTTCAAAACACCTATTGGTGTAATCTCTTGAATGGCTGTTTGACCAGGCTCAGTCGTCTCTTCTATTTCACATTGACCAAAAACGGCACCTATAGTGTAGTGTTTAGCTAGACGCTAAAAGCTCTTGGAATAGTTAAACAACCTACTTTCAATTATAGTGTGGTGTTTAGCTAGATGCTAGAAGCTCCTGGCATGGTTTCACAACCACAGGGAGTGGAAAGCAGGACACAGATTTTGCGAAACCTGCTCGGAGTTTAAGCGAAATCCATTTTCTTCACATTGACCAAAAACTGCACCTATAGTGTAGTGTTTAGCTAGATGCTAGAAGCTAAGGGCATGGCATCACATGCCATGACATGACACATGGCATATGCCACCTGCCCGACGGGTATTCAACTACGTAAACCGGGTAAAGGAGTCATGGAGGGTCCATGTAGCTGCAACAATCAACACCTCTCAGTCTTTCGTGGCCTCGTTGGCGCAGTAGGCAGCGCGTCAGTCTCATAATCTGAAGGTCGTGAGTTCAACCCTCACACGGGGCATGAGTTTTGTGCAGGGCCTTCCCTCAGACCATCAAAAGAGAAGTGTAGGGTAGCCTCGTACTGTTGGATAAAACAACTTGTTTTAATAATAATAATAATAATGACTTGGATTTATATAGCGCCCTTCTAGGCACCCAGAGCGCTTTTACAGAGATCATTATTCATTCATACACATTCTCACTGGTGGTGGTAAGCTACGTTTTTGTAGCCACAGCTGCCCTGGGGCAGACTGACGGAAGCGTGGCTGCCATTCCGCGCCAAACGGCCCCTCCGACCACCACCAACATTCATACACATTCAAATACATTCACACGGGGCAAGGTGGGTAAGATGTCTACCCAAGGACACTACGACGACTACGTTTTGATACCTCAGCTGCTATCTGGACCTCCATTTGTGTTGGAACCTTCAAAACACCTATGGGTGTAATCTCCTGAATGGCTGTTTGACCAGGCTCAGTCGTCTTTTCTATTTCACATTGACCAAAAACTAGGGATGCCCCGATACCGATACTAGTATCGGTATACTAGTATCAGTATCGGGGCCAATACTGCTCTCATATACTCGTACTTGTACTCGCAAAAATTCTCCGATACCACGCACCGATACTTCATTGTTGTTGTAGTTACTGGTTAGCGCCACTATGGGGAGATGTTGAGCCGCCCCGCAGCTCCCTGGGTCAGTTTGCAGCCTGGCTGAGCAGCAGCAGAGCTGCTGCTCTGTGGCTGTTCCATGTTTCAGTAAAATCTATCTTCCGTAATTATACAAACTGGACGGTTGAGTATTACCCTTACTCACAGGGAACTTTATTAAACACTCCACGTAACTCACAGTTAGGGATGGGAATCGAGAACCGGTTCTTGTTGAGAAACGGTTCCCAGTGTTTCAATTCCTTAGAATCGTTTGCCTTTTTCCCAAACGATTCCCTTATCGATTCCAGTGGGCGTGAATGACGTCACCAAGCACGTTGCGCCACGTGTGCATTTGCGCCCAGCAGGAAAACACGGGGACAAAGCGGCATAAACGCTCGAAAGTTTGGTAACATTTTACCAAAAAGGATGACAACAGGGCGACAATTCTTGCAATGTGGACATTTCAACAGAGGGGGGAAACTGTTAGGACTCGGCCGGCTGATCCGCTGGGAGCGCGGAGTCAGCCGGCGTGTGGTAAGGCTGATTTATGGTTCCGCGTTACACCAACGCAGAGCCTACGGCGTAGGGTACGCGGCAACACGCACCGTACGGCGCGCGTCGCCGCGTACCCTACGCTGTAGGCTCTGCGTCGATTTAACGCAGAACCATAAATCATGCTTTAGAAGAGCTGTGCCCCGGCGGACAGCGGAGCTCCTGACACAGCTGCAGCTCGTCAGCTCATCTATGGGAGAAGTTAAAGAGCAGTCACCGCTAGATTCTCCTTTCATCAAGGCAGGGAAGAGAATCAGGCCAGAATAGATTAATGTCACCAGCAGTGACTAAGTTTGTGGTGTTGAACATGTTACTGGACATTCTTGTGTAATTGCTACAAAATAATTTGTGGTTTTTCGTTAATTTCTACAGAAGAATATTTATTTTATTATTATTATTATTATTTTATATTAAATACATATTTTACTGTATATTACAAATAATTTTGTGGGGACCCCCTGGCACCATCGAGGAGGCTGGGGGCATCTTAAGACCTCATTATATTTTTTTTGTTCAAAGATATAAAAGTTTTATATCTTTGAACAAAAAAGATCAGAGAAACAAAGAAATTGAAACAAAGAAACAATTTTAGTATCAACTTTGTTTTATTAAAACAAAGTTGATACTAAAATTGTTTCTTTCGAGAATCGATAAGAGAATCGATAAAGAATCGAATCGATAAGCAGAATCGATAAGAGAATCGGAATCGAAAAAATCTTATCAATTCTCATCCCTACTCACAGTACAACATAAACAATCCCATTGTTACATTCCGGTTAGCCGCGTTAGCCGCGCCTACAGCCCCCAGTCTGTCTTGCTTCTGTCGTCGTCCCTTAATTTGAAATATGTTCACCCTGCTGACATCCCGCTTGCATTAATTGTCACTATCTTGCCTGAAACGGCACTGCCAGTCTCACTCACGGGTATCACTCTATCAGTGACGTGCGGTCAGAGGAGGCAGGGGAGGCTGTGCCTCCCCTGCCATCATGGAAAGAAGTGTAAAATGAAAAAAAATAATATTTTTTTATGTTTATCAATTGATTTGTACTATAAAGTAATTTTCCATTTAACTTCACCATTTTTAGATTATTTTTTTCCTTAAAATCCCGAATTTTCACATTTGCCGTTCAAATGCTGAGAAGATACGGGCGGTGAGGCAGCGCAGCGCTGAGCCTCCCCTTGGATTGCGCAATCACTCGGCTAACTGTGCTGCCATGTCATGTACTGAGACCAGATCGCTGTCTCTTTGTAAGTCATTATTAAAATGTTCAAACACGTTTGCTATATGAAATAGGTTTCCATAGTTAAGCTGATTTATGTAATGAACAGCAACTATATGTGTGTAATGTGTTTCTTGTGCCGGCGCAATCATAAAACAGCTGAAAATAGGCACGGGGGAGGCACGCACTTCTCGTGCCTCACGGTAGGGGGCGCTGGTGAACTCGGGGATTCTTCTTGCGCGACTCTTGCTGCAGAATAAGTGACAAGAAGAAGTTTACAGTTATCCGTTATCTTCTCGCCTGGTCTTACTTTCAGAATGGAGGATTACATTTCTAAATTGAAGGGATTTTCCAATTTAGATTTTCAATCGAAGCAGGAGGTAATACTTAGGGGAAGAGCAACGCCGGAGCTAAAATGTTTGCTCCATTGAGACAGAGAGGCTTTTAAAGATGGAGGAAGATAAGGAAGCGTTCTACAATCAGGTCATCGCTGCTTTTGTTCAGAAGGAGCGGCGCATGGACTTCATTTATAAGTAAAGGTAAGACCATAATAACTTTTTTTTAATTAAATGTGCTTTTTCTGCGCTACAGGTTGTAGCCTATGTGTAAAGCATTTGTATGTGAATGACGATAGGAGGTTTCAGTGGCGAAACTTTTTTTTGTGTTTACATCAATGTTATGGGCTGGTTATAAAGATATATCTAGTTTAAATAAAAATTTAAATTTATAGATGATCTCGGATGATGACGGTGTAGTGCGCCTGTGTAACCCATATTTGCGTAGAGTAAGAGTTGGCGAGTGAGGAGAGGAAAGGAGTTAAGGCTGATTTATGGTTCCGCGTTACACCAACGCAGATTACGGCGTAGGGTACGCGGCGACGCGCGCCGTATGGTGATGCATCTGCTGAGAGATTGCGTCAATCACAGCGTCTGTTTTGCATTGTGATGGGCAGGGCCCGGTTTAATGATCTTTCATCGGGGCCCGGTGCTGAGTTGTTTCGCCACTGGGAGGTTTTAAACATAACCAGTTAACTGCTGCCATTCAAATGGTGAATACGTTGCTCTGGAGGGTTCATATGCTTGTAAATCTGACTGATGAAGTCAGTGCCTCCCCATCCATGAATCTCACCGCACGTCACTGCACTCTATATAACCGGACTGTAACAATGGGATTGTTTATGTTCTTCTTCTTCTCTATTTTATTGGCGGATCGCAACCAACTTTAAGGTGCATACCGCCACCTACTGTACAAGAGTGTGTAACATCATTTCATTTAGCCTGTTTTTTAAATTCTACAGCTTCAGGTGAAGCACCGCACATGCTCAGTTGATGCACCTGCGATGAGACTAAAGCGTGGAGGAAAGACCGGTCGGCTGAGTTTTGTTTAAAATTGAATCTCTGTTGCAAATAAAACCTGTCTTCCAATTTATTGCATTTTTCATTGCATTTTTAGCCTAGTTATTTTTGTGGTAGAAGTATCGGATCGGTACTCGGTATCGGCGAGTAACGGTGGCCTGGGTTCCAGGTTCTTCCTGGTCGGCCCATGGTCTCGCGGGTGGCCTCCCCCCCCTCCCCCACTATAGATACACTTCAGGTGGAGCACGCACGCACGCACGCACGCACGCACGCACACACACACACACAGGCTCCGTGTCGGTTTTGTTTGTGGTCTTTGTTGCAGATTTTCAGTGCTTGACGTGTGCCTCCGTGTGTTCCTGCTTCCTGGATTGGCAGTGGATGTCGTCCTCACCCCGGGTAAAGGGTAAAGGAGTCATGAAGGGTCCATGTAGCCGCATCAATCAACACCTCTTAGTCTTTCGTGGCCTCGTTGGCGCCTCTGGCCACTTGTAAATCTAGGTTATTCTTGGTTATTCCTGGTTGTGACAGCCAATCGCGTTCCTGCATCTATCCAAGAATTAACCAAGAATTGACAGCTCCGACCAATCAGGGCTCGGTAAATTTCTGGATGTCCCGGCGACATCCAGAAATGGACCAATCAGGAGCGAGTACAGGCTCCGCCCACTGCGAAGCTGCTGGGGATGTTTTTTTTCCGGTTTACGCCGTTCAGAAAAACCAGCCTGAAGATTGTTCCGACTACAGCAAATCCTCCCCCCACACATTTTCCGGACGTTTCAGAAGTAAGTGCAAATACATTTTTATAGGAAGATCTGTGCCGTAGCTCTGTAACGTACATGCTACTAACGGTGATGTAAGGGCTGAGTTATGGTTCTGCGTCAAAACGACGCCAAAACCACTCGTAAAGGTGGTTTTGGGACGGATGCTAAATCCTGTGAATGTAAAGTTATGTACGGATAAACAATACAATGCAGTGCAAAAAGGGAACAAAGGATCATCAACTTTTATGAACAAACCTTGGCGAATTATAATGATTGAAAATCGGAAAAAGGAGTAAATCAGATGAGCATGATTTGGCTTTGTAGATCATTCAAACAAAACATAAAGAAGTTTTCCTCCAAATTGGAAATAAATCTTTACAATCCATTGTTATAAACCATAGATATTTTCAATCCCTGTTTTTAATATTAACAACAATAGCGTTGCTACAATAGCATTAATAAGTAAATACAGTGTATATAATTAGTAGAATGTGAATAAACTACAACTCTCCACCCCCTGGGGGAATCATGATGGTACTTGCAGGCATTCATTCACTGTTTAGCATGAGATAATCCACACTACAGTCTTACATTTGTATTTGCTAATAAACAGACACAGTTACACATCTATGTGTCTGTGTGACTAATGTTCCAAATGTTCAAGTATTGCATTTAATTCATACACTTTTTATTTTATTTTTGAATCTAGTGGAGCCGCGTTGTAGGAGACGGGCAGATGGAAGCCTGAACTTAACTAACACCATAGAAGCATCAGAGCACCAACAGGTAGATAAACTAAGCAAGAACAAGGTCTTGACTGTTTAAAAAATATATTAACAATTCAAAATATCTCATTACAAAATAATAACACTGAAAAAAGTTGTGTTTTAATAGTATGTATGGGATTGTATTTTTCAGATCTTTCATCGGGGCCACAGTCCAGCTCAGTGGCCTGACTGTAACCGGGTGGTGGAGGCGTCTTCCTGAAGCTCAGTGACTGTAACAGGGTGGTGGAGGCGTCTTCCTGAGACTCTCTACCCAAATGCTGTGCACTGTGACGGGAAAAAGGTGTCCCGGTTCAAAATGGTGGCTCGTTTATACAAGCACATCTGATAACAAACGGTAGAGTGATGAGTGAGACCACCATCCAGCTCCCTGAAGTAAACGCTGCCACACTCACACAATGGTGAGGACCTCAGTAACTTCATATACAGTTCCGTACAGAAGGATTTGAACAATGACAGAATCTGTACAATTTTGCACCAAAACAATGGATTTACAATGAAAACAATCAAGTGTTATCTTTCACCTTTATTGCTGCTGACAGCTTTACAGAGATTTCACTTTACCTCACATTTACCTGCATTTCCGAGGTAATTAAAGCCTTGAAAAGAAAGTACTTATCTTCTTATATATTTATTTTACACAGGTACAGCAGGCGCAGCAGGGGACAGGAACAAAAAATTCTGCTCCGGGGCGTCCCAGCTCCAGACCCACTCATGACTGGCCAGAAAAACCTTACAGAAAGGTCCTTCCCTGTTTTCAGCCAGTGTACTGCCGCTTCATCAATTCATATTGCCACCAAATACTGCTGGGGAAGCACAACTGAAAGGGAGGCCACAACCCCAAGCCATCTTCCCAACCCCACAGCCCCATCCACAGCTGCACTTCCTGTCACAACTGCCACCTGGCTACGTTGTCCCGTCATGGGCTGCATCCTCACAGGTGACGGCTGCACCTGGACGCTCACAATACATACTTTCATATATACCATTATCATCACCATCCACCCAGACACAAGCACACAATGAAAGCGGATGTAGGAAACAGGTAGTTTCTGCCGAAACTTTGCTGATATAGCCGCCCCTCTCACCACACTGACCAGCGTCAAGAAGCCGTTTGTGTGGACAAATGTTTGTGATGCTTCGTTTCGGTCTTGTAAGGCTCTCCTCTGCAGCACACCTGTCCTGGCAGCCCCAAACTTCACTCGTTCGTTCAAGCTGGAGGTGGATGCCAGCGCCAGTGGGGCCGGGGCTGTGCTGATGCAGGAGGACGGGAAGGGTATCGATCATCCCATTTGCTACTTTTCTAAGAAATTCACTGTTCCTCAACTTAACTACAGCACCATAGAGAAGGAGGCTCTCTCCCTGCTGCTGGCGTTACAGTATTTCGAGGTTTACATCGGTTCCAGTCCTTTACCTGTGGCCGTCTTCACGGACCACAACCCACTTGTCTTCCTGAACCAGATGCGGAATGCAAACCAGCGGTTAATGAGGTGGTCATTGTTAGTGCAAGATTTCAACCTTGAAATCCGCCACAAAAAAGGTACTGATAACGTTCTGGCTGATGCTCTTTCTCGTGTGTCCCAGTCCTGAGCACATCTTTTTGGGGTAGATGTTCTCTTTAGGAAGGGGGGTGTTACGGCCCCCAGCCGTTACTGCTTTTTATTTAGTGTGTAACAGGATGATACCTCAGCTCCTATCTGGTCCTCCATTTTTGTTGGAACCTTCAAAATACCTATTGGTGTAATCTCCTGAATGGCTGTTTGACGAGGCTCAGTCGTCTTTTCTATTTCACATTGACCAAAAACGGCACCTGTAGTGTTTAGCTAGACGCTAAAAGCTCTTGGAATAGTTAAACAACCTTCTTTCAGTTATAGTGTGGTGTTTAGCTAGATGCTACAAGCTCCTGGCATGGCTTCACAACCACAGGGAGTGGAAAGCAGGACACAGATTTCGCGAAACCTGCTTGGAGTTGAAGCAAAATCCATTTTCTTCACATTGACCAAAAACTACATCTATAGTGTAGTGTTTAGCTGGATGCTAGAAGCTAAGGGCATGGCATCTGATGAGGCATTGTGACGGCACCGTGTTCGACCTGAATGTCAGTTTCCTGAAACCCTGCAGGGAACAACGCCTTCCAGGTGACTTCAGCCTCATACCCCTGCTTGAGACACATTGTTACAGGTGGCTCCAGCCTCATACCCCTGTACCCCTGCTTGAGAGACATTGTCATGCAATTTTCTGCGTCTTGCATCCCTGCTGAGACGGCACCATGGAAGTGGCTTCGACTTCCAGCCCCTGCAGAGACGAGGACTTGATCCACGGGGGTGCCATATCATGGACAGTTCCTCCTTCCTCCTAGTTCCAACTGAACGATCACATCTGACTGTGAATAGCTTTTAATTGCTTCTTGTCTTCCACCTTTTTGGTTGTTGATTCTTACCGTCTGTGCTTTGAACTTTTTGTATAAAAACCCTGTTGCCAAATCACTCTGGGTCGGCACACCAATTCAGACCTGATCTGTGCTGGTCACGCCCACCGCCGGCTTACTGAATAAAACTCACACACACACTTCAACACATCACATGCCATCACATGCCATGACAAGACACATGGCATATGCCACCTGCCCGACGGGTATTCAACTACGTAAGCCGGGTAAAGGAGTCATGGAGAGTCCATGTACCCGCAACAATCAACACCTCTCAGTCTCTCGTGGCCTCGTTGGCGCAGTAGGCAGCGCGTCAGTCTCATAATCTGAAGGTCGTGAGTTCGACCCTCACACGGGGCAAGAGTTTTGTGCTGGGCCTTCCCTCAGACCATCAAAAGAGGAGTGTAGGGTAGCCTGGTATAAAACAACTTGTACAGGATGATACCTCAGATGCTATCTGGATCTCCATTTTTGTTGGAACCTTCAAAATACCTATGGGTGTAATCTCCTGAATGGCTGTTTGACCAGGCTCAGTCGTCTTTTCTATTTCACATTGACCAAAAACTAGGGATGCCCCAATACCGATACTGGTATCGGGGCCGATACTGCTCTCATATACTCGTACTCGCAAAAATCCTCCGATACCACGCACCGATACTTCGTTGTTGTAGTTACTGGTTAGCGCCACTAGGGGGAGATTGACTGTAACAATGGGATTGTTTATGTTCTTCTTCTTCTCTATTTTATTGGCGGATCGCAACCAACTTTAAGATGCAAACCGCCACCTACTGTACAAGAGTGTGTAACATCATTTCATTTAGCCTGTTTTTTAAATTCTGTTTGATTGTTTATGTGGTTTCACACGGACGGCTTCAGGTTAAGCACTGCACATGCACAGTTGATGTACCTGCGATGAGACTAAAGCGCAGAGGAAAGACCGGCCGGCTGAGTTTTGTTTAAAATTTAATCTCTGTTGCAAATAAAACCTGTCTTCCAAATCATTGCATTTTTAGCCTAGTTATTTTTGTGGTAAAAGTATCGGATCAGTACTCGGTATCGGCGAGTACACAAATTAAAATACTCCTACTCGGTGTGAAAAAAATGGTATCGGGACATCCCTACCAAAAACCGCACCTATAGTGTAGTGTTTAGCTAGACGCTAAAAGCTCTTGGAATAGTTTAACCTACCGTATTTTCCGCACTATAAGGCGCACTAAATATCTGGTAAAATACCCTACTATAGTGGCTGGGGTTGAGTTACGTATCTATCTGATGGAGCTGCGCTACAGGAAATGCTACAAAATCCTACAGCAAATGCAAATTAAAAAACAAGAAGAAAAGTACCGTATGTCAAACTTTATTAACAAAATAAAAACCAGCTTTGCTCCGTCTCGTCAAAGTCGCCATGATGTGAGTCAGCGTCGCTGCTGTTGTCTTGAACGTCTGTGACGATTCCTGACGTTTTTAGCGGCATTACTTCGGCGACACCAACTACATTACCCACAATCCCCCTGACTACAGTAACAGAAATTACTGCAATGATCATATATAAGGCGCACAGCCCGTTTTTGAGGAAATTAAAGGCTTTTAGGTGCGCCTTATAGTGCGGAAAATACGGTACTTTCAGTTATAGTGTGGTGTTTAGCTAGATGCTAGAAGCTCCTGGCATGGTTTCACAACCACAGGGAGTGGAAAGCAGGACAAAGATTTCGCGAAACCTGCTCAGAGTTGAAGCGAAATCCATTTTCTTCACATTGACCAAAAACTGCACCTATAGTGTAGTGTTTAGCTAGATGCTAGAAGCTCTTGGAATAGTCAAACAACGTACTTTCAGTTATAGTGTGGTGTTTAGCTAGATGCTAGAAGCTAAGGGCATGGCATCACATGCCATGACATGACACATGGCATATGCCACCTGCCCGACGGGTATTCAACTACGTAAACCGGGTAAAGGAGTCATGGAGAGTCCATGTACCCGCAACAATCAACACCTCTCAGTCTTTCGTGGCCTCGTTGGCGCAGTAGGCAGCGCGTCAGTCTCATAATCTGAAGGTCGTGAGTTCGACCCTCACACGGGGCATGAGTTTTGTGCACAGGGACCATCTGTTTTTTGTTTTGATATTACAAAATAAAAATAGAGAAATAATCCAAAATAATCCGTTCTTCATCTTTTGTTTTGATAATAAAAAAACGGAAAACGGATCGTTATCCATTATCCGATTTCATTGATGTGTTTGAAAATCGAAATTGGGAATTAAAACAGCGAGTGGAAAACTCTTTTCTCTATTTCCTATTACTTTCCAAGGATACTGAAAACAAGGATTGGACAAATGGGGGGATTGCACATGCGCAGTAATAAATGAAGAAAGTTGTTCCTGGTTCTTTTGTTGGTCAGATTGAAAATGAACAGTTTTAGATTTTTTTAATGTTGAAACAGAAAATAAATAAAAAATGAAACCTGGGAGTGAAACATGAGTTTAATCTGTAATCTGTCTTCACTCCATCATGAAACTGCAGTGATGTTGTGACAGTCCGTTCAGCTGCAGCGTCCAATCAATAATCAATAACATGTACTGAACTCTAACATACTGCCCTCCCCCATTGGAAACGAATAGGAAATAGAGAAAAGAGTTTTCCACTAGCTGTTTCAATTCCAAATTTCGATTTTCAAACACATCAATGAAATCGGATAATGGATAATGGATAACAATCCGTTTTCCGTTTTTTATTATCAAAACAAAAGATGGGAAACGGATTATATCTCGATTTTTATTTTGTAATTTCAAGACAAAAATCGGATGGCCGCGAAGTACACGGACCTAGAAGCATCTCTTTGTCAGGTACAAGTCATAATTTTAAAGTCAATTATTATAGTTTATTATAGTATAATTTCCCAAAGCATTAATACCAATTTCACATTTTAAATCCATTATTTTTAAAGCATGAGCATATTCGTTCTGATTAAAGAAAAATTTATTTTCAATCAGTAAAATGCACATATTTGAAAATATTATATATCAAATACAGATGAGGGGGGGAGGGGGGGTCCACATCATCTCCAGGTCAGCCTGTTTCCATGCTCGTCTTCAAGTCCCCTTTTAGTTTGTTTTTCTTCTTTAAGTTCCTGGTGACATTTTAAAAAGAACATCAGAAAGTCAGATTGAACCATTTTCCATTTTGCGATCCTTCATTTTGGTCATAGTTTAAATAAAAAGATGAATTTTCAAAATGTTAAAGATTGGTGCTGCTAGTTTATCATGCAGACATATTCCCTCCCTTTTCTGCTAGTCTTCACATTGAGGCCCCGTTTACACGTAGCAAAAACGGTGGTGTTTTCATGCGTTTTGGCCGTTCGTTTACACGAAAACGAAGCTCAAAGTCACCAAAAACATCATTTCTGAAAACTCCGGCCAAAGTAAGGTTTTCAAAAACTCAGTTTTCACGTTTGCTTGTAAACGGAGAGAAACGGACATTTAGTCTTCAGAACGTCACATTATGCCACAGAAACGTCACCAGGGTCATGTGTGTGACCTGTGTTTACAATTAGTTTGGCCACCGTCAATATTTTCTTGTATTTTACTTGCTTTATATTTTAAAGTCACACTTAAAAGTAACTCCACTTCTCTGTCACTCCAAACGAAAGACTCTCGTTCACCTTGGAAGTAACTGGCAGTCAAGGCTGATTTATGGTTCCGCGTTACACCAACGCAGAGCCTACGTAGGCTACGCCGTCGATTTACCATGGAACCATATTATTCAGGCTTCACACGTGTCCTTTGTTGACGTTTTTTTCCAGGATTCTGATTGGCTAGCATGACTTTATCTTCTCGTTACACTGCCCCCTGTAGGTTTGGCTGCTCATAGCACCTTAACAGCTATTTATGCGAGTTTGTATAAACAAGGGTATTTTTCAAAACGTAAAGTGGGAAATATCCGTTTTTGTAAATACCCGGCTATGTGTAAACGTGGCCTGAGAACCACTCGGCTGTATTGTTGGCATGATATGCTCACACGACTCTTCAAAACTTAATGTTGGCAACATGATCTCCCGCAGGACGGAACCAAAAACATCGACTATCTGGTGTGAACATGTGTGATTTCATGCATCAGCACTTCAGTGTATTTCATTTAAGATGATCGGAGATTTTGAATTTTCTAAAACACTTCTTTCTTTCACTGTTTTGAAACGTAATTTAATATACATAAAATTAATTTTAAACATCAACTATCGGTTGGGTGGTTAATATTTCTCTGAACTGTTACAAACTTGTTATAAACAACAAATCCCATCTTTCTTACTTTTTTAATTTAGCTCCTGAGGAATTGGATTCCTTGGGTATTTTTACTCCTGTGTCACTCGGTTTGCTTTTTTTCTTTAACCCGTGTCCTTCTTTTCTCTTCCCCCCTTTCTGCTGGGAAATTGCTGTTTGAGGTTCTTTTTCTTCATTCTGCTTCCTCGGCGATTCCTGTTGTTGCTCTTTTTTCTGTGCGTTGCCCTTTTTCTTCATCATGAAGCGAGGAGTTGTGCAAATGGTGCTTCTCTTGGGAGGTTTCTTCTCCAGCCTCCGCTTTACTTTGCTAAAACAGGAAAAACAAGCCAGGTGATGAAAATCAATATCTAAAACAACAGGAATAATCAGGGTTCGTACACATTTTAACCAACAAATTTCCATGACTATACATGACCTCTAAAACATCAGTGTAAGAATGAAATATAGGAATAAAACTATGTAAAAAGTCACCACAGTGGAGATCTAATGACAATTATGGTTTTATACAAAGAATCTGTTTAAACTAACACTGATATACCAGCAATATGTTGTAGTATATGTTTTATAGTAATCTAATATAACTAATAATAACTGTTGGAGAATGTGGTCACTCGATCCGATCTCCAAGATGCTACAGTAGGCACATCACGCGTGAGAACGCGCCAGACTTTTCGATACAAAATATTTATTGATCAATTTTAAATCTACCTTATAGGCTGTTATTACTAAATGTTATCATTAAGTGAGAAAAATAAATTCCATGACTTTTCCAAAAACATTTTGGGTGAACTTATGTTTCCAAAACTTTTCCAGGCCTTGAAAATTACATTTTCAAATTCCATGACTTTTCCAGGTTTTTTCAAAACGTACAAACCCTGAATAATTATCAGTAAATACATAAGATAATTCTGATTGTACAGGGTTCATTTAACAAGAAAAAACGGGTGACGTTTATGACAATAAGAACAAGATTGTACAAGCATGGCTGCTGTTATTAAAGCAAAGCATTTCTTCTTAGTGATGCACCGATTGTTCGGTAACCGAAATTGTTCGGCCGAAAATGGCAAAAAAAAAACACTTTCGGTGTTCGGTGGAATAAGTGGGAAAAAAAACAAACAATTAATAACAGCGTTGTAAATCGTTGGCCAACCAAAAAGTAACCACATAAGAATTTAACGTAACATTTACCAGGTGGAACCAAAACAACATAATGCTGGGAAATTAAAAAATGTTCAGTTTTTTATGTTCAATAAATATTTTCTACCTTGTAATTTTGTATAAAAAAAAATGTCTTTGAAAAGCATGCCTAAATCAAATTTATTTGATTTATGCAATGGTGAAAAAATTGGCAAAATAAATGAAAAACTGCGACAAACTCGGCCACAAATTTTTATTTCGGTGCATCACTATTTCTTCTTAAATAGAAACATGGCAACGACTGAATCAGAACGAACCATAAGACTTCTGGAACTAAATTCTTTGCACAAGGAAGGACAAAGCTGAGAGCTTTGCGTATAAAGGCACATGCTCTGAGAAAACCAAATGGGGAACCTTTATACCAACCACAGAAGTGGGATTGATAATGATTTGGGCTTCGGTTGTAGCCACAGGACCTGGACACCTTGCAGTTATTCAACCATTAGCTCCTTCATTTACCTAATTTTAAAGCAATATATTGTTTTTCATGACATCTTCATATATGAAAGTTTAAGCTTGAGAGAGAGTATCATCTTTGTTCACCTGTGGATCTTCTTGAAGCCGATCATGTAGTCCGGGACGGGACAGCCCGCTTGTTTTATCACATTTGCAATGCTGTTAAGTTGAGATGCAAAAAAACATGTTAGTTTTTTCTTTTTTCATTCAATTTTGATGATATTAAAAACATTTGGTTCAGGTACTTATGACTAATGACAAAAAAACTAACCAGTACTACCCCTGACAAGTAAATCTAAAGAATCAGATAAACCTGCTCTGTGTTCTCCATCACTGTGTTTAAAGCTGTTAAACTTGGTGGGTTTCAGGTCCGACACCCGGATCAGTCCGATCCTGCGTTCACACTGAAAGCGTCACAGGCATCATAGGCAGCTCCGGCTGTCATTCATTTTCTAAGAAAACGTGCGTCGAGAGGCAGCGGAGGCAGCGCGTCAATTTGAAGTTGAAAAATCTGAACTTTATGCAAATGAGCAGCAGCGACGCCGAGGCGTCGTCCAATCACAGACCGGGATTCCCGAAGCCTCAATGCAGATTGTACTTTCATGTACACACAAACGTACACTCATTCACATGCGTACATGAGCATAGCTGTGCACTAACAAACTTATTTTATCAGGAATTAATATATTTCTTCCAGCTAATTTTTGCTGATTTGACTGCCGTTTTTATCTGAACTGATCATGTGAAACACGTAAGTGTTTCACATGGAACTGGAGGAGCTGGATGGTCCCAACGATTTTATTTGCTACATTGCAAAATAATTAAAAACCATGCTTATTAATCACAAAATACAGTTTAAACATGACAAAATCCGCTCCGACCCAGTGTCAGTGATCAGCGCAGACAGACTGCAGCTTCAAGCCTCAGTTACGGTTCCGCGTTAAATCGACGGCGTAGGGTTCACGGCGACGCGCACCATACGGTGTGCGTCGCCGTGAACCCTACGCTGTAGGCTCTGCGTTGGTGTGATGCGGAACCATAAATCAGCCACCGGGAGCAAGGGCTCTGGTGGTTGATGTTGATCCGCGGACCAATCTTGTTAAGCCGGGCAGACACTGTGCAATTATCGGCTCGTTTTGAGCCGATTTTCCAGTCGTGCGACTTTTATTTGATCGGGCCCGATTTTGACCCAATCGTTGCTCGTGCCTCGTGCAGTATACGTGGCGTAACGACGAGAGATTAACACCTCACGACGAGCTCCCGATCACAAATCGTGAGGTCGCAAGAAAATCAAGCGTGTTTGAAATCCTGGTCGCTCCTCGTGAAGGAATCACAGTTGAAGCAGCTACGACCCGATTTGACTCATCCTTTCACAGAGAGCATGCGCAATATCTGATGTCACGTCAAAAAACTATTATTTGTAGTTAAAGTGTTGCAAATTCACATTACAAATCATGTTTTAATAGCAAAAAAAAGACTGCATTTCCACGTACGGTGCGGGTCGCCGCGTACCCTACACCGTAGGCTCTGCGTTGGTGTAACACGGAACCATAAATCAGCCTTTAGTGTGTGCGCTGTCTGCTGTTCGGCGGGTCCCTCCGCCGAGACACAACTTTTGCGGTATGCGTTATTTTAGGATTTGTTTTATATATATATATATATATATATAAAAAAATAAAATTATAAAAAAATAAAGGATCCCCATAACTTTGATCGGGTGGGCAGGACACACGTTTGGGTGGACACAGCCCACCCCTGCCCCAAAACCGGAGTTCCAGTACAGAGAGGTCCGACGGGAGGATTATGATCGTACAGTGTGAGCAGACGGGTCGCATCAGAGCATCAGGTCGTACAGTGTGAGAACATAAATCGTGGGCTGTGAACTTTTGAGCTCCGCGATCTAGTCGTGCAGTGTGAGATGGGGCAGTCTCATACGATTTAAAATATCGCACAGTGTATGCCCAGCTTTAAGGAGCATCAAACTCACTCTTATCTACGCGGAAATAACGCTAAAATATAAAGAAGGCGTCCCAAAGTGTGATCTATGGTGAAATAGGAAACTGAAGATGTGTACGCTATATGTGTAGACTATATACACTGTTCCCTCCAGTTCTGCAGCGCAGCTTTAGCCCCGCCCACTGCAGCCGTCGACAGTACCTGCTGCTTTCAGTGTGAACGCAGGGTGATGATGACAAACTTGTGTGTCTGCATCGTTGGTTCATGTAGCAGACTGTTTCCACCCAGTGGCTCTTGTTACCAGGCTCGTTACCCCCTTGTTACCCCCTCGTTACCAGCCCACAGCACCTGCCCCACCTGAACTTTCACACGTACCTGCGCAACATCGGCTTGTCACTCTCCGTGAAGAAGGTGATGGCCTTCCCTTGATGGCCAGCTCTGCCAGTTCGCCCTGAGGACCAGAGATGCAGGAACCATCAACCATTAGACGTTTACAACTGATGCCACTGCTCAAAACTAGCTCCGAAACTAAAGTCAGCGACTAATTATGACAATTTCATGTCAAATGATGTTCAATCAATCATGAAAACAGTCTAAACTTGAACAATCTGTTGTGCTTCTTTGAAACGCACCAATCCGATGGATGTACTCCACGGCGCTGGTGGGGAAGTCGTAGTTCAGCACGAGGTTCACTCCCTTGAAGTCGATCCCTCTGGCCATCAAAGCCGTGCAAATCAGCACCCAGATCTTTCCGGAGCGGAAGCTGTTCACCACGTTGTCCCTCTGAAACGGAGGAGCCGTTAACAACGAGCCGCCAGGGGAAGACCAAGTGTCTCAGCCGTGTCTGAGCGTACCTGCTGCTGCGTGCGGTCGGCGTGGATCACCTCCACGTTGATCCCTTCATACACCAACTCGTGGAAGAGTTCACGGGCTCGGTCTATGGACTGGACGAACACCAGCACGGGTGGCAGGAACCCCTGAAACGCAGCGCGGAGGACATGCCATCATCCGGCGTAACAGCCGTAACCACCTCGAGCTGAGCTCGTGATCAACACACGTTTTTTATTTATTACGGATCCCCATTAGTCCTCACTGCAGTGAAGACTATTCTTCCTGGGGTCCAACATTGCACACATCAACAATAAACTACAATCCTTACAAGTAAAACAGAACTAAATCTAAACAAAAATGATCTGAGATGTGATGGAATTCATCCCTTAAATTGTTGAAACCAGCCAGAACCAAACAACAAAAAATATCCCATTTTACACACTCATAAACAGACTAACTAAAACTGACTTCCTTGCCAAGTACTGCTTTTCTTAATTTATTTTTGAATCTAGCTTTATTGTTTATCATGGTTAAGTCCCAGTCCCAATCCCCCCCTAGTCCTACTTTTCTTCACTTCCCCTAAATTTTGCGCGTTCCCGTGAGGGTAGTGGTGTCCCAATTCCTCTTTTCACCTAGGGGGAGTGTGCTTATTTAGGGGTAGTGCTTATGAATCTAGCCCTTCAGAGCGAGGGATTTCAGGTGCTGACTAGCTGACCAAGGGTTAGAAAAATTTCCAAGAATGCTTTACGTCATCATTTGCAGACTGAATAAAAAATAAAAAAAAACATGGCGGACATTTCTTATTTGTTAGTGAATAAAATCAATATTTTGAGTTAGTTTCTGCATAAAAATGCGTTTTGATTAAATTTCTAGCGAGAAATATATATTTTATTTTCATAATATTCACTCAGTGAATGTACATAATCACTCGTTTGCTCGTTGTTGCGAAGTCTTTTTCAAACCTCGTCAGAATAAAGGCTGATTTATGGTTCCACGTTACACCAACGCAGAGCCTACGGCGTAGGTTACGCGGCGACGCGCGCCGTACGCCCTGCGTCGATTTAACGCGGAACCATAAATCAGCTCCCGAGCCGGCAGGCGGCTGTTCTCATCTCGAAATTTTCGGAGCAAATTTCTTATTAGGCGTTATTTGGATAAACTGAGCCCAGGTTGGGGATCTTAACGGTTACTTTTACGCCTGAAAAAATATTAAAACTCAATAAAGTGGCATATTAACAGCGCTACAGCGGAAATTAAAACAGCTTTTAGCTCTGGGCTTCCTGATATGGTGTGACGTTTGTGCAAACGTAACTACACAGTCGCTTACGTACCCGAACGTAAACCACGCAGTGACGTAGCAAGCAAAATTTAGGGGTAATGCTGAAAAGTAGGAGTAGTGGGAGTATTGGGAAAGGGCCTAAATGTGGTGGAAGCTTATTCCAGTATGTTACTGCTCTAAACATCGTAGCCTCTTTAGTGCTTTGGTTCTTGGTAGAGGAAGAGGAAAGTGAACACCAGAAGCAGATCTGGTTGCAGAGCCATGTTGAGTAGAGATGTGTTTTAGATGTAATGACTAATTGATAGGTTTCCCAATATTCAGAAATGTTACCTTCCTGACGATGTCCCTCATGGCCACCAACTTGCCGCTCTCCGTCCCGACGAACAGCAGCTCCTGCTCCACCGTGTTCACCGCCGAGTTTCTGAGCAAACACACGACTGAAACGTGAGGATTAAACGAAAACTATGAAAGTGAATACATCCGCAGGAGGAGGGTTTACCTGCTTCCGATGTTCACGGAGACCAGGCTGTCCAGGTTCAGGCGGCACCACTGCTCCACCTGGGGGGTGCAGGTGGCGCTGAAGAAAGCCCGGCGCACCTTGGGGTTGGAGCAGGCCAGGAACACGGTGGCCAGCTGCTCCCTGAAGCCCCTCTTACCGTCCTCGAACAGCTTATCCGACTCGTCTACGACCAGCCACTCAACTCTGAAACAACAATAATAGATTCGGATTTGGAGATGCATTTAGTGCCTGGGTTAAAATGTATGGAGCTAAATCAAGGCCAAAAGTTTTGCTAATTTGAAAATAAAATTTTAACCTGAAAATTATTTTTACAGTTTAAATTTATTTTTTTTCCGCTATCAGATCTTTTTTCAGTTTCAGAACTTTTTTTTTCAGTTTCACATCTCATTTCTTTCTTTCTTTCTGACTCATTTCTTTCTTTCTGGCTCCTTTCTTTCTGGCTCATTTCTTTCTTTCTGACTCATTTCTTTCTTTCTTTCTTTCTTTCTTTCTTTCTTTCTTTCTTTCTTTCTTTCTTTCTTTCTGGCTCATTACTTTCTTTCTTTCTGGCTCATTTCTTTCTTTCTTTCTTTCTGACTCATTTCTTTCTTTCTTTCTTTCTTTCTTTCTTTCTTTCTTTCTTTCTTTCTTTCTTTCTTTCTTTCTTTCTTTCTTTCTGACTCATTTCTTTCTTTCTTTCTGACTCATTTCTTTCTTTCTTTCTTTCTTTTTTCTTTCTGGCTCATTTCTTTCTTTCTTTTTGAAAATAGCACTGGATATGATGCAAACTATCAGGAAGTGTACTGTAGAATATTTAAGTTTTGTATGTTCAATGAACTGGATTTGTGAGTTTGCATCTTATTTTTCTGACATGTACCATGCATCCTGTAAATTATTACAGTGCTCGCAATATATATATATATATATATATATATATATATATATATATATATATATATATATATATATATATATATATATATATATATATATATATATATATATATATATAAACTCTGAAACAACAGGACACTGAATAAGAGACAAACAGCTGGAAACAGGAGTTCCTGGTCCAGAACGGGGAACGGACCTGCTGAGATCGATGGCCGGGGGGTCCTGCTTCAGCAGGAACACCAGCCTGTTGGGAGTCGTCACCAGAATATCTGCAGAGAAACACAGGATTTCAACAGTCAAGAAAAGTAATAAGATTTAATGTTTGACCTTGAGTGAAAGCTACCGAGGCGTGTTGCATTCACCTGGAAAAAAATGTAAAAGCTCAGTTTTTCTCTATAATTTTCTTCCTATTTTTTGTGGTACAGTAATCCCTGGTTTTTCACTGGGTTACGTTCCAAAAAGAACCCGTGACAGGTGAAATCTGCGAAGTTAGTAACCTTTATTATTATCATTTTTTTTTTACAATTATTATACAAGGCTTCAAATTGTGGAGATCAGCACCGCCCTACCGCGACCTCAGTGATTGGATTTGAACGGGAGAATCGGTGCAGCATGTTTTGTCCACATTATGGGTTTTGGAGAAAATTTAGCAAGCTGTTTTACGTACATATTAAACCGTAACGTTATTGACACACAGGAAGTGAAAAAGCGGGAGACTGTTTAGCCAATCAGAATGCAGAACACAATGCAAATACGTGAAGCAGCGAGACGGTGAAAGTTATAGCGAGAGATTACTGTATTTATTTTTTAACTTGTTTTTCAATGTAACCCCCCCCCCCAGTTTAGAAAGCATCTGAAACAATCAAGTATTCTACTGAAAATTCCATCGATTAATTGAGTAATCGGATAAAAACATATTTTTGTTTAGTTAAAGAGCAATTATAAATAAACATAAGACGTTAGATGTTAATTGACATCACTAAAACTAAATTATATAATCCAGTAGGTTCATGGCTGTGTATTTAAAAACCCTGAACTTACACCAGTCGACCAAATTTATCGCCTTCACTCAAAAAACTAAGGATCTTACCAAGAAATGTTCTTATTTCTAACCTAAAAATGCCATTACACCTGATAACACACATCACTTAAAAGGTTAGGTGTTTTTCCCACGTGTTTCAATTGAACTTTCATTTGTGTCAAGCACATTTCAAGTTCTAGTTAAGTTTTAAGTTAGTCTTTATAAGATTTTGAGTTTTGTCAGTGTTCAATATAAAATAATGAGACCTGCTGTATTGGAGCACATTAGGCATCAGTGCTGCTTGTTTTATCCACGAATGACTACAGAATTAAAACGGAAAACTACCCAGTTAGCTTTATTACATTTTTATTTTTCTGACATTTTCTGCCTTTTCTTTTAGTTAAAACTGTAGCGGGAACAGATGTTTAGAGGAACCTATGTAAGTACCGGGTTAGAGGGGGAACATATAGGAGAACGGACCAGAAGAATATAGCGTGGATTGAAAAGAAAAGTTAAGCACTGAGTTACATGTGTCTGACTGCCTGAGCAAGGCATGTTACAAAAACCAAACAAATCCGCCGCCTCTTTCTTCTTCCTTTACCTGCGCGGCGTCAGCGCGTTGTGCCGCATTAAATGTAGTCCGGGTGAAATACCTGCTTTGAGCTGGTAAAATTAAATGATTCCTCGAGGCAGAGAAAACTCCTCGATCATTGTTTGTAATCGAATTACTCAAATTATTCGAGGAATCGTTTCAGCCCTAATACATTCAGGCAGCTTTGTGGCCCAAGAGACGACCAGGAGACGTCAGCGGCGTATGAAAAAGAAAAAAATATACCTAAAAAGAAAACTTTTTATCTCCAAGTGAATGCAATTCGTTTCCGTATAAAGCATCCGCCACCTCGTACCGTATTTTTTGTTCGACTTTGGTCCATATTTCTTGGCGGCCAGAGAAGCTTTGTCTAGGATGTGGATCCTGAACCCCACTCCCTCGGAGAAGCGGAGAAGCTCCCTGTAAGTCTGAACACAACAAAACCAGTCAAACACTGCAGGACAGGGAGGGAAACAACAGGAAACGCATCATCCTCGCAGCAAACGAGCAGCTCTCACTTTCGCGATACAAAAGCGTCACGTGTACCTGGCTGGCCAGCTCTCTGGTGGGGGAGATGATCACGGCCCTGAAGCCGTGGTTGGCCGGTTGCTTCAGGTGGCTGAGCAGCGGCACGCAAAAGGCCAACGTCTTTCCGGATCCTGTGGGAGCACAGGCCAGGAGCTCCCGACTCTGAACCCCAAAAAACAACAAAACAACATGAAAAGTGCTCTCAAGACCCACATCCAGTCCTAGAAGTGGGCCGTAAATCCATTTAGTTATCAACAAATTAAAGCGATATTAAAAAAAAATTAATAAAAAAGTAAAAATCGGATTTCAATTTAAAGGGCAACATTATCCTTTTGCATCACCATGAATTAGACTTTCCAGATGTGGATGTGTTTCTCCCCGCTTAAGTATTTTCATAGTTAAAATAAAAGTCATTGATTGAAGAATACTTTTCCTCTTGTGTAGCTATATATACAAAAAATGGGTGTGGTGTTAAAAAATATAACACACAAATATATACTGTGACATTAATTACATTGAAAATGAGTTCCATTTTCTATTTTATTGTCCTCTGTATCATGAGCTGAGTCAAAAATTATCTTGATAGGTGTAAGAATTTGGATTTGATGTGGGTAAGCGATGCTGAGAGACTCAAATGGATTTTTGATTATAAAGTATTTGCACTTTCTGACTATTTGGAGAAAGTGTGGGAAAAACGAAGAAAAGTAACATATATGTAAAAATATCCATTCTGGTTTTTGATTGATTTATTTTGTTTTTCCGGTGTACATTGTGTAGCTCCCTCAATTAAGTGTGTGTGATATTGTACATTGATGATTTTCTGTTTCTGGTGTCTTATAATCCTGTAAGGGATGGGTCTTCGGACATGACACAAAAATAAAATTCATTAATTCATTCATTCATATACACACACACACTAATTTCCTGATCTGTGCCTTGTGCACAACCACGAGCCTGTACTCACGTGCATCATGAGAGGAATGGCCTGCATCTGAATCGGCGTGGGCGACTTCAGTCCTGCGTCTACGAGGTTGTGAAGGATGTTCGGGTTGAGACAATATTCTGACTGCAACTCCTCGAACGAGCACACGGGGTCCGGCACGTCACAGCCGTGCACGTTTATGCGATGTTGAGAGCGGATGGAATTAATCTTAAGAGAGAATATTGTTTAAAAAGAGTTTCAGCGAAGAGTTTTCAACTTTCACTAAACGTGTAATCTGAACAAGAGCATCTCCGGTGTGAGGCGTGTTTTACCTTCTCCTGATGAAGATGCTTCAGCTTCTTCAGTGACGACTTGTCTTCACTCTGCAGGTTTTGGATCTTTCTGTCCAGCGAAGACATCCATGTGATGCCGTTTCCCTCGCTCTCCTTCATCAGTCCGTCTACCGTTTCAGTCGGACAAGAAGGTATTGAAGATTACAAGAACTCCAAGAAGGTATTGAAGATTACAAGAACTCCTAATCTTTTTTTCCATACCAACATTTAAACCTTGCTTTGATGGTCCTGTAGAATATTTGTCTTTCATTTTTTTCCTGCTTAACATTAAATAAGTTCTGACATCAACAGATCCAGATTCCGACGACTTTATTCATCCCTTTGGGAGGTTCCCTCGGGGAAACTGACATCTCCATCTCACTCACTCAGCACTGTCGTATACAGAAACCAAGAAAGGAGAAAGAAAACAGCCCAAAAACCAAACACCCATTTAAAAATAAAAAGATTTATAGAATTATTTGAATAGAAAAAAAATAAATAATAATTTATAAAAATATATGTGCATATACGCGTGTGCGTTAGGAATGGGCGATATTTTACCGTTCATGATATACCGTCAAAAAAATTCCCCACGGTAAGAATTTGTCATCTCACGGTAAAAACGATAAATTCCCGTTGATGACGTTTTTGTGTAAAGCTGATTTATGGTTCTGCGTTAAATCGACGCACAACGTACGTGAGCGGGAAAGAAAGAAACAGTAAACGGGTACATTGTTCCCACTAACATATACACTTATATATAGAATATGTATGTATGTATGATGGTAATAATATATATAACATATATAACAATTAAATATATAAGTAACATATTAGTATAAGTGACACTTTTTACTCTCTTTTATTCTATTTATTTTTTGCTCTCTCTTATGATTGTATGTTGTATTTCTGTATGTTTTATTCTGTAAAGCACTTTGGCTCAGGTGGCTGTAAAGGGCTATATAAATAAAGTACATTTACATAATAAGATAAACCTTTAATAGTCCCACAGAGGGGAAATTTGCAGTATAGTAATACAGAAGCCAAATCGTATTATAGTAAAGGGATAATTGCAATATATAATTTACTCAGAATGCTATAGTTATACAATATGATACATGTTTTGTGAACACTACTATGAAGGATTTTTAGTGCCAAATTTAAATAAATCATTAATTAAATGTTTAATTAATTAAAATGGGAATGAAATATATTATTCATTCATTAAATGTATCATTAAAATGGGAATTAAATATATCATTCATTAATTACATTTGTCATTAATTAATTAAAATAAATTCATTTTAAGTATTTTTTTTTTAATTTATTTATTGGCTTTGTCTCGAACACAACAAAACCCAATCAAATTAAAAGCATCAGAATAAAAAACAAAATAAAAGCAAAACAATTTAACAGTCTCATTCAAAAGTAAAACACAAATCAAAACAATGTGTTCGAGAGGGAACAGGAGGAAGCAGAACGCTTATTTAGTCCTGTCCCTTCCTCACAATATCATATATAAACTATAAAAATTAAATAAAGTTACAAGAAAGGAGAAAAAAAAAAAAAAAAAGAATATAACAAAAAATAAATAAATACAACACAAACAACCAGTAAGCAATATCAGTAATTATAATCATAATTGACCCGGTCTCCTCAATATCCTAAATTCCAGAGTCCATCTCCCAGTCACCTCTACAAAGATCCACGAACAGCCTTGAATGCTGGCAGTTATATTTGTATCATATATACTCCATTCACAATAAAACAAAATAATAATCAAAGAAATACATATGTAATGTGAATTACTTTCCTTAGAGGTCCCCATTATTATACTTGTCAAGAATTGCTTTCTTGTATGTGTTTTTAAACTGTATAGAGTTAGTACTATGTTTGATTTTATCATCAAGACCATTCCACAAAGTTACCCCACAAACTGATATGCACATGGTTTTAAGAGTAGTGCGTACACATGGTTGTTTAAAATGTAATTTTCCTCTCAGACTATATTGTCCTTCATTAGCTTGAAACATTTTTTGAATGTTTTCAGGCAGTGAATTATTTCTTGCTTTGAACATTATTATTGCTGTTCTAATTTTCACTAAGTCCATAAATTTCAAAGTCTGTAATTTAAGAAATAGAGGATTGGTGTGATCGAGATACCCAGCATGATTTATTATCCTTACTGCTCTTTTTTGCAATGTGCATATCCTTTGTAAGGTGCTCTTGTAAGTATTACCCCAGATTTCAACACAATAGATCAGATATGGTAATATGAGTGCACAATACAGATTGTAAAGTGTTGTTTGGTTCAAGATGTGTCTACATTTATTCAGCACTCCAATACTCCTTGCCATCTTAGAACACAGATACCTAATGTGGGCCTTCCAGCATAACTTGTGGTCTATTAAGACACCCAAAAATGTGTTTTCATAAACTCTTTCTAATACAACATTATTCATTTCTATTTGAACATCTTCATTCATTTTACGATTTCCAAATAACATAAATTTAGTTTTCTTCAAATTCAATGATAACTTATTTGTATCAAACCAACATTTTAATTTAACCAATTCATTCGTGACCACTTCCACGAGCTGCGGCAAGTCTTCTCCAGAACAAAAAATATTTGTGTCATCCGCAAATACAACAAACTTAAGTACCTTTGAAACTTTACAAATATCATTGATATACAAAATAAAAAGTTTTGGGCCTAAGACTGACCCTTGTGGGACACCACAGGTGATATTAAGACTCTTAGACTTATGCTGACCCATCTGCACAAATTGACGCCTGTTTTTAATGTAGCTCTTAATCCAATCAAATGCAACCCCTCTTATGCCATGCCGCTCCAGTTTTTTTAGTAGTATCTCATGATCAATTGTGTCAAATGCTTTTTTTAGGTCAACAAATATTCCCATAGCATATTTCTTATCCTCTATACAGTTTGTTATTTCCTCTACCAACTCAATTAATGCCATGGAAGTTGATCTGCCTGACCTAAACCCATACTGACTGTCCATTAATATATTGTTTTTTTCAATGAAATTATCCAGTCTTGTAACAAAAAGTTTTTCGATTATTTTTGAGAACTGAGAAAGCAAGGATACAGGTCTATAGTTGGTGAACAGGTGTTTGTCACCATCTTTATACAACGGAATTACTTTAGCCACTTTCATTTTTTCTGGAAATGTTCCTGTTTTGAATGATAAATTACATAAGTGAGTTAGCGGTTTCACAATTCCATGTATTATTTTCTTTACAAGAAACATATCAATATCATTCCAATCTTTTGATGTCTTACTTGTACACTTATTTACAATATCTATAATTTCCTTACTTTCTACAGTTCCCAGTATGATTGAGTTTGGATTTCTGTCCACCCATTTTTCCTCAGCAAATTTCTTCCCGGAGTTTTTTATTTCTTTGGCCAGTTCAGGACCCACATTAACAAAGAAATTGTTAAATCTATCAACCACTTCATTCCTATTAGTAATTGTTATGTCTTTGTCCGTAAACCATTCAGGGTAGTCTGGTTTGTTTTGTTTTTTTCTAATAATATTATTTAATATAGTCCATGTACTTTTTATGTTATTTTTATTATTATCCAATAATTTATTATAATAATCCTTCTTACATACCCTCATAATATTAGTTAATTTGTTTTTATATTTCTTATATTTAACCTCCGCCTCTTTTGTTCTATATTTTATAAAATGCCTATACAGAGTATTCTTTTTCTTACAGGCATTTTGCAGTCCCTTCGTCATCCAGGGGTTTTCAGAATACTTTTTGTTACTAGTACATTGTTTGATTGGACAGTTTTTGTCATATGCATTTTTGAATATGTCTAAAAATAATTCATACGCTTTGTTAACATCAGTTTCTTCACAAAGTACTTTCCAATTATAATTCATTAAGTCATTTCTAAATGCTGTTATCGATTCCTCAGATCTTACTCTCCTGTACTCAACTTCTTTACACGACCAGTTCCTTTTGTAGCTACATTCATGAATCACAAAGACAGGCAGGTGATCACTAATATCATTAACTAATACTCCGCTTACAGTATTGTCCATATTGTTTGTAAAAATGTTGTCAGTCAAGTAGAAAAATATATGTAATTATTTCAGTATTTAAAGGGGACCTATTATAGCATATAATACCTATTTTAAACAGGCCTTGAATGTTTTAAAAACAACACCACAACAACAGCAATTAGCCAAATATTTTTACCTTCTGAGGCCAACTCGCTCCTTTTTGCCTTTTTCTTTTTCCGCTTTGCAGCTTTCTCTTCTTTGCACGTTCTCTTCCCTCCAGAGTCTCCTCTTCCTCCCCCATCCTCCTCCTCCTCCTCCTCCTCCTCTCCGCTCTGGGCTCCACTAGTCTCCCCTGAGCCGAAGTAATCGATGGCAGAGAGCTGCTCCGAGGAGTCTTCCCCTGCCCGAGATCTGGCCACCTAAATAACGAAATGAGACAATACTAAATGAATATATCACTTAAATTGATACACTAATAAAATAGGAACTTGTACAAATCACGAACCCTAAAGATATTGAGGGAGAAAACACTTTGGAAACACTTTGAGACTCCCACGTCGCCTGTTTTGTCGCTGTTTTCTACCAAACTGCGGGTTTTGTCGGGTTCGTTTGGTCAAATTTACCTTAAACCGAGCTGCGTCTTCGCCGAATCTCTTCAGGTCGAATTTGGCTCCGGCTCCGAGTTTTCGAAACAGGTCGAAGGCGTCCATCGTGGTTCCGTCCAGATCAGATCAGAACCACGTGACGAGGATCAACATCCGGGGTCGCGACGGAAACCACGCCCCTTCCGGAACAGGCTATGATATTTATAAAATATTTGATTATTAATTATTATATATATATATATATATATATATATATATATATATATATATATATATATATATATATATATATATATATATATATATATATATTATTAATAATTATAATTTATTTAAAAAAATGTCTTTACTACTATATATGTAAACCTTATTGGTCCTGATTTTCTGTTTTTTTATTTTATTTTTTTCTGCTATTTGAAAATGTATTTATTACATTAAAATTATTAAATTATTATTAGGCGGAGGAGGTGGGTGAGAGGAGGATGCTGGTCAAGCTGAACTCCATCATGGACAACCCTCTCACCCCCTACATGACACTGTGGGAGCATCAGCAGCTCCTTCAGCCAATTTACTGCTCCACCCGCGCTGCAAGAAGGAACACTACCGCAGGTCCTTCATCCCCACAGCCATCAGACTCTATAATAACCAACTGTAGCCACCCGGGTGCAATAACCTGTCTCTTTGAAAGTGCAATAACCACTAATACCTCACGTATTTTTGGAAATATTTGTAAATATTTTGTAAATATTATATGTTTATATGTTTATTTGGTGTTTACTACTTTTTTTTCTCTCTTGTACATAGTCTTTTTCTACTTTTTATATTGCTCTTTTTTATTATTTAACTATTTATGGTTTTTTCTATTTTACATTTTTTGTATAAAGCGTGTGGGTGTTTTTGGCTGCTGCACGACTGACTTTCTCCTCTGGGAGATCAATAAAGTCTACTATTCTATTCTATTCTATTCTATTCTATTAATAAAATAAATAAAATTAAATTAATATTACTAAATTAAAATAAAATATATACAATTATTATTACATTAATGTAATGTAATTACATTAATGTTATTATTACATTAATGTTACATGTAATGTTATTACATTACATAAAATTATTATTACATTTAAATGCTGGTAACCTTATTGGTTTCTTTTTTTTCTGTTTCTTTTTCTGGTTTGGTTTGGCTTAATTTAGTTTTGTTTGTTTGGTTGTTTGTTTTTCAGTGGTTGTTGTTTTGTTGTTTCTTTTTTAGTGTAAGTTTGTTTGTTTTTTATATTGAAAAAATTCTGGATAGCTTATTTTGGTATGTAGGACAGGCTTGAATATAAGCACTATGCTTCTGCCTGTGCCTTTCAGTCACTATTTTGTCGATAATTTTTTAGTTGATAATTCTTGTAGTGTGATGTGACTGAATAAGGAATTTCAATCAATCAATCAATCAATCAATCAATCAATCAATCAATCAATCAATCAATCAATCAATCAATCAATCAATCAATCAATCAATCAATCAATCAATCAATCAATCAAAACATGCATCCGAGGGTCGCCTGTGAACGCGTGCAAATGTACAAATACATAACACAAAATTACTGACAAACCGAGTGAATTAAAAAGAAAATAGATTATTGGATGGGACACGGATTTGTTATTCCCCCTTAAAAATATTGTGCTGGATTAATTTAAAACTGTTTTTGTACATTTTGGACGCACATCACATCTTGTATGTTTGTGTATGTATGTGGTATTTTGAGAATAGATATCTGCCGTCTTATTTGGTCCTGAAAACATTTAAATTAACGCGACTTTGTAGTGAAAAGCTGTAGTGGCAGTTGACAGAAGACCTCCATCAGGGGCCCCCACCTGACACCACTTTAATGAAGTTTACAGTATTAAAATAACGTGTCTCAAGCGCAGTCTTTTTTTTAGGTGAATAACAGGATGTTTGTATTTCTCCATCTCCACTTCTTCTCCTATGATGGAAATAGTATTTGAGTTATTCCTTAGTTGTAGGAGTGTGGTGGGCCTGAGGATCTGGGGCCCCATGCTCCATCTTTCCTATACCACAAGTGGGACCACATCTAGAAGTATGGTGTATTATTATTATTATTATTATTATTATTATTATTTGTATTATTATTATTATTATTATTATTATTATTATTATTATTATTATTATTATTATTATTTGTATTATTATTATTTCAATAATTACTATTATTACTTGGTAGTTGTTAATTGTTGAGAATGTGTCCTTTTTTATTTGATCTTTTTTTGGTATAAACTAAAAAAAAAGTCACAACTTATCTTGAAACATTCAAAAAATGTTTCAAGATAAAGAAGGAAAATATCTAAGAGGAAAACTAAATTTTAAACAACCTTGTGTACGTACTACTCGTAGTTACTCTGTAACTTTGTGGAATGATCTTGATGAAGAAATCAAACGAACTCTATACAGTTTAAAAACACATACAAGAAAACAAATCTTGACAAATATAAAAATAAGGACCTCTAAAGAACTCAATTTACCTTCTGTATGTATTTCTATTATTATTATTCTGTTCCTTATGTGATACATCATATACGATACAAATGTAACTACCTGCATTCTGGGAAATAAAATTTTTGAGTTTAGGATATTGTAGGAGGCTAGTTTAATTATGCCACGATCTTTGTTTATTAATAGTTTGTGTTGTATTTATTTATTTGTTATTTTATTTACATTTTTCATTTTTATATTTTCTATGGCCTATGATATGATATTGTGAGGAAGAGACAGGACTAAATAAGCGTTCTGCTTCCCCCTGTTCCCTCTCCAACACATTATTTTGCTGTTGTTCTTTATTTCTGGATGAGACTGTTAAATTGTTTTGCTTTTTTTTTAAATATATTTTGACACTTTTAATTTGATGGTGATTTGTTGTTGTTCAAGATAAAGCCAACAATAAATCAATAAATAAATAACAAAAAGCAATTTCCCCTCCGCGATCAATAAAGTTGCTCTGATACTGATTCATGATATTTGTTTGAGTTGAGCCATCCCCTGTGGATAAATATCAGCATTTATAATCGGCATAGATTATTTTATATCCCAAATGCAGCCGTGGTAATAAACAGCGAGTTGCAGAGCGCCCTCTTGTGGACAGACTGCACAACATCAGCATTCAGAAAGCGGTTAAGAGGATGTTTCTTCTACAGCTCATCTTTAATTAGTTTAATTTGTTTATTAGGTATTAAAATGGTGATACTGATAATAGCTAATTTTGGGCGGCTGATAAATCTGCTGTGCACTTCTAAAGTACCAGCCAAGCGGTTTATAATGCTCACATATGATATTCCTGACACTATACCTGGAGAGACTTCTTGCACAAGCTATTTGAAAGGAGCACATGCCTGGACTTTCAGGTTTAAGCTGAAGTTGCATGTTCATTAATTAAAACTAGTGGTGCATCTACTGAACTTCTCATCCCTGATATAAATTTCCTATTTTCATTTAGGTCAAACCAGTTTTAGGCCATTCTGGTTTTCCTTCTCAGAAATATAATCTGCATATATTAAAAGATGTCAGACGCTGCACGGTGTGGGCTTCACTACCTTTATATTTTGATTCTTAACCTTTATCGTCACATTAAACATGCTCAGCAAAGTGATGCATCCTCATGTGCTTAATGATCAAGAAAAAATTGAATTTCATGTGAATTTCCACTTTCAAGCAGTAAAAAAAAAAAAAAAAAAAAAAAAAAAGGCTTTTCATATGGTGCATGTAAAACAGAAATATAGGACTGTCTCAGAAAATTAGAATATTGTGATTTTCTGTAATGCAATTACAAAAACGTCATACATTCTGGATTCATTACAAATCAACTGAAATATTGCAAGCCTTTTATTTTAATATTGCTGATCATGGCTTACAGCTTAAGAAAACTCAAATATTGTATCTAAAAAAATTGGAATATTCTGGGAATCTTAAACTGTAAGCCATAATCATCAATATTAAAATAAAAGCCTTGCAATATTTCAGTTGATTTGTAATTAATCCAGAATGTATGACTTTTTTTTTTTTTATAAATTGCATAACAGAAAATAACTTTATCACAATATTCTAATTTTTTGAGACAGTCCTGTATACCAATATACCAATTGTGACCACCAGCCAATCAATCGGTGCATCTCTGATGGAAACCGGTTATATAAAAACATTATATTCTGTCTCACCATTTTAAAAGCAGTGATCCGTAATTACTTTTGCAGAAGCTGGGTATTTTCCTCACTGGGTTGCGTCTAGAACAGGGATCTTCAACCCCTGTCCTGCATGTTTTAGATCTCTCCTTGCACCATCACACCTGATTCTAATTAATGGTCATCAGCTTCTCATCCAGGTGTGCACAAGTCTGTTAATGACAAGTCATTTTTATCAGGGTGTGCTGAAGCAGGGCAACATCTAAAACATGGAAGACAGGAGGTCCAGGGTTGGAGAACCTGCTCTAGAAGACGGTTGTAGTGAAGGTTTATTGTGATAAGCTGCTTCATAGACAGTAACAGTCAAGAGCCAACAGATTTTGAACCAGTTTAATCCAAATTCAGCTTTGTGCTCAACACATTTGAGGTCTCAATTATTCCAATACTAGACAGCACGTAGTGTTACATTCCAGAGACACGCAGCAGCAACACCAAACATATATGACTCAAGTGTAAACAGGGACGTTCAAGAATGTACATCGTCAAATCCATCTGCGTGTTACAGCCTTTATTAAGTACAAGCAACAGTTTCGGCATTTAGTCCCATCCATCACTGGAAATTAAAAAGGCAATTCAACAAAAACTCTGTTGCTCACTTTAATGCAATGAAGAAAAAAAACTGAAAGTAACAATCTTCATGTGAAATAAAACGACAGGTCCGTACATTAGTGCACAGCAAATTACCCAGAAATTTGAGCCGAAACGGAGTCTGTCAGATGTATGAAGTCTGAGCGTCACCAGAGTCAGCTTTTTACGCTGGCACTTTCTAGGAATGAAGTCCAAACATGAGGAGAGCGCCGCGGCCGCAGCGCCGCCACCACAGGTTAACTGGAGAGAGCAGGGACCCCGGAGCAAGGCACGTCTGCAGGAAGGTGGCGGGCGACATGCGGCGCGGCACGGTGGACCCCTCAGCCCGACTTGAAGAGCAGAATAGCAACTTGACCCAGGTAGAAGTAGATGAAGTGCTTCGTCTCGTGCGTCACGTAGCTGCCAAAGTTCCTCCCAACAATGCAGTGCCATGTGGGGTTGTACTTCTTGTCAAACTCCTGCAAAGGAAAGCAGTTATTGATAAAGACGCAGCTCAAATGCACGTGCGTCTATTCAAGCCAAGGCTGCTGCAACCGTTACCTTTTTGACATAAGCAGCAATATCCTTCTCGATATTGTACTTTTCCATGGCCTGCATGGCACAGTCCACTGCATCCTGCTGCATTTCATCAGACATGTCTGCATTCTTGATCACTGCTTTCTTGTCGGACATGGTTGCTGTTTTCTGGCTGCAAAACAAGAGCATTTCCAGGGTTTATACAGCAATCCTTATGTTAAATTTAATACCTTTTTCATTACCTTCAGATTTAAAAAAAAAACTCACAACATTAAGTGTTAATCATGGACCTTTTAACATTAATACAGATTTTGACCTATAGAACACTATACAGAACAGATTTATAGACTCATTGATGTTGACCAGATGTTTCACATTTATTTCACTTTGTGAATGACAATAAAATAGACTGCTTAAAATGTAAAAAATAATACCAATTTAAAAAAAAAAATAATACCTCTGACAGTGAATTTAACACTTTTAATGGCCTTAAATTTGGCAATTTTCATGTATCACCTTTTAATACTTTTTAAAACCCTGATTTCAAACACATCAGTGCAGGTGCACACAATAAATAAAATAAAAAGATAAAAACTGACTGCATCATTGCTACTTGTATAAATTAAACCCATCAGGTAAAAAATACCAATTTAAAAAAAAAAAAAATACCTCTGAGAGTGAATTTAACACTTTTAATGGCCTTAAATTTGGCAACTTTCATTTATCACCTTTTAAAACCCTGCAGAAACCCTGATTTCAAACATCAGTGCAGGTGCACACAATAAATTAATAAAATAAAAAGATAAAAACAGACTGCATCATTGCTACTTGTATAAATTAAACCCATCTGGATACAGAAGTTGTGATGTACATAATTTGTGGGCCAAATTAGTCATGCACCCTTGCAGGGTAATGGAGCTTGATTGACAGGTGTCCTGGATTTTATTTAGGGCAGCACAGATAATTAAAGTCTAACACCAGAATATACATATTTTTTTTTTTTTTTTAAAAAGCACTATTTTATTTATTTATTTATAATCAGACAATAAAGCCTCCCAGCAGCCGGAGCAGAGACCCTCCTGAACAATGCAGGATGCTGCGGCTGGTCAGGCCGGAACAACAGCAGCATCACCCGCAGCATCATCTCCCCCCCCGGGCCCCTACGGTCCCCATGGACCCCCCCACCCCGGAACCAGACCTAAACCCGCCCCACGACCCGTCCCCGGACAGATTCAGTCCCTTACCGTGTCTCACCGTGTCTCCTTGGAGCTTCTTCAGGGTTTCCAGCTGCACGTTTCCGGGAGGCAGAAGCGCTTTTCCTTCATTTATGGAAGGACGCGTGGTGCGGAGGCCCCGCCCCCTCGCCCAGGCCCCGCCCCCTGAGCGAAACCCTGCGCGCTGATTGGCTGAGGCGCAGCCTCCGCCCTGCGGCCCGCGGGCTTCCACTCGCGGACTCGGACCCGCATCTTATTTCATCCCAGAATGCACCGCGCCACCCACGCCCTCCCCCCCCAGGCACTGATCGACATTGATGATCACGGTGATCAATAGAGAGATCAATACAGAGACAAATCAGTAGATGGGATGATTGATATATACAGGACTGTCTCAGAAAATTTGAATATTGTGATTTTCTGTAATGCAATTACAAAAACTAAAATGTCATACATTCTGTATTCATTACAAATCAACTGAAATATTGCAAGCCTTTTATTATTTTAATATTGCTGATCATGGCTTACAGCTTAAGAAAACTCAAATATCCTATCTCAAAAAATTAGAATATTCTGGGAATCTTAATCTTAAACTGTAAGCCATAATCAGCAATATTAAAATAATAAAAGGCTTGCAATATTTCAGTTGATTTGTAATGAATCCAGAATGTATGACATTTTTGTTTCTTTAATTGCATTACAGAAAATAAAGAAGTTTATCACAATATTCTAATTTTCTGAGACAGTCCTGTATGTGTGTGTATATGTGCAAATAAAAACACTCCCAATTCTGTCTTTAACGGTTTTCTAATTAATATTTGTTGGATCTTTATAAATACATTGGTTATTATATTTCTTTCTTCATTTCTTACATTTTTTTTCATATAGGAGACATGAGTTTCTGAGGCCAAAAATATAAACTACTAACAAAGAAGAGCATAATGTGTTGGTACTGATAGGAAAAACAATTATTTAGAAACTGTTAAAACCAGAATCTGAAGTGTTTTTCAATATATATATATATAATCAACACTTGAAATTTAAAAAAACAAATGTTTTTTTGGTGTTATTTCATATGTCAGGTATTAAAAAGCTTCATAATATGTACTCATGTCCTCGTGAGCACTCAGATAGATAGATAGATAGATAGATAGATAGATAGATAGATAGATAGATAGATAGATAGATAGATAGATAGATAGATAGATAGATAGATAGATAGATAGATAGATAGACAATATTTGTATCCATGTTATACATTGTCATTTCATGTTTCATAGGCTGAAACAAAACTGAATGATTTTTCTTTTTTCAGATTAAGATGTCCTTGACCTTCTGATGACAAAAGGTCAAGGAATTCCTGATCCTCTAAAACAAAACTAATGTTGGTCTGAATTATTTCAATTTCAAAAATATAATCAGTTTTTCTGTATTTGGTGTTTAATAAAGTGGACCAGTGTTTTAAGGTCCAGTCCGTCACCACCCGTCACATGGTGCACCTACTCAGTATGTTTGTAAGGATTTAACTTGCTCACTATTCTCAAAACCTACAAACCAAAACATCAGAAGAAGAAAGAGACCAATCCCTGTCAACATTCCTGGTTTATGTTCATTTATAGTTTGTTTATGAGTGTTGGGTTGAAGACCATCACTCCGATTCAACATTTTAACTGCTGGATAGAGGAAATTAGACCAGTGTGCCATTTTATAAGAAAAGGCAAATATATATGTATATTTAAATCAACTTCCATATTTGTTGGTACTTCTGTTTCCAGAGACATCAAACCTCATAGTATAATGTTACATTTTTCTGTTGTTTTTGCACTTTCGTGATCAAATCAGATTAAACCCAACAGATCCGTATAGCCAGTACTCGAGTTGTAAAAAACAATCAGGGGGGATGGTGGATTTTATCATATGGGGACAGATAATTTGTGCTGATTACAAATAATATAATATATTACAAATAATAGCAGTGACCAAAACACCTGCAGAAATACTGCAGGAATGACATAGCAGCAGTTAAATGCAGCCTTCTGTAAGCTTTAAATATCCACTGGGCTTACATCAAATACATCAAAACACAACAATAAAAAACACTTTTCTGAACTTATCAATATGACTCTGTCCTTCACAGGATAAGTAACATGGATCACTGCAAAAACTCAAAATCTTAACAAGAATATTTGTCTTATTTCTAGTTAAAATGTCTCATTTTAGTAAAAAATCTTATTACACTTAAAACAAGACTCATCACTGGAAAAAACAACAATTTTCACCTGTTTCAAGTAGATTTTCACTTGAAATAGAAAAATCTGCCAGTGGAACAAGATTTTTTTGCTTGTAATAAGAAGATAAATCTTGTCCCACTGGCAGATTTTTCTACTTATTTCAAGTGAAAATTTACTTGAAACAGGTGAAAATTGTCAAATAAGTTATTTTTCTGGTGTTATTTTTCTGGTAATGACTCTAAATGTTGAAATAGCAGTAAAACCACATTCATTGATGAAATGACATAAGGGATGGAAAGGAGGGATGGCAGTTTTACAGGGGGGATGATTTGGACCGTTTTTATTTCAGGGGGGATGCCATCCCCCCTCATCCCCCCTCAACTCCAGTACTGACTATAAAGAAGATAGAAGATGACGCTGATTTGAAGCAGCAGGTTTGTGAAGTGCAGGAAGCAGCAGAACCTCACGGGTGTCGGTGTGGGAACATCCAACGAGCCGTGGCCTCGGAAGTCGCAGAACGGCAGAGAAACAGAAACTTTGAGTTTTAGATGCTCCGAAAAACCAGAACTCACAGTCGGAGAAACCAGCAGTCAAGAACAGTAACTCAGTGAATCATAGTTAGATCATTAGATCATTAGATCATTAGATCAATTGGTCAGAGCTCATCACTGGTTTTGATGAACCTATTCTACAGAATTTTATCTTGCAAAATCAGCAAAGACTAATGCAAGGGAAATAAATACGTCGTTTTTGGGATTTGAGATTTAGGAATTCCTGAAAAGATCCAAGTCTCCCATGTTTCATGTTGAGCTGATGAGGTGAACACTCACATATCCTGATCCATGCGATTTATTGATTATGGAAACATTCACACAGGTGTTGAGACGTTTGGAGTCCAGATAGAGCGCTGCCTCCATCCATCCATCCATCCATCCATCCATCCATCCATCCATCCATCCATCCATCCATCCATCCATCCATCCATCCATCCATCCATCCATCCATCCATCCATCCATCCATCCATCCATCCATCCATCCATCCATCCATCCATCCATCCACTCTGTAAGAAAACACTGTTTCGTGTTGTTGAAATGTATTCATACTATTGAAATGTTTTTTTTTTTTATTATTATACAACAAACTGTGTTATATATACACCAGAGGTGTCAAGTAACGAAGTACAAATACTTAGTTACCTTACTTAAGTAGAAATTTTGGTTATCTATACTTCACTGGAGTAATTATTTTTCAGACGAGTTTTTACTTTTACTCCTTACATTTTCACGCAATTATCTGTACTTTTTACTCCTTACATTTTAAAAACAGCCTCGTTACTCTATTTCATTTGGGCCTTTAAATAAAAACTATCCAGTTAAATTGCTCCATCCGGATAGAGTGAATTTGGTTGTGGTTGTTTCAGATGTTCTTGTCCAGTTTTGTTCTTACATCCGTTCCCTCAGATTCCTGCAACTAAACTTGGATGTACATTCCAATAAAGGTTAGGATAAATGATAACATGAACATGAAGTTTGACTTTTTGCACCATTACAATACTTATAGGCAACTAGTCATCATATCTCCTGCTCTCTGAAACACATGTTAATGCTCAATAGTACACATATATGGTTCTTTAATATATTTGCATTATACTAAGATACATTCATTTTCAATGGCTTTTGTTGTTAATGGCTTTTTTCCCCCTTACATTACTTTTACTTTTATACTTTAAGTAGTTTTGAAACCAGTACTTTTATAGTTTTACTTGAGTAAAAAACTTGAGTTGATACTTCAACTTCTACAGGAGTATTTTTAAACTCTAGTATCTATACTTCTACCTGAGTAATGAATGTGAATACTGAAGACACCTCTGATATACACATATCTTTAGTGTTGCTGGATGTGTTTTTATGATTTCTTTTATTGCTGTTGACTGATTAGTTTATTAGTATGTTGCCTGGATGATTGTAGCTCCATCACCTCTGTGTTGTGTTGAGCAGCGACAGCAGAGACAAATATAATTTATTTTTTTAATGATCTAGTTCTGTCTGGCTCACTGAGGTGCTCTGCTCCAGGTTAATATCTACAGGTGAGGGGCCCGGAGCCCTCGCTGCCCCTCCTTCAGCACAGGTTTTACAGTTTTCACTGAATATAAAAGTGGCAGTTTTGATGTATAGTTTCATAAAACTTACATATATACATACAAGTATCTTTACCTGCTCAGACATGTTCATGTACACTGATATAAAGTTGTATCCCTTTTGTTTTACCCCGTCGACGCTTGGATTCATCTCCATCTTGGCATTACTTTCCTCGGCCTCCTCTCCCCGGTTGCTCAGATCAGCTCACCTTTGACCCAGTGTGAGGAATTGATTTTATTTTTATTTCTGTCTAGAGTTTTATCGATTAGATTTTCCTACATTCAGCATATTGATCAGTGGCTGCTGTCTTTGAAGGACTTTATAATTTGGCTAGTCATTCACACTTAAAGGGCACCTATTATGAAAAACACGTTTTTTCTTGTTTTAACATATATAAAGTGGTCTCCCCTCACCCTGCCAGCTCAGGGGAGACAAAATACCATGAATTTCTGCAAGGTGTCTGACCCCCGCCGGACAGAATCCCCCAGTGTCACGTGATTTTTTTTGAGCCGATTAAAATCTGCGCCTATGGTGACGTCACCTGAGGCGCAGAGGTTTGGCCTCCGCTGCTGAAACCACGCCCACAACCAGCTCTCTCCGCTGCTGGAGCGGTGCTCCCTTCAGCCAGTCGGACGCGGCGCCGCGGCGGAGCGGATCCGGGTTAAATCATCCAGGTTCCCAGGTGGTTTGGGAGCTGGGTCCTCGGGGGTCTGTCCCAGGTCGGACCAGCTTCACCCTCTGAGATTTTCAGCCAAATCTGTCGGTTTGATCCCCGGTAACGGGCGATGCGCCGCGGATGCGCTCCGGAGCCGATCTGTACGCCCGCCGTGAAGTTGCAGCGCCAGCGCGCAGCATCCGCCGGGTAGATCCGGCTTAAATAGTGCATAAATGTTATTTATATACAACTCATATTTTATTTTTTTAACAATAAAGTTTCCATTTGTGAAAATTCAGTGTTGTGATAATTTACAGGCTCGGGCTGCTCTGGCGGAGTGAGGTTTATGCTCCTCCCCTGCTACACGTCATTCAGGGAGCCAATCAGCGCAGAGCCTCATTATCATACCCCCCCCTTCCCTAAAAATGAGGCGCAGAAAAAGAGGTTAGAAGCGGTAAAACTAGTGACAGGGCCCACAGGCTGGATTTATGATTTATGTAGAAAAAACAAGCTTTTTTTTTAAAGAAATTCAAGGCCTGTTTAAAATATACATTAAATGCCATAATATGTCCCCTTTAAACATATTCATGTACTGTATGTTTACTCAAGATAACTCAAGTTATTTTAGATTACAACACTGAATAATGTTAAAAGCATCAAATTACAATATTTACATTTTCTCACGATTAACTGTTTCATCTCTTCCATGTCCCTGAATCCACTTGAGGATCAGGGTATTTTTCCAGCAGTCTAAATATTTTTTGCCTCATTACCGCCATTAGGTGGCGGCAGGACAGAATTACTGCCCCATTATAGTTCAACCAAATAATCGATAATCATATAAAAGGATTTACTCCTATTTTTTTTCAATGATTCTTTCATATTAAAAAAAAAATCACAGCAAAACATATGTGTTCATAAATGTAATTTCAAGGAAAGATATATTATGTAAAAAAAAATACCAGAGATCTCAGCATATTTTCCTTCTTTAACCTTTTCCCTAATTTCCATGAGGTCGTTGCCACATTGAGTCTGTCTGCCACATTGTTTTAGGTTTTTAGATACTCTGAATCGTCTTTCTTTTGCATCTTTGTGTTTATTAATCTAGACCTGGGGCCATTTGCACAAACTACTAACATGCTCATTTAGTTTCAGTTTATAAAATTTTTTCCACAGGAGTCAGCAAAGGTTTTTATCTGCTACTGTTTATGTAATAATTGTTCAGAAGTTTATGTTCATGTTCTGGGTCTCTGCAAAGATCCTAGAGACAACTGTTGTAATAGACGCTATATAAATAAAATAAAATGTATTGAATTAAGACTTTACGGTGCATTTTCATTTCTTTTTTGCCGAATCCGTCCAAGTGGGTGAACTTCAGAAACGCACTTCACAAGTTTAAAATAAATAAAAAAAAATAAAAAAAAACTTTTCCGCCTAATCAATAAAATCCAAGCTAGTAATGAAGCTTCCACCCCAAAGACGAGTCCTGCACTTCAACATCTATTCAGAGGACTAACTAAAAGTTGTTTGGACATAAGATTTCTTGCATGTTCTTGCATTTTATCAGTTATTTTCACATTGTTCTTCGGTTTCTCTGACATAATCAAATTACATAATCAGATGTTGAATCTAATTTTGAGTGGTGTCGTTCTCACTGGATAAATTCTCCCCAATAGAAATGCTAACCACATCATACTCAAATTAAATACTCAATTATAAAAAAAATAGCTCTAAATGATGGACTTGAGTGGAGCTCCACTTTCCTTACAGGGGGATGGCATCCCCCCCTGAAATAAAAACGGTCCAAATCATCCCCCTGTAAAACTGCCATCCCTTATGTCATTTCATCAATAACTGTGGTTTTACTGCTATTTCAACATTTAGAGTCATCACCAGAAAAATAACTTATTCGACAATTTTCACCTGTTTCAGGTAGATTTTCACTTGAAATAAGTAGAAAAATCTGCCAGTGGAACAAGATTGATCTTCTTATTACAAGTGAAAAAATATTGTTCCACTGGCAGATTTTTCTACTTATTTCAATTGAAAATCTACTTGAAACAGGTGAAAATTGTTGTTTTTCCAGTGATGAGTCTTGTTTTAAGTGTAATGAGATTTTTTTTTTTTACTAAAATGAGACATTTTAACTAGAAATAAGACAAATATTCTTGTTAAGATTTAGAGTTTTTGCAGTGATCCATGTTACTTATCCTGTGAAGGACAGAGTCATATTGATAAGTTCAGAAAAGTGTTTTTTATTGTTGTGTTTTGATGTATTTGATGTAAGCCCAGTGGATATTTAAAGCTTACAGAAGGCTGCATTTAACTGCTGCTATGTCATTCCTGCAGTATTTCTGCAGGTGTTTTGGTCAGTGCTATTATTTGTAATATATTATATTATTTGTAATCAGCACAAATTATCTGTCCCCATGTGATAAAATCCACCATCCCCCCTGATTTTTTTATTTTACAACTCGAGTACTGTTTATACTGATCTGTTGGGTTTAATCTGATTTGATCACAAAAGTGCAAAAACAACAGAAAAATGTAACATTATACTATGAGGTTTGATGTCTCTGGAAACAGAAATACCAACAAATATGGAAGTTGATTTAAATATACATATATATTTGGCTTTTCTTATACAGGCAGCAGCCAAGTCCAACCCACCAGGAGAGAAACGCAACATGTTTGACCTCCCCGACCCCCAACGCCAGGACTCGTCCTGGTCCCACAGAAGCTCCTGAAAAGTCTGGTTCTTGAGATTAGACGGACGCCAACAGAAACCGACACATAAATCTCCCCCGGACACCAACACTATGAATACTTCAAGTATTTTAGGACACTTGAAAAGGCATAGAAATCGCCCACAGACACTTCATCCAGCCGACGCTACACAGAGGTGTCAAGTAACAAAGTACAAATACTTTGTTACCTTACTTAAGTAGAAATTTTGGTTATCTTTACTTCACTGGAGTAATTATTTTTCAGACGACTTTTTACTTTTACTCCTTACATTTTCACACAATTATCTGTACTTTTTACTCCTCACATTTTAAAAACAGCCTCGTTACTCTATTTCATTTCGGCCTTTAAATAAAAACTATCCAGTTAAATTGCTCCATCCGGATAGAGTGAATTTGGTTGTGGTTGTTTCAGATGTTCTTGTCCAGTTTTGTTCTTACATCCGTTCCCTCAGATTCCTGCAACTAAACTTGGATGTACATTCCAATAAAGGTTAGGATAAATGATAACATGCCTCTGAAGTTTGACTTTTTGCACCATTACAATACTTATAGGCAACTAGTCATCATATCTCCTGCTCTCTGAAACACATGTTAATGCTCAATAGTACACATATATGCTTCTTTAATATATTTGCATTATACTAAGATACATTCATTTTCAATGGCTTTTGTCCTTAATAGCTTTTTCCCCCTTACATTACTTTTACACTTTAAGTAGTTTTGAAACCAGTACTTTTATACTTTTACTTGAGTAAAAAACTTGAGTTGATACTTCAACAGGAGTATTTTTAAACTCTAGTATCTATACTTCTACCTGAGTAATGATATGAATACTTTTGACACCTCTGACGCTACAGAAGTGAACTGTGACGAGACAGAGCCGTCTACGGTTCTCCAGACAGAAAGAAAGACAAAAAAAACTACCTTTAATGTTGTCGAATGTTTTATTAAAAGAGAATAAAGCTTTGATGTGAAGATTATAGTCGAGAAAATCCGAAATCATACACCCTTGAAAAGACGGACCTAAGAGAAGAGTTACAAACCACGTGAAGGTCACATCCCTCTCCGCCTCCCAGCCTCCCTCTGCCCCGTCACAGATTCCCGCTATTTACCACTCTCCTCACGTGTGGATCCATCCTGAACTTCCCAGCCCTCGTCCTGGATCTGATCCAAGCTTTGCTCTTCTTTTTTCGTTTTGGTTTGTTTTTCAGAAAAAAAAAAAAAAAAAAAAGGGAAAAAAGGAAACTGAAACGATGGCGTTGCCGCTGCGCCATCGGTAACCTCGTCTTTCAGGTCCAAAAAAAAATTAAAAGGAAATAAATTGTGAATTCGAAAGCCAATTGAGTCTGATTATCCAACTACAATGTTTCCGGTTTGCTGAGGTTTTGCGGACAGGGCCAGGGGTTCTGCTCCATGTATCCATCCTGAAGCCTAATCAATATCCTGATCCTTATCTGATCCAGCTCCGGAATGGGGAGACATTGAGCCCAGTCCACACCTTCAGAATACCAGCAAGAACCAAAGAGAAGGAGGCGAGTTAGAATCACACCTTCATGAAAATTATTAAAACAAAATGTCAAAGAAATGCAGCTAGGAGGGAGTTTTACTTCCAGACAAAAGGGACACGGTCTATTTATTAGTTAAAGCCCAAAGTTACTGTGATGAGGTCATTTAAAAAAAGAAATAAAAAAGAAAAAGCTAAGGATCTCCGAGTATGTGGTTTTACTATATTGTTCAGTAACACTATGGTAAAGTGAATGGTTTAAAAAGAATTCACAAGAGCCTTATAATGCAGATTTCACAGTTGACAAGGCACGGCCGTCATACCATTGGTGCCACATTTGAATCCTCCTCCTCCTGTTTATCTTAACATGAACTGTTTCCTCTCTTCCCATCCTATTTCCTGTTCCTCTGAACTCTATAGAGAAACACACGAGAAGGTCAAAGGACAGTTGTATATGCTTGAGAGAAGAAAAAAAACAAAAAAAGCATTCAACGAGAGCAGCCAGGAGAAAAAGAGTTACACAAATGAGAGGAAGATGAAAGTAGAGAGTAGAAACATAGGGGGTATTTTTTCTTGTTTTTTTCTTGTTTTATGAAAAAGGAGCGTGAGGAAGAAAACAAGCCAAACCGGTATCGATATTCTTAAGGTCTGCAAAAATGAGAACAAAAAAAACTGCAACAAAAGGTGTTGAAGGAGGGAACACACATGACGGTGTAGAGACGCGGGCCGGTCGCCGGTCCTCGGTCCTCCGGGACCCCCGGGGTCCGAGCAGGGGTCTAGGAGCGGGAGCGGGACCGCGAGCGGGTGTGGGAGCGCCGCGGCGAGTAGCGCGGGGATCCTCTGTTGCGGCGCGGCGAGAAGCTGCGGCTGCGGCTCTTGCTGCGGCTCCGGCTGCGACTGCGGGAGCGAGAGCGGCCGTAGCTGGGGCTGCGCGGGCCGTCCGTCTTCACGCGGATGTAGGACGTCTCTCCCTGGAGCAAAAGGACACACGCAAGTCATTCACCGCAGCACGCCGGGAAGACGCCGCAGCGCTGAGCTCAGAGAAGGACGGACTTTACACACAAGTCTCACCCGGGGAGCGTTTTGGCATCAATGTCATTAAACTTGTGTAAGATAATTAAACATGCTGATGGTTTGAGGACTCTTGTTTCTTGGAGACAAAGAAAACGATTTCGAAATAATAGAAAACTATAAAAATATTAGATATATATGAATAAAAAAATTAATTATTAGGCTTTAAACTCGATTTGAATGAGGAATTTATTATGAAAACAGTAGTTAATGATGGTTTAACTTAGATTTGGCTCAAAACCAACTAGAAAAAGGCGATATTATATATATATGAAGGAAAAAAATAAATAATTACGCTTTAAATTCGATTTGAATGAGGAATGTATCATGAAAACAGTAGTTAATGATGGTTTAATTTAAGATTTGGCCCAAAACCAACTATAAAAAGGCGATATTAGATATATATGAAGAATTTCTGCAGTTAAATAAAATGTGCACGAACAATACACACGAGGAACTGGCACCAAAATTAACAATTTGTATTAAAAAAAGAAATTATTAGGCTTTAAACTCGATTTGAGTGAGGAATTTATCATGAAAACGGTATTTAATAATGGTTTAACTTAAGATTTGGCTCAAAACAAACGATAAAAAGGCGATAATAGATATATATGAAGAAAAAAATAAATTATTAGGCTTTAAACTCGATTTGAATGAGGAATTTATCATGAAAACAGTAGTTAATGACGATTTAACTTAGATTTGGCACAAAACAAACTATAAAAAGACAATATTAGATATATATGAAGAATTTCTGCAGTTAAATAAAATGTGCACGAACAATACACACGAGGAACTGGCGCCAAAATTAACAATTTGTATTAAAAAAATAAATTATTAGGCTTTAAACTCGATTTGAATGAGGAATTTATCATAAAAACAGTAGTTAATGATGATTTAACTTAGATTTGGCTCAAAACCAACTATAAAAAGGCGATAATAGATACATATATGAAGAAAGAAATTAATTAGGCTTTAAACTCGATTTGAATGAGGAATTTATCATGAAAACAGTAGTTAATGACGGTTTAACTTAAGATTTGGCTCAAAACAAACGATAAAAAGGCGATAATAGACATATATATGAAGAAAAAAATAAATTATTAGGATTTAAACTCAATTTGAATGAGGAATTTATCATGAAAACAGTAGTTAATGACGATTTAACTTAAGATTTGGCTCAAAACCAACTATAAAAAGGCGAAATTAGATGTATATGAAGAAAAAAATAAATTATTAGGCTTTAAACTCGATTTCAATGAGGAATTTATCATGAAAACAGTAGTTAATGATGGTTTAACTTAGATTACCCACAAGTCTCACCCGGGGAGCGTTTTGGCATCAATGTCATTATACTTGTTTAAGATAATTAAACATGCTGGTGACTTTCTGAGGACTTAAGGTAGTGTTGTTGTTGGCAGTTTTAGTCTAGTCTTTGGGTCGAGCTATCATTTTTGTAGAGAGGTGAGGACGCTGGCGTGTTTGTTTTCCGCTTCTCAGTCTCTGAGTTTTAAAATTTTTTGATACTGACCTTTTCCTTTATCTGTTTTTTAATTTATTTTTTTAAATTTTAAATAAAAAGTCTGTTAAAGTTGGAAAAAAAAAGGCAACACACAAAACCAGCATTGCAGACTTGAGAATAAAATAAACGGGGACTAAATAATTGAGTTAACACTGAAGCGTTCCTGCTAGGTTTGTCTGCTTGTATCATCCCTGATTGAGATCGGTCAGTCAAAGGAGCTACTGCCGTCTCACCCACAGTGATGACTTGGATATTTCCTTCAACGACAACTCACCCGGCCACTGAGGAGGCAAAGCAAGTGCTTTTGGAAGGATTTCCTGTACCCGTTTTAACTCGGTTTAATCTTATAAGCACTCTGAGATTCCCTGAATGAAGAGTGTTCTATAAATAAAATCTATTATTACTTAAGAGACAGTTTCAACAAACAATAACAGCTAACTGGCTGCATTCATCGATATTTTTTATTCTAAAATTATTGCAGTCTATCCTTGGGTCAAGCTATTATTTTAGTTATTTAGTTTATTTTATTAGTTTTAGTCACGTTCATTCTCCTTTTAGCCGTGTTAAGTTTAAATCAACTAAAAGTCTGAGCATTTTAGTCGATTTATTGTCCAGGACCATTTTAGTCTAGTTTTAGTCAAAGATTGTATTTACCCAAACCCATTTTACAATTCAAACAAGGTTATCTTATTATTATATTATTGTTACCTTATAAACTCAAGAATACATTCATTCCAGAAACAGAAGACTCTAATTTGAGTTTACAACATATTTTTTCCGCATTTCTCCCCATCTTTTTCTTTTCCGATGACACATTGGGTTTTCTTTTCCGCGTCCATGTAGGAAAGTGGATCCAAAGATGGATCTTCTTCTTCTCCAGCCCTATGTAACTTTGTTTTTAATTGACGTGAACCTAGAGCTCTAAACCAGAGGAAACTACTGAAAACATGGAGATTAAGGATCTTTGTTAAAACATTTCGTCTCGTTTTGGTCAACGAAAATGAAGACACATTTTAGAGTTTTTATTTTGTAATCTACATTTTAGTCTGGTTTTTATTCCTCTACTATATTGTATTATATATTTAATTATCGTTATCGTCACATGACCAGCATTTTCTTTGTGCCTCGTCTTGTTTTCCTCAGGTGATAAAGGTTCGTTGACGACGATATTTAGTCACAATTTTCTTTGACAAAAGCAACTTTACTTACAGGTCAACATCTCCACAGACACCAACTTCCACTAGATTAATTGTCCAGGTATTTCAATACCATTTTGATGCCAAACTTTGGAATTTACTTACTGCCAAGACATTTTCATCCCTGCTTCCTTCATTTAAATGATCTTTTCAAGTCCACAACAGTCCCAGAGTCACACAGCCGTTAGTAAAACCGTGCGACGTGATCGGTTACGTACCTCATGAGAACGAAACTTGGTGTTATCCAATTTACGCACAGCGTAAGTCATATCTTCTTTGCGCACAAACTCCACAACGCCAGTGCCATCACGGTACACATCAGCATAACATACATCACCTGCCTCTCGCATGTGATCCTTTAAGTCTTGCCAGCTCCCACTGGGGGGAAGACCTAGTCGGGGGAAAGATGGACGTCAAGATTCACATTTAAACACAGAAAGGTACGATCTGAGGGCCGAGGGCAGTGGCGTCAATTCAGTCAAAGCTAAGGTACGGCAAGGTTACGAGACACAGAACTTCACTAGAGTATCAATCAACACGTCCAGCAAATATTCATCACAGAAGTCTGATATGTAGCTAATCTGTGTGGTTAAGAAAATTGGAACTTTTTCAAATGCAGTATCGCTCACTGCAAAAACTCAAAATCTTACCAGGAATATTTGTCTTATTTCTAGTTAAAATGTCTCATTACACTTAAAACAAGATTCCTCACCAGAAAAATAACTTGTTATTTTACCATTTTCACCTGTTTCAAGTAAATTTTCACTGGAAATAAATTGAAAAATCCGCCAGTGGGACAAGATTTATCTTCTTAATACAAGCAAAAAAATCTTGTTCCACCGGCAGATTTTTCCACTTATTTTAAGTGAAAATCTACTTGAAACAGGTGAAAATTGTTGTTTTTGAGTCTTGTCTTAAATGTAATGAGATTTTTTTTACTAAAAATTAGACATTTCAACATGAAATAGACAAATATCCTTGTTAAGATTTTTTGCAGTGTATAATAACTAGTGAAATCGAACAATGTCTAATTTTTAGTCAAAAAAATCTCATTACACTTAAAAACAAGATTCATCACCAGAAAAATAACTTGTTATTTTACCATTTTCACCTGTTTCAAGTAAATTTTCACTTGAAATAAGTAGAAAACTCTGCCAATGGGACAAGATTTATCTTCTCATTACAAGCAAAAAAAATCTTGTTCCACCGGCAGATTTTTCCACTTATTTTAAGTGAAAATCTACTTGAAACAGGTGAAAATTGTTGTTTTTGAGTCTTGTCTTAAATGTAATGAGATTTTTTTGACAAAAAATTAGACATTTCAACTAAAAATAAGACAAATATTCTTGTTAAGATTTTGAGTTTTTGCAGTGTAAAATAAATAGTGAAATTGATCATGTTGTTCTGATTTGCATTTGTAGTTATTCTATATCTTTTAAGTAATAGAATAATCAATACAAATGGACACACAGTAATTCCATAAATGTATTTAAAAAACAAACATTTACATTTTCCCCTGAAGCCAAGGTGTGGCGGCTGCCGTACCTTGACATACCAAATTGACGCCCCTGACCGAGGGATTTCTGACTCACCTGACACAATCACCCTGTTCTCGGAGCGTCGAGATGGGGGGCCGTACCTCCCCCTGGGGGGTCCCATGCCACCACCGCCTCCTCCTCCTCCTCCACCACCACCTCCTCCGCCTCCACCACCACCTCCGCCTCCTCCTCCTCTTCCACTTCTGGGAAACTCCACACGCAGCCGGTAGCCATCGTAATCGTAGCCGTCCCGCCCGTAAACCGCATCCTCAGCATCCCTGAGAAACCCAACAGACAGGACGGTTAGTGACGGAGTCTGATCGATCGAGGAAATACTGGACAGTACCGATCAAAATCAGACTGATGTTGCTATTTTTAGGTATTCTGTTTAACCATATTTTCTGGACTATAAGCCGCTACTTTTTTCATAGGTTTTCAACCATGCGGCTTATACAAAGGTGCAGCTATTCTGTGGATTTTTCTTCCACCGCTCGGGGCGCTGTAACCAGAATTAGAATCAAAACTAAGACAAAATAAATGCAAAGAAGAATACACTACTTCTTTAGCAGATAGAAGTAGGTAGAAGCAGATTTCAAACAGATAAATAGATAAATAAATACCGGTTATTTTCTCTTGGTTCTGTCCTGTTTTAATCAGCAAAGTTGCTGCCGTGTTAAAAGACACTGTTAGGAAAGGATCTATTTAGGTACAAACGTGTACATCATTTACAGTTCAAAATCCTTCTGTACATGTAGTAAATAACTAATCTAACATAAATATCTGCAGCTTGCATATCTTTTTTAAATAGAGCGGATGCAGCTTATATGCAGAAAATACGGTAATCCTATTACGCATCTTTATAGCCTCAATTAGAGACTTCTAAGAGTCACGTCATCAATTTAAAATGTCAACAGCTACTTAAATTTGGTCTGGTGTTTTTTTTGTCTTGACTTTTAGGTTTGATGTTGAAGAGACAGCTTATACATTTTCTTTTTTATAATAGTATAAGGACTGAAATGTTGTGAATTATGTCAAAACTAAATACATCAACACATTGATTCTCATGGGATGTTTGGGGATTTGTTTTATTTCAACAGAGAAACCTGAATAAAATTGATGCTCTGAAACCATCATGTATTTTTTTGGTTGTTGTAGTCTGTTATTTATTAGTTAATTGTGGCTACATCATTTTCTCATAATATCAGAAGAGAAAACAACAATGATTACGACTTTTGTGCTACTAAGTGTTCCAGGATACCAATTGTGTGAGATTTTATATATATATATATATATATATATATATATATATATATATATATATATATATTAATTATATACATACACGTGTGTAAATGTGGACATTGTAAAACCGAATAATGCCCTGAAATACTTTTGCTTTGTTTTCTGTTTTAATTAAACCAACCAAGAAAGAATACATTTTTATTTTGAAAGGTTGTTAAGTAGCAGACCAAGATATCACATATAAATCATATGGATTGTTTTGTTGTATAGAAACACTGAAAACATCCAAAACTAAATCACTGTGTTATTTTCTTGGAGACAAAGAAAACTTAAGTGGTCGACGATTTTGAAAGAATAGAAAACCAACTATAAAAGGGCGATATTAGATATATATGAAGAATTTCTGCAGTTAAATAACATGTGCATGAACAATACACACGAGGAACTGGCGCCAAAATTAAGAATTTGTATTAAAAAAAATGGATTAGGCTTTAAACTCGATTTGAATGAGGAATTTATCATGAAAACAGTAGTTAATGATGGTTTAACTTAGATTTGGCTTAAAACCAACTATAAAAAGGCGATATTAGATACATGTGAAGAAAAAATAAATTAGGCTCGATTTGAATGAGGAATCTATTATGAAAACAGCAGTTAATGATGGTTTAACTTAAGATTTGGCTAAAAAACCAACTATAAAACGGCGATATTAGATATATATGAAGAAAAAACTAAATTATTAGGCTTTAAACTCGATTCGAATGAGGAATTTACCATGAAAACAGTAGTTAATGATGGTTTAACTTAGATTTGGCTCATGAAACAGTAGTTAATGATGGTTTAATTTAAGATTTGGCTTAAAATCAACTATAAAAAGGAGATATTAGATAAATATGAAGAAAAAAATTAATTATTAGGCTTTAAACTCAATTTGAATTAGGCTTTTTATCATGAAACCAGTAGTTAATGATGGTTTAACTTAGATTTGGCTTAAAACCATCTATAAAAAGGCGATATTAGCTATACATATGAGAAAAAAATAATTAGGCTTTAAACTCGATTTGAATGAGGAATTTATCATGAAAACAATAGTTAATGATGGTTTAACTTAAGATTTGGCTCAAAACCAAGTATAAAAAGGCAATATTATATATATATATATATATATATATATATGAAGAAAAAAATAAATTATTAGGCTTTAAACTAGATTTGAATAAGGAATTTATCATGAAAACAGTAGTTAATGACGGTTTAACTCAGATTTGGCTTAAAACCAACTATAAAAAGGCGATATTAGATATATATGAAGAAAAAAATAAATTATTAGGCTTTAAACTCGATTTGAATGGAGGAATACATCATGAAAACAGTAGTTAATGACGGTTTAACTTAGATTTGGCTCATGAAACAGTAGTAAATGATGGGTTAACTTAGATTTGGCTTAAAACAAACTATAAAAGGGCGATATTAGATATAAATATGAAGAAAAAAATAATTAGGCTTTAAAGTCGATTAGAATGAGGAATGTATCATGAAAACAGTAGTTAGTGACGATTTAACTTAATATTTGGCTCAAAACCAACTATAAAACGTCGATATTAGATATATATGAAGAAAAAAATTAATTATTAGGCTTTAAACTCTATTTGAATTAGGAATTGATCATGAAAACGGTAGTTAATGATGGTTTAACTTAAGATTTGGCTTAATTTCGTCGGAGAATGAGCCTTTTGTTGAGGAGTTTCCTTTATGTGAAACCACAAAAGGCCTCGAGGAGCCTCTTTGTGAAACACAATCCGTGCTGCAAAAAACCCGCAGATTAAAGCGCTTAAAGCGCTTCAAACGGAGCTTAAACAAACCCGTAACGCAGGTTTATACCCCTGTGTGTGATTTTAGCGGTGGTTTATGGAGGAAACACGAGGCTCTGGGTGTCGGCGGCAGCAGCGCTGGAACGAAGCGCGGGAACGGCCACGTTCCCGCGCTTCGTTCCCTACGCTGCCGTTCCCGCGCCGGAGAAAGCGGGCAAAAATCTCACCTCGGGTCCTCGAACTGCACGAAGGCGAAGGGCGGGCCGCCGCGGCGGTTCTTCAGGTCGATGTCCCGGATGGCCCCGTACTTGTAGAACAAATCCTCCACGTCTTTGGAGCGGATGTCGGGCGGCAGGTTCCCCACGTAGATGCGGCAGTCGTTGCTCCCCGCGGGGCCCCGGATGATCCCCGACATGCTGGCGAGGTGCAAGGATCACTACCTTAAACCTAACTTTCTGGATCTGGACTCGCTAAATAAACGGTAAAGATGGAGATTTCAGGAGCAGATATTCAGTCAGTCCGGCTCCAGCTAGCAGGCTACAAGCGAGGAAATATGGGCGCCTCTTCTTCTTCGGTGGTGGAATGGAAGCACAAGCTGAGCACAGCGCCCTCCGGCGGGGTGAGGCGGATTCTTCTTCTTTGAGTTTTTTTGGCGGATTGCAATACCAACTGTATCGCCCCCTACTGGACTGCAGTATGTAGGACAGGCAGTACTCGAATTGTAAAAAAGAAATCAGGGGGGAATCGATGGTGGATTTGATTAGAGGTGGGTAGAGTAGCCAAAGATTTTAGTCAAGTAAAAGTACTGTTACTTCAGAATAATATGACTCAAGTAGAAATAAAAAGTAGTCATCCAAATAATTACTTGAGTAAAAGTAAAAAAGTACTTGGTGAAAAAACTACTCAAGTACTGAGTAACTGTTGAGTAACATCTGATTTATTTTTTAACACAACCATTCAAACAGACAAAAGTACAAAATAATCATCTTCAGGCAAATTAAATCAATAAAATAATAAAATAAATTAAAATTAATACAAAATAGCTTAAATTAAAATAAGCTTAAAGTAAATCCAAGTACTTTAATAAATAATAAAATAAAAACAATTAAAAATTAAGCACAATAGCACAAAATTTCAAGCCTTTGTACTTTTCTTTTTTACCCAGGCAGAACTAGAACAAACATGAACTCATAGAAACTCTGTGTGTGTTTGAGTCTGTGTAAATGTGAAAAAACATGCAAAAACAAACATTTTTCCCAAAGAATCACCCAGTGATGTCATGAGATTGACGCGTACGTGGATAAAAGGGATAAAAGAAAAGTAACAGCTCAACGTAGCCTAATGTAGCGGAGTAAGAGGAACAGTTTCTTCTTCACAAATCTACTCAAGTAAAAGTAAAAAGTACAGTGATTCAAAACTACTCCTAAAAGTACAAAACTTCCCAAAACTTACTCAAGTAAATGTAACTCGTTTCTACCACCTCTGGATTTGATCATGTGGGGACAGATAATTTGTGCTGATTACAATATATAATATATTACAAATAATAGCACTGACCAAAACACCATTTCTGAACTTATCAATATGACTCTGTCCTTCACAGGATAAGGAAAATGGATCACTGCAAAAACTCAAAATCTTAACAAGAATATTTGTCTTATTTCTAGTTAAAATGTCTCATTTTAGTAAAAAAAATCTCGTTACACTTAAAATAAGAGTCATCACTGAAAAAAAAAAACAATTTTCACCATTTTCAAGTAGATTTTCACTTGAAATAAGTAGAAAAATCTGCCAGTGGAACAAGATTTTTTTGCTTGTAATAAGAAGATAAATCTTGTCCCACTGGCAGATTTTTCTACTTATTTCAAGTGAAAATTTACTTGAAACAGGTGAAAATGGTCAAATAAGTTATTTTTCTGGTGAGGACTCTAAATGTTGAAATAGCAGTAAAACCACATTCATTGATGAAATGACATAAGGGATGGAAAGGGGGGATGGCAGTTTTACAGGGGGATGATTTGGACCGTTTTTATTTCAGGGGGGGATGCCATCCCCCCTCATCCCCCCTCAACTCCAGTACTGATCATCTTGTTCAGGTTTATTCAGTCAGCCTTCCTGTGTTCAGCTCTTATTCTCCTTTTCAGCTGGCATTCCCCTTTTAATGTTTTCTTTAGCTCTTTTAAACATGTCTTAAGCCCTTCTTCTTCCCTTCAGCAAATATTCCTCTCTTCAGTGTCTCCTCCTTTCTTCAACTCTTTCCCTCTACCATCATCTTAAGAGTTTTCACATGGTTGAGCTACGTATTGCCATTTTCATCAAATTTTCAACTGACTTTAGCAATTTATTTTTATTTTTAATTTCCTTTTAAACTTAATCCACTGTAATTTTAGGGGAAAAAACCATGTTCTTCTTCGGTGGAGGAATAGAAGCACAAGCGGCTCTACAGCCGAGCACAGCGCCCTCCGGCGGGTTGAGGCGGTACTGCAAGGCGGAGTTGATGGCCAATTTTTTTTTTAACTTTATTTAACACAAAGAATGTACAAATCAAGCAGGGTGAAAAGGGTATAAAATTATGAAATAATTGGGTGATGGGTAGATTTGTTTATATTTATGTACAGAAATGGGCAGCTAATCATATGTGTATGTATGCATGTGTATATTTATGTGTATAAATATTAGTGGTGGGGGCTAATTATATGTGTATGTATGCATGTGTATATATATACGTGTATGTATATTAGTGGTGGGGAAAAAAAATCGATATTGAAAATATATTGTTGCGCTCTCTGTCGCAATAAATTATCGATAAACTGACGGCAAATATCGATATTTTATTACAACACACATAATGGATTTACGCGGTTGTCACCGCACTATTGTTCATGCACTGTCCTGGTTTATATAAAACATGTTATTAATGTTCACACACTTCAATATGTCCAGCTGTACAGTGTTTACATTTACAAGCCTAGCAGGCAGTGAGGAAATATACAAATGCACTTTCTTTGTACATTGGATGAAGTTTTGGCATTGAATAAATGCCTACAGACGTTTTCCTCTTTTATGGGTATTTTTTTCTTTTTCAGTCACATGATGTATCGTTGATTAAATTTCTTACAATATATCAGTAAATAACAAATAAAATGAAATAAAATGATAAAAAAGAGGTAAAATAATATAAAGCACAAGTTGTTAAAAAGTAAGGGCAGTAGAGTACAGCAGGTAAGTATTTAATTAAACAGTAATGTTTCTATCCTGATTTAAAGGAGCTGACAGTTGGAGCAGACCTCAGGTCTACAGGAAGTTTGTTCCACCGGTGAGGAGCAGAATAACTGAACGCTGATGAAACCTTGCTTGGTTCTGGTTCTGGAACAACAACAAACCAGATCCAGATGACCTAAGGGGTCTGGGAGCTTCATAGGAACTAACAGATCAACCATGTATTTTGGTCCAAGACCATTCAGGTCTTTGTAGACCAGCAGGAAGATTTTAAACTCTGGAAGCCAGTGTAGTGATTTCATGACCGGTGTAATGTGTAATATTTCATTTTATGTCTGACATCAAATGACAATAAAGTACTTCTAAAAAATACATAGAGTACATATTATTTACATTTAAGCTTGTATCGGTTGCCAAATATATACATTTCACTGAAATGTTACTGCTAAATACGCTAAATACCTCACGTATTTTTGCACATGTAAATATTATCCGTTTTTTTTTGTGTTTACTATTTTTTCTCTTGTACATTACTAATTTTTCTACATTTTATATTGCTTTTTTTTTATTATTTAGCTATTTATTGGTTATTTCTATTTAATTTTTTTGTATAAACCGTTGAGCATGTGTGTGTTTGGCTGCTGCACGATTGAATTTCTCCTCTGGGAGATCAATAAAGTCTTCTATTCTATTCTATTACTGAATGTAATGTGTGTATGTGTGTGTTAATTGATTTGTTTGGTTCTCCAAAAAAAAAAAAAAATAGGTCAAATGGAAATTCGATAGATGTTCTATCAGAAATTCACCTTTTAAGAAACAGGTTTCAAGATGTCACTTTCTCAAAATAGCTTCAATTAATTTTAAATCTCATGTTGATTTTTAGTGCTTATAAAAGAGTATAAGAAGAAACATTCAAAAGTCAGTGGATAACATACAATAAGAAGGAAAATACAATTTTACAGTTACATTTTTAGTCTTTATTTCTTAATAACTTATAATAAAGTGGAGTTCAAATATAAAACATGTACACATTCAAGCTTCAACAGGCATGTACAGTAGTCATTCAATAAAATCCCATAACACATACATTTTCATTCGAGACAACAAAACAAACTTTAATGACTGACTTTAAAACCCAAACCCTAGTGTAAATCATCTTTTCTGCATGGCTTAAAACCACAAACAAAACAGTTATTTGATTCCATGTTTCTTTGTTAATAACATCTCAGTCCTTCTTGGCCTGCTTTTCTTTGTACTTCTGTCTCAACTCAGATAGTATTTTAAGCAGCGACAGCAGGATAGGCACACACATGGGCAGAAAGAGAGGAATGTAGATGGCAAACTTCTGGTCGTCGGGGAAGTAGAGTAGATGTAGGAGTGAAGGGTCAAAGAAAGCCTTCTCGGAGGCCAGGATGGCCTCTTTACTGTACTGCAGGGCGAAGCCCAGGTTCCCGGCCTCCAGCTCAGCCACCGCCAGCTGCAGAGACGTCACAGCGCTGGAAACCTGAGAGACGGTGACAACAATCCCAGGTTAGGGACAATCAGAGGGCAGATGAAGCAAAGAAAGACAGTTTCAAACAATAACGGTTAATTGGCTGCATTCATCAAGGTTTTTTATTCTAAAATTATTGCAATTTTGGTCAACTTAAGAGTGTCGTTTCTGTCAGCCTGTTTCAATTCTAGTTTTTTTTTTTTTTTTTTGGAATGCCTCCCAAACTTTAATAAAAATCATCAACTCTCAAATAATTTACAGATTGTAATACATTTTAAATAAAGAAAAATAATACCTATGATTACAGTTTAGAAAAATAATATATAATAAAATAATAAAATTAATTAGAAATAAAACAGAAATTAAGAAGAGATTTATTTATTCGTAACGCATTTGTAAATAAGAACCTATTCTCTTTTTTTTTTTTTTCCAACCACAAAAAGAGGGGTATACCTTAGATACATAGAACACAAAACCCCCACAACTCGACTTCCAAAAAAAAAGAAAAAAAAAGTCAAAAAAAAGAAGAAAAAAAAAAAAAGTTTAGTCTTTGGGTCCAGCTATCATTTTAGTTTTTATTAGTTTTAGTCACGTTCATTCTCCTTTTTGTCGTGTCAAGTTTCATTCGACTAAAAATCTGAGCATTTTAGTCTTATTTTAGTCAGAATTGTCCATTTTAGTCTATTTTTAGTCAAAGATTGTATTTAGCCAAACCCATTTTACAATTCAAACAAGGTTATCTTATTATTCTATTATTGTTACCTTATTTAGTTTAGTTTATTTCGGTTATGACGTCACAAAAAAAAAAGAAAGAATAAAAATGACAACAGGAAAACGAATATACTTTTCAAAGAAAACATTACAAAAAAGTTTCCAATATACAAATACCATCTAGACCGAAAAAGGTGTAGGCTGAAGCAAAGCTTATTATTTGCCTACCCTCAAAAAGATTAATTAAAGTAATGAAATAAAAGCAAGAAGTAAGAGAAAAGACTGCCAGTAAAACAAATTGCCTCCTTGGGGATAACAAAGATTCCTCAAGAAAAAAAAAAAAAAAATTAAAAATAAAGGTGAAGTCTACATGTTACCTTCATCCTTAAAAAATCAAATCAAATCTTATAGACTCAAGAATATATTCATTTCAGATACAGAAGACTCTAATTTTAGTATGCAACGTATTTATTTTTCTGCATTTCTCCCCATCTTTTTTTTCTTTTCCGACGACACATTGGGTTTTCTTTTCCACGTCTAAGTAGGAAAGTGTATCCAAAGATGGTTCTTCTTCTTCTTCTCCAGCCCCAGAGCAGATCCCCGCGTTTCTCTATGTAACTTTGTTTTTAATTGACGTTAACTAGAGCTCTGCGTTAACGGCATCAGCCTCTAACTCTGCAGCTGCATCTTCTGGATCTGATTCCTGCTGCAGCGACTGGGATTGAGGACTAACGTCACCCAGCAGAACTAAACCAGAGAAACTACTGAAAACATGGACATTAAACCAGAGAAACTACTGAAAACATGGACATTAAACCAGAAACTACTGAAAACATGGACATTAAACCAGAGAAACTACTGAAAACATGGACATTAAACCAGAAACTACTGAAAACATGGACATTAAACCAGAGAAACTACTGAAAACATGGACATTAAACCAGAGAAACTACTGAAAACATGGACATTAAACCAGAGAAACTACTGAAAACATGGACACTAAACCAGAGAAACTACTGAAAACATGGACATTAAACCAGAGAAACTACTGAAAACATGGACATTAAACCAGAGAAACTACTGAAAACATGGACATTAAACCAGAGAAACTACTGAAAACATGGACATTAAACCAGAGAAACTACTGAAAACATGGACATTAAACCAGAGAAACTACTGAAAACATGGACATTAAACCAGAGAAACTACTGAAAACATGGACATTAAACCAGAGAAACTACTGAAAACATGGACATTAAGGATCTTTGCTAGAACATTTCGTCTCGTTTTGGTCAACGAAAATGAAGACACATTTTAGCAGTTTTTACCAACTACAAACCCAGATCCCCCCCTCCATCAACGACCGACGCCTAACCAACGACCTGAACGATTTCTACTGTTGCTTTGAAAGACAAAAGGACAGTCCTGACACCATCCCCCGGGCACTGCATTCACATTCACCAGCAGGGGCTGGAGCGTCTCCACCACTTCACACCCCAGAGGCCCCGCCCTCATCCCCCCACACCACACTCTCTATCCTGGAGAGGGACGTTAACAAGATATTTAAATCCAGTTTAGGCCCAGTCCCAATACTCCCCCTACCCCTACTTTTCATCACTACCCCTAAATTTTGCGCGTTCCTGTAAGGGTAGTGGTGTCCCAATTCCTCTTTTCATCTCGGGGGAGTGGAGAAAACGAGGGCAAGTGGTTATGAATCTGTCCCTACGGATCAAGGGTTTTCAGATGCTGACTAGTTGATCTAGGGACAGAAAAATTTCCCAGAATGCTTTTCGTCGTCATTTGCAGACTGAATAAAAAAAAACAAAAAAAACATGGCGGACATTTCTTATTTTTTGGTGAATAAAATCAATATTTTGAGTTAGTTTCTGCATAAAAATGCGTTCTGATTACATTTCTAGCGAGAAATATATATTTTACTTTCATAATATTCACTCAGTGAATGTACATAATCACTCGTTTGTCCGTTGTTGCGAAGTCTTTTTCAAACCTCGCCAGAATAAAGGCTGATTTATGGTTCCGCGTTACTACGCCGTAGGCTCTGCGTCGATTTAACGCGGAACCATAAATCAGCTCCTGAGCCGGCAGGCAGAAATCCCGGAATTTTCGGAGCAAAGTTCTTAACAGGCGTAGCTACAACTGTTAGATTTCATCTATTAAACCAACATTTATTTTCCTAAATGATTTATTTCAGCCAGCGGTAATTCTCCACAGAGCTGCAGGTTTTTCCCCGGGACGACGACGCAGGTTGACCCGGCGATCACGTCTGTACGTGAGCTGCTGCTGCTCCGAGCCGGCGGCTCTTATCATCGCTGAAAACATCGGATCAAATTTCTTAACAGGCGTTATTTGGATAAACTGAGCCCAGGTTGAGGATCTTAACGGTTACTTTTACACCTGAAAAAATATTAAACTTAATAAAGTGGCATATTAACAGCGCTACAGCGGAAATTAAAACAGCTTTTAGCAAGGAGGTGAGAGCAGCTAAACGACTGTACTCTGAGAAACTACAACAACAGTTCTCAGAAAACAATGCCAGCTCAGTTTGGAAGGGACTTGGACAGACCAACTACAAACCCAGATCCCCCCCCTCCATCAACGACCGACGCCTAACCAACGACCTGACCGAGTTCTACTGTCGCTTTGAAAGACAAAGGGACAGTCCTGATACCATCCCCCGGGACTGTATTCACATTCACCAGTTCATCCCTCCAACTGCACCCCCCCCTCCCCATCAGGGGCTGGAGCTTCTACCACTTCACACCCCAGAGGCCCCGCCCTCTTCCCCCCACACCACACTCTCTATCCTGGAGAGGGACGTTAACAAGATATTTAAAAGACTAAGGGCCAATCCCAATACACCCCCTACTTTCTACCACTAGCCCAGGGGTCGGCAACCCGCGGCTCTAGAGCCGCATGCGGCTCTTTAGCGCTGCCCTAGTGGCTCCTGGAGCTTTTTCAAAAATGTTTGACCTTTTTTTCCTTTTTGTCTTCTTTTTTCTTTTTTTTTCTTTTTTTCTCTTTTTATTTCTTTTTTTCTTATTTTCCTTTTTTCTTCTCTTTTTCTCTTCCTTTTTTTTTCTTCTTTTTTTCTTTATTTCTTTTTTTCTTATTTTTTTCTTGTTTTCCTTTTTTTCTTTTTTCTTCTCTTTTTCCTTTTTTTCTCTTTTTTTTCTTCCTTTTTCCTTTCCTTTTTAATCTCGACATTTCGACTTTTTTCTCGACATTTCGACTTTTTTCTCGACATTTCGACTTTTTTCTCGAAATGCATAATGAAAAAAGAAAATCTTCCCCCAGTTATAACTAATATAAATAAATGTAGCATGTGTTGTCTTCATTCTAAGGCTGATACAAGACTTTTCATTTTTTGCGGCTCCAGACATATTTGTTTTTTGTGTTTTTGGTCCAATATGGCTCAGAGGAAACTACTGAAAACATGGACATTAAGGATCTTTGGTAGAACATTTCATCTTGTTTTGGTCAACGAAAATGAAGACACATTTTAGCAGAGTCTTATTTTGTAATCTACATTTTAGTCTGGTTTTTATTCCTCTATGATATTGCATCATATATTTAATTATCGTTATCATCACATGACCAGCATTTTCGTTGCGTCTCCGTCTCGTCTGGTTTTCCTCTGGTGATAAAGCTTCGTCATAATTTTCGTTGACGAAAGCAACTTCACTTAAGAGATAAAAAAATGTTGGCAAACCCCCACCGGGTTAAAGAGGAGGGTAACACGGGCACCGACGATCCGTTCTACCTGCTGGGCGATGTTGTCGTTGATGACGATGTTTCCGATCTGGTCCAACAGCTGCGCCAGAGACGTGATGGTGGTGGTTGCCGTGGCAACGTTTTCCACGCTGCGGCTCCACATGAGCCGGTCCAGCTCCCAGTCCGCCAGGCCGGTTCTGCTGCAGGGAGCGATCAGGAAACCAGGGGGGGGCGCAGACGACTGCACACCCAGCAGCAGCCTGTCAGGACGCGTTACGAGAACATTACAGGACTGTCTCAGAAAATTAGAATATTGTGATAAAGTTCTTTATTTTCTGTTATGCAATTAAAAAAATAAAATGTCATACATTCTGGATTCATTACAAATCAACTGAAATATTGCAAGCCTTTTATTATTTTAATATTGCTGATTATATGTATATATATATATATATATATATATATATATAAATAAAAACAATAGAGGACTGACTGAAAAACACTTCAGATTCTGGATTTAACAGTTTCAAAATAATTGTTTTTCCTATCAGTACAAACACATTATGCTCTTCTTTGTTAGTTATTTATATTTTTTGGCCTCAGAAACTCATGTCTTATATGAAAAAAATGTAACAAATAAAAAGAGAAATAGAGAAAGAAATATAATAACCAATGTATTTATAAAGATCCAACAAATATTAATTAGAAAACCGTTAAAGACAGAATTGGGAGTGTTTTTATTTGCACATATACACACACACACATACAGGACTGTCTCAGAAAATTAGAATATTGTGATAAAGTTCTTTATTTTCTGTAATGCAATTAAAAAAAACAAAAATGTCATACATTCTGGATTCATTACAAATCAACTGAAATATTTCAAGCCTTTTATTATTTTAATATTGCTGATTATGGTTTACATCTTAAGATTAAGATTCCCAGAATATTCAAATTTTTTGAGATAGGATATTTGAGTTTTCTTAAGCTGTAAACCATGATCAGTAATATTAAAATAATAAAAGGCTTGCAATATTTCAGTTGATTTGTAATGAATTTCTGAGACAGTCCTGTATAACATTTGTTCAGGAAAAAGGAATAACTGTAATTGTGCTTGTTAATGTTAGAAATAGAATAGAATACTTTATTGTCTGTCCCAATCGTGACAGGAATTCCTCTTTGACAGGTTTGCTCACAACCACATTCACACATTCCCATGAAGACACATTACAATAGAAAACGAATAAATACGTTAAAAATACATTAAAAAGAAAAAAAAACAGTAAATAAGTTAGAACAGACATGACTAGTGCCTGTTAAAAGTGCAATCTATTTAATATTGTTCAGAATGATTGTGGCAGATGGAATGAATGATTTTTTGTAAATGTTTTTCCGGGCCAGTGGAATTGTTAATGTTAATATTTACCGTAGTTGAGCGAGGAAGACTCCCATGACTTTAGCCATGTTGATGTCGATGTCGACGGGGAACTCTGGCTCTGGCCCGTAAAAACTGTCAACATTATAAACCTAAAGAAATATGAGCAAACATTGATACAAATCCCAACAAGAGACAGATTCAAGCCACAGAAGATGAGAATAAAACATAGTTTATAAGCAGTTACAATTGACAGGTTAAGAAAAGCCTGATGTCGCAGCTTCTTCCATGAAACATTTCCTTTGATGATTTTAACCCCTGTATCTCTGCAGAGCTTTTACATGGACAAGATGTCAATGAAAGGAAGAGAATGTACAGAAAGCATGTTGTATCCACCTTAAATCAGTCACTGCCACCTTTAGATGGGTCATCTTAAAACCCACCTGTTTCTCCGAGCTTTTAAACATCAGTATTCTAGGAGTTTTTTATCGGTATTGCCTTGTTTTTATCGTATTTCTACTTTTATTGTAATGTTTTATTCGTGTTATTATTGATGTTGTTTTTAGTGATGCACCGATTGTTCGGTAACCGAAATTGTTCGGCCGAAAATGGCAAAAAAACACTTTGGGTGTTCGGTGGAATAAGTGGGAAAAAAAACGAACAATTAATAACGGCGTTGTAATATAAGGAAATAGACTGGCCGCTCCCGTAACGGGAAAATCGTTGGCCAACCAAAAAGTAACCACATAAGAATTTGACCTAACATTCACCAGGAGGTGGAACCAAAACAACATAATGCTGGGAAATAAAAAAATGTTCAGTTTTTTATGTTCAATAAATATTTTCTACCTTGTAATTTTGTAAAAGATTTTTTTCTTTGAAAAGCATGCCTAAATCAAATTTACTTGATTTATGCAATGGTGAAAAAATTGGCAAAATAAATGAAAAACTGCTGAAGAACCATGTTCGGTATTGTTCGGTATTCGGCCAAGTGTTTATTATTATTTTCGGTTTCGGTTTCGGCCACAAATTTTCATTTCAGTGCATCACTAGTTGTTTTATTCTTTGTTAAGCACCTTGTGACATTCCCTTGTCTGTGAAAGGTGCTATATAAATACATTTTACTTACTTACTAACTGACTAATCTTACCATAATTCCCCCCCATCGTGGGGAGTGAAAAGCATTAGAGGGAGTTTCCTGTTTCTTGTGATCCTGGATGAGAAGGGGGGAATGATGCGCGTCCGGGACGTACAGAAGAAAGTTCAGCACCGGGTTGGAGGAAGCAGCATTAGACCCTGAAATTAGATGCAAAAAAATACCCAAAACTATGTTAATAAACACGAGACAGAAACAGTGTTGTGCATGAACGAGTTCAAATGAACGCATTCATTGAACACGTTCATTTCTGTGAGAACGTTGAACTGAACGCAACATATTTGCAACTAAAGAACTTGAAGTGAACTTGTTCATTCTGCAGATCATGAACTGGAATTTGAACTGTTCAGATTATGTGAGTTTCAGCTTCAGTGTTTAGGTCCAATTATTACGGAATACATTTCACAAGGGGGCGGCGCACACATTTAAAATACTCTACAAGACGATGACTTCACACTACATTACTCACAATGCAGTGCACACACTAGCATAGCAACGGGCACCAGCTCCATAGCAACGGCGGCCTGAGCCCGGTGCATCTTTACATGATCGGTGACGAGAGAGACGTTGCCTCCACTTATCATTATCTGCAGGAATTTTACACATCATCTCCCAAAGAGTCAGACGGTACAAATCTAATCTTTCTGTGCAAATTATGTCCACCTGAGAAAACTAGTCAGAACACCTGCCTCGTCAACTTCAAATTGTAAACGTCATGTGGAGTTGAAGCATCCGTCCAGTGTGAGAAAATATCTGCAAGTCCTTGACAATCAAACAAAGTGATCAGGAAAGACCAAGAAGACCCAACTCTGAGTAAAGTTGAAAAGCAACTAGAACAATACAGGATTGTATACAGTGAAAAGTTTTAGGATAGGGTGGCGTTTCATTCGTACTTCTCACCTAAAAATATTGAAATTAACTGAATTTGAACTAGTTCAAAATGAAAATGGTGAACTATGAATGTGAACTTTTCATTTTTAAACTACAGTATGTGAACTAAACTTTGAACTAGTTCTCAAGAAGTATGAACTTGCACAACACGAGACAGAAACAACCGGCAGGACAACATTTGCAAGCGTTCTCTTGTTTACCGAGCCGGGCCTCCACCGGGTTGATCACGTGTGCGAGGCTGTCGGCGTTGAGCGTGAAGGCGCTGAGGCCGGTGTCGAAGCGCGGGTTGACGCCAAGCATGGCGTAGTACAGCGTCTGTGGGAAAAAATAATAAATAAATCAACATTTACACGAGCAAACAGCAGAAATATGGCTGCAGAAAGTACCGCGCTGGTACCTGGGAGTCGATGCTGAAGTTGGACACCGGAGACAGTTTCTTAAGCAGCGGCTGGATGAAGGTCTGAACGGCTCCCTCTATGTCCCAGTGCAGCCGGTGGGACTTTGGGTCGGGGTTCAGCAGACTGAACGTGATCTCATATCCTAAAAGGAAGATAAGAATACATCAAAAAGGACAGAAATAGAGGGAATGCGCATGACGTCACAGATGCGACTTCACAGCGGGTTACGCCCACTGAGTGTCAGAAAGACTGAGTGGCAGCGCAAACTTTCAGTTTGAGCAACCGGAAAACATCTAAAATGGGAAAGAGCTGTTGTGGGATCGACTGTACTCATAGATTTAGTAAGAAATCAGAGTTATCGTTTTACAAACTGCCGAAAAATAAGCTTAAGAGAGACAAATGGATCACTGCAATTCACAGAAACAACTGGATTCCAGGCACCGAAACGTGGATTTGTGGTAGGGCTGGGCGATATATCGAGATTTTAATATATATCGATATATTTTGAAACACGATATGGTACGAGACAATATCGTTTATATCGATTTAATTTTTTTTTTTTTTTTTTTTTTTTTTTTTTTATGATTTTGATATAGCTTATTTTGTGACAAATTGAATTGAATGTTTTATTTGAGATTTGCACAAATGTTTTGTTATTTGCACAACTGTCAACCTCAGTGGAAAAGTCTGCCTGTTACTGTCTACATTGTATTAATTGCACATTGTATTTTAATTTAATTGTTATACAGGAAAGGAATATTTGTTTTACTTTATTCAAGAAGCATTTTTATTCTATATATGCAGGCAGTTTATTTTTATTTATTTATATTTTATTTTATACCTCTGTTAATAAAGGAACCTGTGTGACATTTGGCACGAGGCTTTGTATTAAAACTTACTGTTTTTTTAAGGGTTTGCCTCAGAAAAAAATGAAGCTAACAGAGATGCTAACAGAGATGCTATGCTATAATGCTTTGGGGGAAACCCCAATTATGTCACAGAAAAAATATCGAGATATATATCGAGTATCGCCATTTAGCTAGAAAATATCTAGATATGACTTTTGGTCCATATCGCCCAGCCCTAATTTGTGGTTCCCATTTTGTATCAGGTAATGTTGGATTTTTGGGTAGCTAACGTTAAACGGTCAAATCATAAAGTTCGGTGTCCTCATCACTTTAATTTCTACAACAAATCCTGCCTTGAAGTCGGACCAAGCGACAAGACTTTTGTAAGCCTTCAAGCTTTGCTTCGTGTATTTCCCCGGAGTAGAAACTAAGTACATATAAATATCAGGAAACTGGATTCGTGGCCAAATATTAATGTCCATGGACCACTGGTTCTTGGTAACTGTACCAAATATTAATGTCCATGGACCACTGGTTCTTGGTAACTGTACCAAATATTAATGTCCATGGACCACTGGTTCTTGGTAACTGTACCAAATATTAATGTCCATGGACCACTGGTTCTTGGTAACTGTACCAAATATTAATGTCCATGGACCACTGGTTCTTGGTAACTGTACCAAATATTAATGTCCATGGACCACTGGTTCTTGGTAACTGTACCAAATATTAATGTCCATGGACCACTGGTTCTTGGTAACTGTACCAAATATTAATGTCCATGGACCACTGGTTCTTGGTAACTGTACCAAATATTAATGTCCATGGACCACTGGTTCTTTGTAACTGTACCAAATATTAATGTCCATGGACCACTGGTTCTTGGTAACTGTACCAAATATTAATGTCCATGGACCACTGGTTCTTTGTAACTGTACCAAATATTAATGTCCATGGACCACTGGTTCTTGGTAACTGTACGGGTCACTGTCAAGTTCAACTGCCTTTAATTTAAGCCGATAATCAGCTGTTATCCCGTCTTCTCCACTAGTTGCAGCTGTTTTTGCCACTCAGTGTGAGTAAGGGGGCTGGTCCAGTGGGGAAATGACGTCAATGCAAACCCTCTATAAATAAAAAAGGACAGAAATAGAGAGAATCTGCTTCATGGCTGAATAAAACAAAGAAACAAGAACCTGGGCTGGATTTGAAGGCTCTCATGCTGTCGGCGATGCTCTCCTTGCTGCCGGGGTTGAAGCGGACGCGGTCGCTGAGCGCAGCCGTGATGTCGGCGTGGTTGAACGACATCACCTGCAGCACCCGTTTGATCCCCGGCTGCACCTGAGCCAGCAGCTGCTCCAGCGTCTTCCCCGCTCTCATCTGGGCATCGCCGCGCAGCAGCGCCGTCCGACGCTGCCCGACGTACACGTTCACGTCCTACAAGACGGAAAATGTCAGAGGATTCGTTTACTGACTGAAAACAGAAGATCAGTGAGACGATAGTTTTTAAAAGTGATGGTGAAGTAAGAGGCGGCTCGACCTCTGGCAGCAGTGAGGACGACTCGGGGATCACGTACACGACCAGGGAGCCGCATGGACTCTCACTGAGCGTGTGCAGAGACAGATCCGCCTCTGCAGAACCAGAGCAGACACAGATGATCAGAGGTTAATGTTCGACGTGCCGACGGCTGGAAGTTTGTTTCTTTGTTTAATTTAGGATCCCCATTAGCATTAGCAACAGCAGACCTGGGGTCTGACATACACACAACACACAAATTAACACTTAATACAAAACAGACATACAGGACTGTCTCAGAAAATTAGAATATTGTGATGAAGTTCTTTATTTTCTGTAATGCAATTAAAAAAAACAAAAATGTCATACATTCTGGATTCATTACAAATCAACTGAAATATTGCAAGCCTTTTATTATTTTGATATTGCTGATTATGCTTTACAGTTTAAGATTAAGATTCACAGAATATTCAAATTTTTTGAGATAGGATATTTGAGTTTTATTAAGCTGTAAGCCATGATCAGCAATATTAAAATAATAAAAGGCTTGCAATAGATCAGTTGATTTGTAATGAATCCAGAATGTATGACATTTTTGTTTTTGTAATTGCATTACAGAAAATCACAATATTCTAATTTTCTGAGACAGTCCTGTAAATCACCATCATTCTCAGACATAAATACATAGAAATTAAATCAAATAAAACACCTTCATAAACAATACCTGCCTGAAATGACCTTATCTTAGAATTCTTGACCACTTTTCACCTTTATTGTAATAGGGTTTACACTACCTGTAATTCTATTCAATCTTCATTCTATTTCTTTCCAAATGTCAAATCATAATTCATTAAATTTTAAAAGATATTGTTTCAACTGAATCTTAAACCAATCTTTGCTACATGAGAAATATGAACTGGTACAGAGTTCCAGCCAACCAGAGTTCTTTGTATCAAACCTGTTCTCACCCTCGGTGGTATGAACCTCCTCTCTGATGTAATTCTACTGTAACCATGGTGATAAAATGATAGTAGAATCTGTTCACCTGCAGCCGTGGGCTTGTTCAGCGCGTCCTCCTCCATGACGGTTGCCGTGCGGTACCTGGTTTCGTACCTGTATCTCAGAGCTGTTTCCTCTGGAAACAACGGAAACAGAGACACAGATTAACTCAGTATTAATGTTCTGAAACTACCAGATCAGAAACTCCAGGAATAATTAATCACCATCCACAGGATGTTCCTCGTCCTGCGTCTGCGTCAGCGGGAACTTCTTCTGCTGCTCAGGCGTGACGGTGCCGCGTGCAAACACCACCTCCACGTCAGCACTCAGGTGAAGCTGCAGACCAGAGACGGAGAGAGAAACACGTTAACACTGATCACAGCCAATGGGAAGAAGAATTAGGCCTAGAACTTACTGAGGATGTATGTACTCCACATTAGACACGATACACTCATCCTCAATTTGCTTAAGACATAAGGTAATACAGTTCAAGATTGTACATAGGCTACATTGGTCTAAATGGAGATTGGTAAAGATAACACCAAACATTGATCCTAACTGTGACGCTGTGGAACAGCAACTTTATCACATTTGTTCTGGTTCTGCCTGACTTTAGAAAAGATCCGATGTGTCACAAAAGGCTGTGCCCTCAACTTCTATTCTGTATGGCAATCAGTTCTAGATCAGGTTGAAAAGATAGATGTCTCAGACATTTCCAATGTATAGATAAAACCCCTCCCTCTTTTTCCTTTTTTTCTTATTATTTTTGTACGTTTTTGTTTACGAGTATTCGGGCCAAACTAAGAAAAAAAAAAGGAAATTACGAAAATAAAGTCATAATAATATGAGAATAAAGTCATAAAATTACGAAAATAAAGTCATAATGTTGCGAGAATAAAGTCGTAATATTACGAGAATAAAGTCGTAATATTACAAGAATAAAGTCGTAATATTAAATATATAAATATAACTTCACAAGATGCTCAATATTCAACATTTTAACACACTCTTCCTGTTAGAGTTCTCATAAATTAACACTTTATTCTTGTAATATTACGACTTTATTCTCGTAATATTACAACTTTATTCTCATAAATTAACACTTTATTCTCGTAGTTTTACGACTTTATTCTCATTATATTGTGACTTTATTCTCGTAATTTCCAATTTTTTTTTGTCTTAGTTTGGCCCTAATACTCCGTCATTTTTGCTAAATTAATTTGTGTTTTGTTTGTTTGTTTAAAAACAACAACAACCAAATATCACATTTACTGCTAAACCTGTGATGTAATGTGGACATGTGGTGGTGCAGTGGGGTGGGATTGTGTTACAATGTATTGAAATGCATGTCTACTTGTATCTTGTACGATTTAAAAACAAAACTAATAATAAAAATACTTTGAACAAAAAAAAAAAAAAAAAAACTGGTGAAATAAATCAGGGAAGAATGAAGTTGTTTCCATGGAAACACGGGTTCACCTGCAGTTTTGCCAGTTCCAGTATCTGGCTGACGGGCAGCCAGGCCCGGTACGTCTCCGTGGTTCTCCACCACAGCGGGACTCCCACCACCACGACCACCACCGCGATGGACAGAGCAGCCAGCTGGCCGCGCCGGCGTTCTAAGAGATACAGAGATGCAGAGATGCAGAGATGGAGAGCTTTGTTGCTCCAGTGGACAAATCATTTTCTAATGCGTGTTTATTTTTTTTAAACACCATTAATAAGTTACTTATTGTCATGAAAGTGTTTTGATGACAGTCATTTGTATCAAGGTGCGCTGAAGAAAGGAAACATCCAGGACCGTGTTTCCTGAGGACCAGAGTTGGGAAACGGCCTTAAACTACCGCGTGGAAAGAGACGCCTCATAGTTGTGGAAAAGGTGTAACTCTGTTTCAGAAGCGTCTAATTGTCCTTATGTATTGTTGAAATATTATTAAAACTCTAAAAGGAATTCATATTAAAAAAAGATGACTAAAAAAAGGAATCAAACAGCTGAACTTGAGCTTTTGGGTTGAAGCAGCAGTTTTCTTAAGAAAAGTTAGATTAAATTAGATTTATTTATTGTCCCGTAGGGAGATTTGTCTTCACTGATGGTACATTTCATCAACAATAAATAAATGACATACGTAACAACAAAGAGTTTTACAGCAGCTCCAAGTCAGATACAAGTTCAGGGCAACATGAACTCAGACTAATTAAACGATAAAGATAAATTATAAGTATGAAAAATAAAAAAATACAGTAAAATAGAAACTGAATAAGTGTATTTTACTATATTTATTTTAATTTTTCATACTTTTTGAATACGATCAAGCCACAGCGACTGAAGAATTCACAAAGAGAGTGAAGATGAGACCGTGTTTAAATAAGATTCATGTGCAGCTCCTGGAAGAGGAAGGTTTCCAACCAATCTAAAGGTCTAGCTGATTATTTTTTTTATATAGCTTAATGCTAAATTATTCTGCACTTTAATGGATTTGTTATTTTGTACTTTAAGGGATTTGTTATTCTGCACTTTAAGGGGTTTTTTATTCTGTACTTTATGGGGTTTGTTATTTTGTACTTTATGGGTTTGTTCTGCCAATTTCGTTGTACTGGTAAAATGACAATTCAATTCAACCTTCGTGAAAGTAGAGCGGGACGACTCTGCTCTTGTGGACACTGGTAACTTTCTTATCTGCTAAGAAAGGAGATTTAAGTGACTTTGAACGTGTCGTGGTTGTTGGTGCCGGCTGGTCTGAGTATTTCAGAACCTGCTGGGGTTTTCACTCACGAGCATCTCTAGGGTTCACAGAGAAAGGTCTGAAAGAGAACAGAGATCCAACGCCAGTGACTGGATGATGTCAGAGGTCAGGGGTCAGAGGTCAGGGGTCAGAGGGGAATGGGAGGCTGTTGTTCAGTGCATAGACATATATACGTAGACACCACATCGAGTGTTCTTGCCCGCTGCTGCGATACGTCAACGTCGCCGCCATATTGGATGTTCAAGACTGCGCTGTAAACTAATACAAGTTAATGGACTTATTTTCATAAAGCGCCTTTTTACAAAGAAATGTACGTTTTACGTCTCATTTATTCAATCACACACGCACTAATATACTTGGGAAACAGTTATGCACCAAATATAATATATTTAATTTTCTTAGATGGCAAAAATAAGAACTTTATTGATCCCATATAGGAGTAATTCATGTTCTATCAGCTGTAGAGAACAAGGTAGCGCCGAAAAACAATATATATCCCCCCTCACAAAAGTAGGAAAAATAGAGACAATAAAATAACTGAAGAAAATCTGAAAAATGGTTCAAATGTTATTTTGTCACTTGAAAAATCTGCCAGTGGGACAAGATTTATCTTCTTATTACAAGCTAAAAAAATCTTGTTCCACTGGCAGATTTTTCTACTTATTTCAAGTGAAAATCTACTTGAAACAGGTGAAAATTGTTGTTTTTTCCAGTGATGAGTCTTGTTTTAAGTGTAATGAGATTTTTTTTTACTAAAATGAGACATTTTAACTAGAAATAGGACAAATATTCTGATTGTGAGTTTTTGCAGTGATCCATGTTACTTATCCTGTGAAGGACAGAGTCATATTGATGTTCAGAAAACTGTTTTTTATTGTTGTGTTTTGATGTATTTGATGTAAGCCCAGTGGATATTTAAAGCTTACAGAAGGCTGCATTTAACTGCTGCTATGTCATTCCTGCAGTATTTCTGCAGCTGTTTTGGTCAGTGATATTATTTGTAATATATTATATTATTTGTAATCAGCACAAATTATCTGTCCCCATTTGATAAAATCCACCATCCCCCCTGATTTTTTTTTACAACTCGAGTACTGTTTATACCTGTGTCATTACAGCTTACAGTTAAGAGGTGTTTTAGTTTGACTCATCCATCTCATGCAGCTGCTTTAGCGTTTAGCCTCACATGGCCGTGATATTAGGTCAATACTGCCCCATGCTGGGTTTAAATAAGGTTCTGTAATGGTCAAATATGCTCTAAAACACCAGTTAGCTGAAGAAAATAGTATATTTTTTTAATGAATCAATCAGTATACACATATTTCTGCATTAAATGCACTCACCCACTTCCGTGGTGGCCATTTCTGTCGGTGCACCGGGTGCGCTTGTTTTATCCACCCCGGCGAAGCCCCGCGTCACGTGATTACACAATGTTTTTTGATTTATTTTGTACATGTAAAAGAAAACAATTAAAGAGATGATAAGAAAACAGAGCAAACAAAAAAACAAAGAATTTCATACTTTAACACTTACTATCTTAATTACATGTGCAAAAAGGAGTAGGAGGAAGAAGTGTAAATGTATTTAATCCTACCCCCAGGGAGGGAGAATAAGGAGAACACGTTTGCTCTGTTGTCTTGCCTGTAAGAATGTCCTGTTTGATTTGCTGTAAATTGCAAACAAAAAACTAATAAACACGTTTAAAAAAAGAAAGAAAAGGAACATTTTAGAGGAAATTACGTGTAGTCACCAACGGCGGAACAAGGTGAATATATTAAACGCACGCATAGGTTGTTTACTTGCGCCCCCTTGTGGTTAAAAACAGTACTGACTCCCAGATCCCACCAAGAAAATCTGTTTTTCACAGGAACATAGTAACGAAATAAGAGAAAACGCAGTTTATTCCGAGAAAAGATCCTCCCTCGTCCATTTATAACATATTATTGAGCTGTTATATCCCAGATATCAGCTGGAAGATTGTCTGGCCGATAAATCATAAATATTTAATTCCAAATAAGGTGAAGGAAGTGTCTTTTAAAATTCTCCATAACATTTACCCTGCTAAACATCATATGTTAACAGGTTTTGGAAGAGGTTTAGCGGATTATATTATATATATATATATATATATATATATATATATATATATATATATATATATATATATATATAAGACCAAAAGTTTGGACACACCTTCTCATGCAAACAAATGGGCAAGTGTGTCCAAAGTTTTGATCTGTACTGTAAATACATACATAGCCTACTATATATGTATAGAACCATATTTTGAGGGATTTATTAATTTTTTTTAATCCCTAAAAAGGATGCTAAAGGTTTTTTTTTTTTTTTACAGATGTATTCATTCTTTTGGCTAAATGTCATATCCATACAAGTATATTTATTAATGAAACATATTTTGTCCACTTTCTTAAGGATGTGGAATTATAAATTAATTCAACAGCAGACTAATAACAAAAAAGCCCCTGAAAATAATTTTATATGTAATATTTTGCATGTTTGTCAAATTAACCTTTTTTTTAAAAACTGTGCAGCCTAAGAAAAATACACAAAATATAACCCAATTGTGTGTATACACACAGTTTATACATATACAGGACTGTCTCAGAAAATTTGAATATTGTGATTTTCTGTAATGCAATTACAAAAACGTCATACATTCTGGATTCATTACAAATCAACTGAAATATTGCAAGCCTTTTATTATTTTAATGGCTTACAGCTTAAGAAAACTGAAATATCCTATCTATAAAAATTAGAATATTCTGGGAATCTTAAACTGTAAGCCATGATCAGCAATATTAAAATAATAAAAGGCTTGAAATATTTCAGTTGATTTGTAATGAATCCAGAATGTATGACTTTTTTTTTTTTTTTTTTTTTTTTTTTTAAAATTGCATTACAGAAAATAAAGAACTTTATCACAATATTCTAATTTTCTCAGACAGTCCTGTAAAAGAAATTAAAATGCTGTTCTAAAAATGTTAAACTCTTTATTACTAAGCTTGGTGAAATAGAAATTGATTATGATCCGTTTGGGTATATTTTAGCGAGATCTTTAGTACCGATAAATGCTAATTTATAAAATAAATGTAAATCCTGTTCTAAAAATTGAAGGAGTGTCTATTTGTCCTGAAAACTTTAACATATTAGTGATGAAAAGTTACAGAATCAACTTTGCAACTTTTTTTTTTTTAAATAAAAATACTGCACTTTTAAAACTAAATTTTGAAATGGAGTTTTAAAAGTTTTTAAGTTTGTACTCCGAGTGTCCTCTGCACAATAATTCTTATGTACCTTAACAAATGTACAATGGCAAATAAACTTTATTATCATATATACATACATATATATATATGTGTGTGTGTGTGTGTGCATGTGTGTTTGTAAGGTATATAACAAATTCTTTGCCAATCTTACAGGAAATAATATTAGAGTGGCAGAAATTACCCTTGTGTAAAAACATCACACGAAGCAGAATTAGATTATTTGTAACGTGTATTTTTATTTTCTCCACTATTTCACAGAGTGTTTCAAGAACAATATCAACATCACAAACATCACAGTACTCCAACACGGCGGTGAGCGTTTCCTCGCTGCCGGCCCCACGCCTTGGTCCGTTTTAACTTTACGCCAATAAAAAACCCTCGTCATCTAGTCGTGGGGCGGGCAGGGGGAAGCAGGTGAGGCGGGGGGGGGTGGGGGTGACACACAAGCATCATAATATCGACACCGTCACACAACTCAACACATCAATTACTTTTGAGTAATTTAAAGTTAATGTTATACCGAAAAGACACAATGTTTTAATGGAACGGCGGCGAGGAGCACGTGAACAGAAAGACTAAAGACGAGAGTGATTTGTATCACAGTACCGCGTGTCTACGGGCCTCTGCTGGAGAAACTAACCGTTTAAAAAGATCAATGCAGCTAAACACTTTAATCATCTGGTGTTTTTGCCCGTTTAACGAAGGTTCTGGTGCCACTAAAACCTGTTTGGTCCCGCTGTCAGTGTGGATGTTAGTACAGCATTAAAACGATGAGCCCACGTGTTGACAGAAGCGCACACACATGCACATCTGGGGGGGGAAACAGGGGTTAAATAAATACTGGCTGATTATCTGGATCACATTCTGGAAACCTCCGACTTCAACCTCAACGACAGACTTGCCGTCGAACACTTCAGTCGCAAATTGTCTTAAAACCATTTTGATTCGTTTGTTAAAATGAAAAGAAAAAGAAAAAACACAAAAACACAAGCCTGTTCCCTTTAGTATTGTAATTTCACATCGGTTTTAAATACACTTTATCTAGTCATGAAATTCCAATCAGAGAAGAGCAGAGGGCGCAGGCCTGTGACTGGGGGAGTGACGGGAGAGCAGAGCAGATAAGACTAGGACTACGCCACGGCTGAAGGTGGTGGATGTTTAGTAGGCGTGGTTCGCCACGTACAGGGACTTGGAGGCGGCGCCGGCGTTTCCGGACGACTCGTACTTGCCGAGGGCAGCCAGGCTGTTAGCCTGGAGGAGAGGAGAGGACAGAGAGATGGATTTAATGATCAGAACAGGACTGAGGAACCAGACCCTCCCACATACAATACAGGACTGTCTCAGAACATTACAATATTGTGATTTTCTGTAATGCAATTACAAAAACAAAAATGTCATACACTCGGGATCATTTCAAATCAACTGAAATAGTGCAAGCCTTTTATTATTTTTAATATTGCTGATCATGGCTTACAGCTTAAGAAAACTCAAATATCCTATCTTAAAAAATTAGAATATTCTGGGAATCTTAAACTGTAAGCCATGATCAGCAATATTAAAATAATAAAAGGCTTGCAATATTTCAGTTGATTTGTAATGAATCCAGAATGTATGACATTATTTTTATTTATTTATTTTTTTAAAATTGCATTACAGAAAATAAAGAACTTTATCACAATATTCAAATTTTCTGAGACAGTCCTGTATTGATCCAAAAAGTATGGCATCTCTATCAAATGGAGCAAATCACTTACTCATTAAGGCTCCAAAAATCCACTTTTATTAAGCGGTGGAGCCCTGTAATGGCTTTATTAATATAATGAGGTCTATTACCCAATGTTGCTCGGCCCACCCGCCTAATTCTTACTGTATTCCCTCTATACACATATTTAATACACATTTCACATGCCAATTTTTCCTAGAGTAAATATTGTGCCTGCATTTTTATACACACCCTTGTACCTTGGAGTGGACAATGATTATTATTGATTTTTTTTAATTTATGGGTTTGTTATTATATACGTATATTTTGGAGTGAATAATTATGTTGTTGTTTTCTGTTGTTTTATTTGCTTAATACTTAAGTATACAGGACTGTCTCAGAAAATTAGAACATTGTGATAAAGTTCTTTATTTTCTGTAATGCAATTTAAAAAAACAAAAATGTCATACATTCTGGATTCATTACAAATCAACTGAAATATTGCAAGCCTTTTATTATTTTAATATTGCTGATTATGGCTTACAGTTTAAGATTAAGATTCCCAGAATATTCAAATTTTTTGAGATAGGATATTTGAGTTTTCTTAAGCTGTAAACCATGATCAGCAATATTAAAATAATAAAAGGCTTGCAATATTTCAGTTGATTTGTAATGAATCCAGAATGTATGACATTTTTGTAATTGCATTACAGAAAATCACAATATTCTAATTTTCTGAGACAGTCCTGTATATTTTGGAGTGAATAATTATGTTGTTGTTTTCTCTTGTTTTATTTGCTTAATACTTAAGTATAATGTGTACAAATGTTGTGTGCAGCTGAAAAAGGAAAAAGAAAGAAGAAAATGTATATGGTGTATTGTTGTTCAAAACTAAATAAAAATTAAGTTCCAACAGGACTGAGAAGGTTCTCGAGATGCTTCTGACTCCGGACTGACCTCGGCACGCTTGATGAACTCCTCGGTGGCGGCCTTCTCGTTGCTCAGCTCTCCCTTCCAGGCCCCGAGGGCCGAGGCCTGCAGGGCGCGGCCGTAGGAGAAGGTCAGGGCCCAGGGCCGGGCCAGGGGGCAGTTGTTAATGGCATTAAGGTTGATGCTGGCCTCCTCCTCAGACTGGCCTCCAGACAAGAATGTCACTCCTGGGGACAAGAAAGCAAACACAATTTTAAATATTCCTGCTTGTTAGACACTAATGTAACATAAAATTCACATTTGAAGATAATCAGAACTTTTTCTGAGCTCTGAAGAACATATTTGGATGTCTGGAGTGATAGCAAACTCAAAATCTTCAACGTAATGAAACCTGTTCACTGCTGACAAGATTTCAGATTGGTAAAATTAACTATTCTCCTCATCTTTATGGCGTCACATCCCGCCGTGTGATTCAACGCCGTCGCCCTCACTTTGTAACTTTGCTACCAACAACTATCAACAAATATAAAGACATAGTTTATTTGAGGTATAAAAGTGAAGACTGCGTTTAAAGATCAGCAGCTGTGTGTGTTTTGATATTTCATCATGTTGTTTTTGTATGTTTGTATAGATATACGTATATTTATATCATAGTTATATTTATATCATAGTCATATTATATTTATATCATAGTTACTGTATATTATATGATAGAGCTTACATTTGGTATTAAACAGGTTATTTCTGTAAACATATATATATTTATTTATACAAATTAGTGTATAGTATAAAACGTAAATACAGGCATATAATTTATGTTTAGTTGTGGAAAGGGGGTGGAATTAAATAAGTTTATACTTTCTCCCACTCCTTTTCGAACATGTAACTGAAATATGTTTTTTGATGTGTGTTTTTTTTTTCTTTGTGGTGGAATGAACCTGTATTTGTTTCTCTTATCATTTTTTTCATACATACGAAATAAATAAAAACGAACGAATGAACCAAAAGCAAAGTTTCATCAGCTGTTGCATAATTTAGTGTAAAAACTAAATTAGCTAATAATCCAACTTCTAGCTGGTATTTTATCTGCTTCCTTTAAAGTTACTGAATGCACAAGAAACTAAAGTAAAAGCATAAACTTAAAGAAGGGTTTTGTGGCAGTAGTGGCCTTTATTGAGGAAGTAGGTAGACAGGAAGTGGGTAGAGATGGGGGTAGAGACACTGCAGTCGTCAGATGATTAAGAGGTGGAGCCCCGATGAGATGTAAAATGAGTAAGTTGTGTTACAGCAACCACGTTGTATAAGTGACCTATGTATTTAGTGAGCCTCTCTAATGCCTGCTCAACCCACTGATCCATCCAGGGCTCCAGCATAAACCTTTAACCGTAGCCTCACAAGACGTCCCATACAGAGAACTGAGGCTTCAGGGCTTAATTAGGGAGATTTCATGGACTGGGGGGGGGGTCTCCATTAGGAATGGGTGATATTTTACCGTTCACGATATACCGTCAAAAAAATTCCTACCGATAAGAATTTGTCATCTCGCGGTAAAAACGATAAATTCCCGTTGATGACGTTTTTGTGTAAAGCTGATTTATGGTTCTGCGTTAAATCCCGTACGTGAAGGAAGGAAGGAAGGAAGGAAGGAAGGGAAAAAAGAAGGAAGGAAGGAAGGAAATGAGAAAGAAAGAAAGAAAGAAAGACAGAAATGAAAAAGAAAGAAAGACAGAAATGAGAAAGAAAGAAAGAAAGACAGAAATGAGAAAGAAAGAAAGAAAGACAGAAATGAGAAAGAAAGAAAGAAAGACAGAAATGAGAAAGAAAGAAAGACAGAAATGAGAAAGAAAGAAAGACAGAAATGAGAAAGAAAGAAAGACAGAAATGAGAAAGAAAGAAAGACAGAAATGAGAAAGAAAGAAAGACAAAAAGAAAGAAAGAAAGAAAGAAAGAAAGACAGAAATGAGAAAGAAAGAAAGACAGAAATGAGAAAGAAAGAAAGACAGAAATGAGAAAGAAAGAAAGACAAAAAGAAAGAAAGACAGAAATGAGAAAGAAAGAAAGAAAGACAGAAATGAGAAAGAAAGAAAGAAAGACAGAAATGAGAAAGAAAGAAAGACAGAAATGAGAAAGAAAGAAAGAAAGAAAGACAGAAATGAGAAAGAAAGAAAGACAGAAATGAGAAAGAAAGAAAGAAAGAAAGACAGAAATGAGAAAGAAAGAAAGACAGAAATGAGAAAGAAAGAAAGACAAAAAGAAAGAAAGACAGAAAGAAAGAAAGAAAGAAAGAAAGAAAGAAAGAAAGAAAGAAAGAAAGAAAGAAAGATAGATTTATAGTTACAAAGGTGGAGTTGAATTGGTATTTTTTTTTTAAATCGTCATTTTTATCGTTATCAGGATAAATGCCAGAATTTATTGTGATAATTTTTTTAGTCCATACCGCCCATCCCTAGTCTCCATCTCCAAAAACACAGCTATTATATTAATTATAGTTCTGTTTCCGTTACTTAGAGATCTGCACAAAACACACGTGTTGAAGAAGAAATCTTCTTCTGTCATGAAAAACTGCTTTAATTAGACAAAAACACTTTCACAATGTCGTTTTTCAGGTGATTCAATAATCCAGATGTAGAGTCAATATTAAGTCATCAAAATTTAGTTTCCAGCTGTTTTTGGCCTCATTTATACGATGTAGTTGTGCTGTTTAGTTTAGTTTAGTTTATTTAAGGATCCCCATTAGAAGCACACAGATGTGCCTCTAGTCTTCCTGGGATCCTGAACATATAAATACAGTACAGTGCAGTCATACAAAAAAAAGAACGACAACAAAAACATTTAAAAAAAACAATTAAGCAGGCTGCACGGACCTAAAATGATAAAAACATAAATTTAAGAGTAATACTGATAAACAGTAAAGTAAATAGAGCCAAATTAAGCCAAATTGCTGTGACACAACTTAATCATTCTGCATCACATTAGGCCCAGGTCGTCATTGTAAATGAGAAACGGTTCTCAACTTAAATAAAAGTTAAATAAAAATAAAATAAATAAATCAGGACTTTACCTGTGAATAACCATCTGAGTGATCTCTTCATCACCTGACTAATGTCTCAACCGCGGTCGCAGCAAACGAGATCATTTAACAGACTGAAGATGTTTTTAATTCATCTTCTTCAATTTTGAGGTTTCCTTGTTAGGAAGAGTACTACTGCTACTACTACTACTATTACTGCTACTACTGCTGCTACAGTATTACTACTACCACAGCTACTACTACTGCTACTGTGATTACTACTACTGCTACTATTACTACTACTACTACCATATTACTACTATTACTACTACTACTACTACTTATACTGCTATTACTACTATTACTATTATTGCTACTATTACTATTATTGCTACTATTACTACTATTACTGCTGCTACAGTACTACTACTACCACAGCTACTACTACTGATACTGCTACTACTGTCATCATGGGCGTCAGTTTGATTTCAGAAGTGCTGGGGACATTTACCATAAACCTGAGTAAGGTTTGAAAAGTGCTGGGTACGAGCTAGGCCCATTACTTCCGAATTGAGGTTTCATGATAAATAATAGGCATTGCATTAGATGATGCATATTGACGCGATATTGTCCCCATATTAAAAGCCATCTGCGCGGTCTTATTTAGGTCGTCGGAAACATCATATACATATTGCAAGCCTTTTATTATTTTAATATTGCTGATCGTGGCTTACAGTTAAAGAAAACTCAAATATCCTATCTCAAAAAATTAGAATATTCTGGGAATCTTAATCTTAAACTGTAAGCCATAATCAGCAATATTAAAATAATAAAAGGATTGCAATATTTCAGTTGATTTGTAATGAATCCAGAATGTATTATATTTTTGGACTCCAGAAAAATAAAGGACTTTATCACAATATTCTAATTTTCTGAGACAGTCCTGTAAACTTGTTTATGTCGTTGTGCTGAACCACTTCTGAATATCCACGGTTACTTTGTGTTAACGGAGCAGCAGAGAGCAGAGTCTTGCTGCTGCAGGAAACTGCGCGTTGGAAGCAGATGAGTGACGGACACTGGCTGATTTATGGTTCTGCGTTGCACCAACGCAAAGTGACGGCGTAGGATACGCAGGGATGCGAACGTACGGTACGCAACGCTGCGTAACCTACGCCGTAGGCTACGCCGTCGATTTAACGCGGAACCATAAATCAGGCGCATTTGTCAGTTTTTTCAGACTTTTCGTCTTTTCAACTGAGCATGAAGACACATAAGATGAGGGTGCAATGCATGCTTATGCACCCTCGTGGAACCGGGCCTGCGGAACGCAATTTTTAATTCCCAATTCCCAAGCCCTACCTGGAGGTGAAGCTCAGTCCTCCCCGCAGCGCTGTCTGTCACACACATATAGATCTGGGCACAGACGCAGCAGGTCCTGTTGTCCTGCCACTAAGATTTTGCTGGCCTTAATGTTTCCTGTGTTTTATTTTGTTATTATTGATAAATTTAGTGTTGATGTGTGTGTGTGTGACAGACGTGTGTATGGGGCGTTAATGAAAATACGGGACAAATCGCGTCTTACTTAATTTTTTTTTTTTTTTTTTTTTTTTTTTTTAAGTGGTGGGGACAAATCTGCTCGTCAGACAAAGTGGTGGGGACGCGTCCCCACCGTCCCCGGTGGAAATGACGCGCCTGACTGTCATTACTACTACTTTTTTTTTAATCACCCTACCAACACCCTCTACCAAAGCTACAGTCCTGGGCATTGCTCTACCAACCCCGGGGAGCCCTGCACTGCACTTAACCTGAGGAGTGATGGACCGCTTCTTTTCACCAGACAGGGTGGGGTTTCTCCGGCCGGACGTAGCGCGTGGAAGGATCACGTTATTCCGGCCGGATCCTCCCCACCCAATCTGTCCCCCGGTTGGCCAGAGGGGGCAGTGTGCATGTTTTTGTGAGCCAATGGAACACAGGGAGAACATGCAAACTCCACACAGAAAGGCCCTTTCACCAACCCCACCCATGGTGTGGGTGCTGAAGTCATGGGGGAACTAACACGCACTTCAGCACCCACAGCGTCCCCGGCGGGAATCGAACCCAGGACCTTTTTGCTGTGAGACGGCTGCACTACCTGCTGCACCACCGTGCCATACTTCTAACTCAAGAGTGTAAACACAATACAGTAAAGTGAGACCTCAGATCTCCTGCTCGGAGCAGCAACATAAACCACAACTTTTACCTGGGACGGCTGGGGGAACGGTGCGACGCAGGGCGGTGACGGTTGCCATGGCGATCTCCTCGTTGCCGAACTTGGTGGGACAGGAGTGTCCGGGCGTGACCATGTTGGGCTTCAGCAGCGTCCCCTCCAGGTACACGTGGTGGTCGGACAGGGCCTTGTACACGGCAGCCAGGACCTGCAGGCACAGCGGAGAGTCGGGTTCACCGGTCACATGGTCAGACGGGTCACATGGTCACGGATCAAGACCTTCCTTTTTAGTTCAGATTATAACTGACGCCACGTTTACACGTAGCCGGGTATTTACAAAAACGGATATTTCCCCCTCTACGCTTTGAAAAATACTAGGGCTGCAGCTATCGAATATTTCAGTAATCGAGTATTCTACTGAAAATTCCATCGATTAATCGGATAAAACATTTTTGTTTAGTTAAAGAGCAATTATAAATAAACATAAGATGTTAGATGTTAATTGACATTACTAAGACTAAATTATATAATACAGTAGGTTCATGGCTGTGCATTTATAAACCCTGAACTTACACCAGTCGACCAAATTCACTGCCTTTACTCAAAAAACTAAGGATCTTACCAAGAAATATTCTTATTTCTAACCTTAAAATGCCATTACACCTGATAACACACATCACTTAAAAGGTTAGGTGTTTTTCCCACGTGTTTCAATTGAACTTTCATTTGTGTCAAGCAAATTTTAAGTTGTAGTTAAGTTTTAGGTTAAAGTCTTTGTAAGATTTTGAGTTTTGGCAGTGTTCAAAATATAATTCTGAGACCTGCTGTATTGGAGCACATTTTCTTTTAGTTAAAACTGTAGCGGGAACAGATGTTTAGAGGAACCTATGTATGTACCGGGTTAGAGGGGGAACATATAGGAGAACGGACCAGAAGAATATAGAGTGGATTGAAAATAAAAGTTAAGCACTGAGCATTTTTTGTAATCAAATTACTCGAGGAATCGTTTCAGCCCTAAAAAAATACCATCATTTCCACGAATCTGCATAAATACACTGTTAAGGTGCTATGAGCAGCCAAACCTGCAGGGGGCAGTGTAACGAGAAGATAAAGTCATGCTAGCCAATCAGAATCCTGGAAAAAAACATCAACAAATGACACGAGTAACTTCCAGTTACTTCCAAGATGAACGAGAGTCTTTCGTTTGGAGTGACAGAGAAGTGGAGTTACTTTTAAGTGTGACTTTAGAATATAAAACAGGTAAAATACAAGAAAATATTGACGGTGGCCAAACTAATTGTAAACACATGTGTCACTCATGACGCTGGTGACGTTTCTGTCTCATAATGTGACGTTCTGAAGTCTAAATGTCCGTTTCTCTCCGTTTACAAGCAAACATGAAGACGGCGTTTTTGAAAATCTCCACTTTGGCCGGAGTTTTCAGAAATGATCGTTTTTGGTGACTTTGAGCTTCATTTTCGTGTAAACGAACAGCCAAAACGCATGAAAACACCACCGTTTGGTTTTTTACGTGTAAACGGGGCCTGAATTTTATTTATTTCATTAGTGTGGTTTAGTTTAATGTTATCTAGTTATTTCTTATAATTTTAATTAATTATTTTTCAATTATTTTATTATGTACTTATTCTTTTTTTTATTCTGATCCTTTATTTAAATGTACAATTTATAAAAATAATTTTAAACAATATTTTTTTATTAATTTCTCACTTTTACAAGTAAAGAATGGATACATAATATGATCCACAGAAAATGTACTTATTCTTTTATATCAACTTTTATCTATATTTGTTCTTAGGTTTATTTTAATGTTGTTTTTACTGTTTAACATGTTAACTCCAGAGTTTTTCTTCCACACCGGGTTCCGATTCCCAAAATATCGTTCCTCACCTCAGCGTCAAGTCAGGTATTTAAAACATAATTATGAACATCATAAATAAATAATGTCTATGTAAAGTGAGGATGTGTGTGAAAATGACCAGATGTGTGTTTTTAACCCTGAGTGTGTGAGTTTTTCTATGTTAAATGTTGATTTTATTATGAAAAGCACTTTGCGTTACTCGTGCTTTATAAATAAAGTTTGATTTCAAAGGAAATTCCTCCCAGACACAAGAAGAAGGTCCAACTCTGCACAAATGTGAGATCTTTAACATGCACGCTCCACGTTTACCTTCTCTGAGAAGTACTGTTATTATTCTTTAATATGTTAACTCCAGAGCTTTACCTCGTGAGGATCTTCCACACCGAGTTCCGATTCCCAAAATATAATTCCTCACCTTAGCGTCAAGTCAGGTATTTATTTATCTAGGTAGTTATTTATTTATGATGTTCATGATTATGTTTTAATGTCTATGTGGGAGTGTACATTTGTGCTGTGTGGGTATTAAAGTGAGGATGTGTGTGAAAATGACCAGATGTGTGTTTTTAACCATGAATGTGTGAGTTTTTCTAAGTTAAATGTTGATTTTATTAAGTATGAAAAGTGCTTTATAAATAAAGTTTGATTTGATTTCAAAGGAAATTCCTCCCAGACACAAGAAGAAGGTCCAACTCCACGCTAATGTGTGATTTCTAACATGCAGGCTCCACGTTTACCTTCTCGGAGACGTACTGGCAGCGCTTCAGGTCGTGGTCTCCGTCAGGGAGGATCTCAGGCTCCACGATGGGGACGATGCCGTTCTGGTGACGATAAAACAAGATAAAAAAGGTATAAACTCAGAACTCTTCTAGGTATTCTGGTGCCGCTGCGCCGGCGTCGCCCCCACCTGCTGGCAGATGCTGGCGTACCGCGCCAGGACGTTGGCGTTCTCAAAGATGGCCAGCTCCGAGGGCGTGGTCTCCGAGATCTTCAGCACGCAGCGCCACTTGGCGAAGTCGGCGCCGTCCTTCTTGTACTGCGCACAGCGCTCGGAGAGGCCGTCCAGACCTGCAGACACACAGAACCCCCGTCAGAGAGGCAGCGCGGCGTCTCTGAGCCTCGGGGAGGACGTTAAACTCACCCTGGGTGGTGGTCTCTCCGTTGGTTCCTGCCAGGGGGACCACACCTTTGTCCACCTGGAGAGAAAGAGAGGGATCTCTGAAAACCTGCAGCCGTCCCTGAACACACTTGAACACGCAAGCTCGTCTCCACAGCCTGAGCTGCTGTTCTGCTGCTTTAGTGTGGCACTAATGACACTTTTCCACTAGAACAGGAGTCGGCAACCCGCGGCTCTAGTGGCTCCTGGAGCTTTTTCAAAAATGTTGGACCTTTTTTTTCTTCCTTTTTTTCCCAATTTTTTCTTCTTTAATCCTTCTCTTTTTTTCTTCCTTTTTAATCCCGATATTTCGACTTTTTTGCTCGAAATTTCGACTTTTTTGCTCAAAATTTCGACTTTTTTGCTCAAAATTTCGACTTTTTTGCTCAAAATTTCGACTCTTTTCTCGACATTTCGACTTTTTTTGCTCGAAATTTCGACTTTTTTTGCTCGAAATTTCGACTTTTTTCCTCGACATTTCGACTTTTTTCTCGACATTTCGACTTTTTTCTCAAGATTGTACTTCAACATTATTCTTGACATTTTGACTTTTTGACTTTTTTCTCGAAGTGCAGTGAAAAAAAAAATCTTCCCCCAGTTCTAACTAATATAGATACATGCAGCATGTGTTGCCTTCATTTTAAGGCTTATACAAGACTTTTCATTTTTTGCGGCTCCAGACATATTTGTTTTTTTGTCCAATATGGCTCTTTCAACATTTTGGGTTGCCAACCGCTGCACCAGCACCTACTCGGCTTTAATCATCTCAACTCGGCCTGGTTTCTTTTCCACTACAATCCATCACCTGGAGCAGAAGTAGGAGGTTGAAGCGAAGCTGCTGTGACGTATTTGATTGTGTCTAAACAGAGAAGATAACAACACTAAAGATGTAGAACCTGGAGGAGATGATAGATGTGCTGCTGGGTCTGTGGCTTGTGTTTGATATCAAGTTAAAAATGAGAGCGAGAGAAGCTTTTTAATGTTTTTAGTTTGTCTCTGCTGCTCTCATTTTTTAACTTTATATCAAACACAAGCCACAGACCAGCAGCACATTTATCATCTCCTCCAGGTTCTACATCTTTAGTGTTGTTGTCTTCTTCATTTAGATACACAATCAAATACGTCACAGCAGCTTCTCCAACCTCCTACTTCTGCTCCAGGTGCTGAATTGTTATGGAAAAGAAACCAGGCCGAGTTGAGATGAGTAGAGCTGAGTAGGTTCTAGTGGAAAAGTGCCATTAGTCAGTTTTAACAACAATAAAACTTTTTCACCGCGAACGGATGAATGTTTAACTGCCTGCAGAATAATATCTGGACCAGCCGTCTCCTGATTGGCTCTCGTGTTTCTGCAGACGGATGTTGAGCTGAAACCAGTAACGTTGCTTTCATAGTGAAAGATAAATCAGAAAGACGAACCTTAAACATTTAAATATTTGCTGATTCTTTTCGTCGGACAAGAATATTTAGGTTTTTAAATACCTGACATGTTTCTGCGATTTGTGACCCACCTTTCAATCTGCCTACCTCCTTTTAACATCAGCTGATGAAGGTGGAAGTGATCACCGAAACATGTCAGGTGTTTAAAAATCTAAATATTCTTGTCCGACGGAAAGAATCAAGTTAAATTATAAAGCCGTGGACAAAGTAAACTTTATTAAATGATTGTAATGTTTGTTTGTGGTGTACCTTGATGCCGACCACCATGCCGCGGTCCTTGATGAGCTTGGCGAAGCAGGTGCCGTCGTCTGAGTTCTGGTAGAGCGTTTCGTGGAAGAAGATGACGCCGCCGATGCAGTTGTCGATGCGCTGGTCGGCGGTGAAGAGCAGCTGGCGGTAGCGGCGCCGGTTCTCCTCCGTGTTCTCCACCCCGATGGGGTTCAGGCGCTTGGCCATGCTGCCTGAGCACGACACACACACACACGCAGGTTCATTACACACACATGCAGGTTCATTACAACCAGTACTGGAGTTGAGGGGGGATGAGGGGGGATGGCATCCCTCCTCATTCCCCCTGTAAAACTGCCATCCCCCCTTTCCATCCCTTATGTCATTTCATCAATGAATGTGGTTTTACTGCTATTTCAACATTTAGAGTCATCACCAGAAAAATAACTTATTTGACAATTTTCACCTGTTTCAAGTAAATTTTCACTTGAAATAAGTAGAAAAATCTGCCAGTGGGACAAGATTTATCTTCTTATTACAAGCAAAAAAAATCCACATTTCCACTGGCAGATTTTTCTACTTATTTCAAGTGAAAATCTACTTGAAACAGGTGAAAATTGTTGTTTTTTCCAGTGATGAGTCTTGTTTTAAGTGTAATGAGATTTTTGTACTAAAATGAGACATTTTAACTAGAAATAAGACAAATATTCTTGTTAAGATTGTGAGTTTTTGCAGTGATCCATTTTACTTACCCTGTGAAGGACAGAGTCATATTGATAAGTTCAGAAAAGTGTTTTATATTTTTGTGTTTTGATGTATTTGATGTAAGCCCAGTGGATATTTAAAGCTTACAGAAGGCTGCATTTAATCTGTCATTTCTGCAGGTGTTTTGGTCAGTGCTATTATTTGTAATATATTATATTATTTGTAATCAGCACAAATTATCTGTCCCCATATGATAAAATCCACCATCCCCCCTGATTTTTTTTTTTACAACTCGAGTACTGATTACAACACCTACTAAAACCTGAATCAGGACAAATTCAGACTACGAGGATGGTTATATGTAAGGGATATAGCCCGAAGGGGTGGACATTAACATACATTTATACCACGGTCTGTGTGAATACTCGATTCTGATTGGCTGGCAGGTTTACATTAAAAGTGATAACCTACACCTAGAAAACAAGTTCGGTCAAATTGCCTGATATCTTTAATATCATTGCGCTGGATCAACTGCCAGGTGGTAACCACGGCAACGGAGATTCAGAGAAGAAGAGCCGGCTACCGCAGGGTGAGTGATTAAGTCATTTCTTTTCATTTATTTGGTGAATTTAACAATTTTGATGACTTGGATGCAGAAGAGGAGAGAAAAGATAATATCTGAGCGGACAAGAATATCTCTGTTACCAAGGAAACTGAGTTATGGCTTGTTAAAAAACTTTGTAATTTACCAGGTTACAACGGCTGCATACGAGACATTAAATCATCTTACCATCTTAAACCTCTGACTGTATCATTTAATTCATTATGTAGATTTGTGTTACGTTGTCCTTTCAGAAACACATCATTGTTTTATGTTTGATTCATTGAACTGGTTGCAACCCAAATCTAGACGGCAATTTCACTGGCTTCACTTCCTTTTTAAATGTGTTTATTTTCACTGTCCTCCCTATTTAAAAGAACTCCTGATTCTATATAACTCTCCATACTCACTCAGACATATGGATTTTCCTTTTTTCTTTGTTCCTAGAATTTTAAAAGAGGTTGGTAAAAGATCATTTTATTTTAAAGCTCCATCAGATTGGAATAATCTTCCCCTCTTTTTGCGTTCTATTACCTCTTTTCATTGTTTTAAGTTGGCATTATATCCTCATCTTAAAACAAATTGCCTTTGTTTTTAATTTATTTATTTATGTATTTTTTGTCCTTTTTTCTATTTATTTATTTTCTCTCTATTATGTTATATTTATCTCATTGTTTCAGTTATTCAATTAGTCTACTTTGTAACTAGACTTATGTGTGTAGGGGTTGTGTGTGAGTAAGATGTCTGTGTTTGTTTTATGTCATGTATGTCTGTACTGTAATGTGATATATTGTAATGTTGTATGTTTTATGGGACCCCCTTGAAAATGAGATGTTACATCTCAAGGGGCTATCCTTTAATAAATTCTAAATAGTCCGCTCAGCCACGGCTTGTTATAAAACTAATAATTTCAACTGAAAACACATTAAAGCCCGAATAACTGATTTAATATTTATGTTTTTTGGTAAGTGACCGTGGTATAAGCGGGATAATGCCCTTTGAGGTGAACATTAACATAAATATATGGACTTCGCGGAGGCAAACGCCCCTGCGTCGTCCATATATTGTGTTAATCTGCATGATGAGTCTTAAAACTTAACATTTTTCCAGCAATGAGGGAAATTTAGTGCATATAATCTAATTTACTGCCATTTTTATTATGCAGGTGAACACACACGTACCGGTGGACTCATCGGCGGCGAGGATGCCCTTCCCCGGGGCGACTATCCTCTGAGCGATGTCCTGCAGCTCCTTCTTCTGCTCGGGAGTCAGGGCAGGATACTGGTGAGTCATGGCGGCTGAAACACAGAGAGAGACACTTCCTTTCAGCGCGGGTCGGGCTGGACGACTGCCCAGCACTGGCCTCATTTCTCGGCCCTCTATTGTCTGCAGCATACTTTAACTCGCTTTAGCGCTCCAACAGGGCGGCACTCGGCCCCCTGATCCAGAGAGGCCTCGGGTTTTTATACGACTGATCAACCTGCTTCAGATTTGGGGATTTCAGGAATATTTTTCGTTGGCACGAGCCGTGTGCAGAGTTCCCTTCCTCACCCTGCAACGCAGCATGATTCTGCTACTTTTCATCACTAATATGTTAAAGTTTTCAGCACAAATAGACACTCCTTCTTTTAGAAGAACAGGATTTAGATTTATTTTATAAATTAGTATTTATCGGTACTAGAGATGTAGCTAAAATATACCCAAACGGATCCTAATCAATTTCTATTTCACCAAGCTTAGTAATGAAGAGTTAAACATTTTTAGAATAGGATTTTAATTTCTTTTATTTATATATATATATATATATATATATATATATATATATTTATATATATATATATATATATATATATATAAGTATTTATTGCTTCGATTGTTTTTTTATTCTGAAAGAGATCCAGGTTAAATTAAAAAGGACCGTCTCAGAAAATTAGAATATTGTGATAGTTTTTTTTATTTTTATTATTTATTTATTTTTTATTTTCTGTAATGCAAATAAAAAAACAAAAATGTCATACATTCTGGATTCATTACAAATCAACTGAAATATTGCAAGCCTTTTATTATTTTAATATTGCTGATTATGACTTACAGTTTAAGATTAAAATTCCCAGAATATTCAAATTTTTTGAGATAGGATATTTGAGTTTTCTTAAGCTGTAAGCCATGATCAGCAATATTAAAATAATAAAAGGCTTTCAATATTTCAGTTGATTTGTAATGAATCCAGAATGTATGACATTTTTGCATTACAGAAAATAAAGGACTTTATCACAATATTCTAATTTTCTGAGACAAGTATTTAGTATTTATTGGTTCAATTGTTTTTTCTTCTGAAAGAGCTCCAGCTAAAATATACCTAAATAGATCATAATCAATTTTAGTTTTTTAATGTGACCGATCAACCTGCTTGAGATTTGGGGATTTCATTAATATTTTTCTTTTGCACGTCCTGTGTTTGGTGGCAGGAGCCGTCCGTGTGCAGGGCCTCAAACCAGATTACCGAGTTCCCTTCCTCACCCTTCCGTAAATAAGCAGTTACACAACTCCTCCGCCCCTCCTTCCTGCCTCTGAATCCCAGCAGACCGAGAGAGACGGGGGGGGGGGGGGTGTGTGTTATAAAACAACGCTCTTACAGACTCCTGCCAGTCCTCATTATAGCTGCAGGACTGGATGCAACACGGCTCGTTTGCCTCTCCTCAGCAACACCCCCCTCCGTCGTAAATTACACCTACACAGGCTTTATGCCTCTTTTTTGTGTGTGTCTTGATTAAAATGAAACTTCAAACCCTCCATCCATCCAGTGCTGCTACTTTGTGACTACAAATTATTTCCGCCCAAGTCCTGCAGGACAAACACAAACGGGACTTGTGTAAATTTCCACTGAGTCGCGGCTCTAAAGCGAGGAGGTTACAGGCCGCAGCTTGTCCTTCTGCTCGGCTCGCTGAGCTCTGTTCACATCGGTATGTGCCACTATAGATCAGCTGCAGATCAATCTGTCTGATGGGAGGCTGGTGGGTTTTTACAAGGTTAGAGAGACGAGCTGCTGCACCGACATTCGCTTGAAATAAAGAGCTGGACTGCAAATCATCAGTTTGAATGAATAAAAGTGTGAAAATGAATCTGAATTTACAGTTCACACTAGGGCTGGGGATCGATTCAAATGTCAAGAATCGATTCCAATTCTTAAGATTCAGAATCGATTATCACGCTTTCATTCAATCCGATTCGATTTAATCCGATATCTATTTGGGTTAGTGTTATTAAAACTGTTTTTTCAGCTGTTGCATTAATTATATGAGTAGGGGGTGGGCAAAAATATTGATACGGCAATATATCGCGATACATAGTCTCCCGATACGATATCGATATTCAATGTATGTATCGCGATATATTGCCGTATCAATATTTTTGCCCACCCCTAGCTGTACTGTATTTTTTTTATTTCAGTGTGGGTGAGACACTGCATTTTATTTTGAGTATTTTGTATCTAAGAATAATGCACACACTGCACTTTTCATTGTGTTTCAGTGTGTGTTTTCATGCAAATATGTTGCATAATTAAAATGGAAAGTTTGAATTACATTGTTTTGACTCAGTCTGTCCAATGCATTATCACTATCATCTGATGTACATATATACAACTTGGATTTTAAGATGTGTAATGCATTTTTTAATTTTTCGGTGAACTATGTAGAATATCGCGATATATCGCATAATCGGGATATCGCAATTTGTATCGTATCGTGGCTCAAGTATCGTGATGCGTATCGTATCGTGAGGTCCTTCCCAATACCCAACCCTATATATGACTGTAGTTCTGCAACATATTAATACTAGTATTATATTGAGATTCAACAGTAAGTATTGCAGCTAATGATGCTGTAAGGACCAATCAGCTCCCAGAATGCTGATAGAACTGATTTCAGAAACATTGTGGGGCAGAATTATCAAACAGATCCAGAGACGTATGAAATCATATGTTTCATTTTGTCCCATTTATGATAATTGGGTTTTTAGCATTTTATGCAAATGTAACCCCAAGACGGTATATAAAGCAAAGAAATATAGCCAATTTATGCAATTATAACTGAAAACTTTAATTTTTTCATACCTTTAAACATATTTAAAGGCAAAAACATGACACTAGTTATGCTCGTGTCCAATAAAACATTCCTTTTTTGGGCGTAAACAAAAAAAATGATGATGGAAATGATGGAAAAAAAAAAATAAAAAAAAATCTTTAGACATATTGATCGATTTTTAGGAATTAATATGAGAATCGATTTAGAATCGTAAAATCGATCTTTTCAACACAGGCCTAGTTCACACGAGGACATAACAGTTATATCTCGGCTCCCAACAGAGGTTGGTTTACCGTGATAAGACACTGCCTGATATACTCTGTATCCTCTACGTTAATCCTCAGCTTAAAGCGAGGAGATAACGACCTTTACAGCACACGGGGATCCTCCATTAAAAAAGGCCTGCAGGTAAAGCAGCACAAGCAGCTCGCCGCGTTTCACTACAGTTTAAATTAAAGTGAAATCAGCCTGCAGGGGGTCACGAATCCCCCCAGGACGACCGCTGGATCCAAATATAAACCCAATCCAGACATCTCCAGCGAATTACAGCAAGTATTTACACTTGATAAGGCCATTCTCAGGCCGTGATGTGTGGGGTTTCAGTTCGTCTGGGTGTTTTCAACGCCTGACAAAACGTCACGCTCAGCAAATACCTGCTCTCTTTTGTGCGTTTTCCAGCTCACTTGTTCCACTGTGTTTGGTCTTGTTTGGTCATGAAACAATATTGCAAACTTGTTTGCACGCCTGTGGGGAATCTGAGTGTCAAATGCAACAAATAGCTAAAGATTATGACACATAGGAACAGTTTTTTTTTAAACTGCAGCTCTTTTCAGTGGAAAATGGAGCTCAGGAACACAAAGGCGTGGTATCAGATGACTTGAATGACGACGAGGGACGTCCAAGTTCAGCCGAAGGGAAGGGACACGAGCTGATAAGTTTTTTTATTGATACCAATTCCATTATTCAGCCTGTCTGGCGCCATTTCCTTTATTGATTCCTGGTGAAGTATCTGTGCAGACGAATAGTTCACAACAGGCTTTTAGCAAAAGCAGCTGGTGTGTTAATCTCCTCGTGTGAACCCGGATGGGTTCATTTAGCTGGCTAAGAGCTTGCCTGTCGTATATATGATGGAGGAAATGGCTGTATAAACATGTTTCAGTTTAAAAAGAAATTTAAAGAGAAAAAAATAGCAATGTATGGATGAAATAGTCAAAATGTATAATATATGTGTATGGAAACAGACAATCTACCTTTGATTTTTTTGTTTTTCTTTCTTTGTGATGTTGACTAAGTACGACGAGTATTAGGGCCAAACTAAGAAAAAAAAAATGGAAATTACGAAAATAAAGTCATAATAATATGAGAATAAAGTCGTAATGTTGCGAGAATAAAGTCGTAATATTACGAGAATAAAGTCGTAATATTTTGAGAATAAAGTCATAATATTACGAGAATAAAGTCGTAATATTAAATATATTATAAATAGATAAATATAACTTCACAAGATGCTCAATATTCAACATTTTAACACACTCTTCCTGTTAGAGTTCTCATAAATTACAACTTTATTCTCGTAATGTTACGACTTTATTCTCGTAATGTTACGACTTTATTCTATTACGACTTTATTCTCATAATATTACGACTTTATTCTCATAATATTACGACTTTATTCTCTCAATGTTACGACTTTATTCTCGTAATGTTACGACTTTATTCTCGTAATGTTACGACTTTATTCTCGTAATGTTACGACTTTATCTTCGTAATGTTACGACTTTATCTTCGTAATGTTACGACTTTATCTTCGTAATGTTACGACTTTATCTTCGTAATGTTACGACTTTATTCTCGTAATGTTACGACTTTATCTTCGTAATGTTACGACTTTATTCTCGTAATGTTACGACTTTATTCTCGTAATGTTATGACTTTATTCTCTTTATTGTTCAGTTTTGTTTTGAAGGAGGGGCAGGTTTAATAAGATTTTCTTCTTCCTGCTCCTTTCTGGTTATGGAATATGCTTTTGATTGTGTTGTCATTTTACTTGTTTGTTTTTTTTTGTTTGCATATTTCCATGATCGGAATAAATAACAATGAAATACGAGAATATTAGGGCTATTTACCCTGATGTGTTGGGGCAGTTATGCACAGAAATAATAAAACGATTAGCAAAATGTTGCATCATAAAACCAGATCAGAGGAGAATTATCTGGCCTCTGCGTCTTTATTCTCATCTCCACCCAACTTAGTAGCCGCGCTGCTGCACAGAGCCTTGCAGGTAGGCTGGGAAAAATGTGGCTTCAGGACAAAGGCCTACTGTACTTGTCACCGATGACGATGTCACTTCTGGACGTCGCTCGTATAAGACTGGCTGTCGTCCAAGATGATATGAATTGAGCTTTCTAAATGAATATGGGTGTATCAACCTTTGCTTCCCATGTTTACCACTGAATATAATCCTTCATATGGCTTTTAGGAGTTTTATTTTACTTGTCTGAATTAGGGACGGGCGATATTTTACCGTCCACGATATAGAAAGAAAGAAAGAAAGAAAGAAAGAAAGAAAGAAAGAAAGAAAGAAAGAAAGAAAGAAAGAAAGAAAGAAAGAAAGAAAGAAAGAAAGAAAGAAAGAAAAAAGATATGAGCCAGAAAGAAAGAAAGAAAGAAAGAAAGAAAAAAAAGATATGAGCCAGAAAGAAAGAAAGAAAGAAAGAAAAAAGATATGAGCCAGAAAGAAAGAAAGAAAGAAAGATTACAGTCATTACAGTTTTGCGGTACAGGTGGACTCATTTAATTGGTTTTTATTAATTTAATTGGTGTAGTTTAGTAGCATTTAGAGCAGTGTTTTGGGGGCTCCAAAGACTGAATGTGGTGATAGATTTATAGTTAAAAAGGTTTTTTTTTAATCATCATTTTTATCGTTATCGGGATAAATGCCAGAAATTATTGTGTTAAATTTTTTAGTCCATACCGCCCATCCCTAGTCTGAATGCAGTAAAGGACCATTAAGTGTTAATGAGTGGCAGAGTTTACTTACAGCAGTGCCACACACGGGCGTTTTCCATTTTAGGGCCTGTTTGTTAAGGGAAATACTTTCCATCCACGGGGAAGCATCAGTGCAGAAACAATATGAAGACATGTTTTCTTGTTTTCTGTAGGTCCTAACATCAGAAGTGTCACACTGAGCCCAGTGTGGTGAAAGTGGGCCCTTATTGACCTTGTGCTGTGGATCTGGGCCAAAAACACAGCGCTGACTGGATAAAGGCATGGAGGCCCCGCTAAACGGTTCCCAGGGAACTTGTTTAGGGAGGAAAACGCCAGAGCATTCCTGTTAGGCAGGAAATGTAGCAGAAACAGCGTTTTTAGAGTTGCAAACAAGTCAGAACCAAACGCACCCGCTGTGTTTCAAGATAAGACATGATTAAAAAACGGTTCATTTTTAGTCTGTGTATAAACCACAACATAAACTGAACATATGACATGGTTCAGATGTTCAAATGTGTATTAAAAAAACAAAACAAGAAACCACTCGACACCAATATCAACATTTTAGAGGGACGACAATACCTTAATTAACATGTTTCTGATCAATTATCTACTTTACCTGAATAAAACTAATTATTTCCTTGACCTAAACCTGAAATGTGGCTGAGAGGAGCTCTAATCTTGTAAGGGTAAAGTTTGTTTCTGCTTGCTCGAGGCCACTTCAGCAAGGATATACTGACATGCATATTAGAGGAATAATCTTCATAAAGAAAACAAGATATAAATCTGTTTCCAAGGGTCAAGACGACATGACTTTGAGACATTCCTAGTTCATCAAACTCAAACGCTGGCGATGATGGTTTCCAAGAAGAAGCCTCATACTCACCACTATTATTTGAGGAAAAACCTCTTTAACAATTGTAAATAATAACTGGGAGTAGGGCTGTGTGATTAATTGATTTTAAATCTAAATCGGATTTATTAATTAAGACAATGTTAAAAAAAAAAGAAAAATCGTAAAATCGATTTTCCTCTCGCATCTAGTCTAGTCATCTTTGTTTGGTCAAGAAGATTGTAAATGTTGTCACTTTACTAAACCCAAGGAGGATTTACAGTATCTTTCAGTTGCACTTCATTCCCAATAGGGAAATTTGCTTGCTATTTTTCTTTAAAAATAAAAATATTTGAAACAATTTATTCCATTGTCTTTTATAGTTTTACCAAATAAATCGAAATCGAAAATCGGGTTTTCAGAGAGAGAAAAAAAAAAAAAGGATTTTATTTTTGTCCAAAATCGCCCAGCCCTAACTGGGAGCTCTTTGTTAAGACTATCCGTGCAAGATGAGACCTACATTGTAATAATTTACAGTCTAAATAGGATCAAAACTCAAAGCCGAGCCGGGTTGTGCTACCATCCCTACTCCCCCCTGAGTCGTGTCTGATTTCAGCTGCAGCCTGTTGCACGGCAGGCCGCCACAAGACCAGCACCGTTTCTGCACTGCGACATCAAGATAAACCACCCATCCCCAGCTGCGTCACACAGAGCCTCTTCAAAAAATAAATAAATACATTTACAAAAACATTAAACTGTTTAATCGTGGTCTGATTAAAACCGAATAAGATAAAAACACAAACTATAACATAGATTGTTTGAGACTCGGCCTTCGACTGTCTGATGCGTCAAATCTTTTACCTTGAAAAGGACCAGCCCATAATGCAGTCAGAGATCACACATACACAAACATAGCAATCATGCTGCAGCACTTTTTCTTTCTTAAGCAAGCGATAAACTACAACATTTTGTTGAAGCTTGCAAACTACTGTATAGTGGCTAGCAGTAATAATGCTGCAGGCGGGGGCTGAGTGGGGGGCAAACTCAGTTTTTCTACCTAAAACCAGGGCCAGCATGGCAGTTAAGACAATTTAGAAATGTTCCTCATTTTTAAAGCAAGTAGGGAAAGGATGAGGGCTTCTGAAGAGACATGGGATCTAGGCCTGTGTTGAAAAAAATCGATTTCCCAATTCTAAATCGATTCTCATGTTAATTCCTAAAAATCGATTCATATGTCTAAAGATCGATTTAAAAAAAAAAAATTCCCTTTCTTTTATTTATTTATGTTTTTTTTTTCATCATTACATTACAACTTTTGGTTATTTTTTTGTTTATCCCCAAAAAAGGAATGTTTTGTTGGACACGAGAATAACTGGTGCCATGTTTTTGCCTTTAAATATGTTTAAAGGTATGAAAACATTAAAGTGTTAGGTTATAATTGCATAAATTGTCTATATTTCATTACTTTATATACTGTCTTGGGGTTACATTTGCAAAAAATGCTAAAAACCAAATGCTCAAAAATTAAAAATCAAAATAGACCGAAAATGGAACAAATAAAAACGGAATGTGGGAAAAAATAAAACCGATTTTATACGTCTCTGTTTCCTCCCTGGATCTGTTTGGTAATTCTGCCCCACGATGTTTCTGTTTCAGTTCTATCAGCATTCTGGGAGCTGATTGGTCCTTACAGCATCATTAGCTGCAATACTTGCTGTTGAATCTCAATATAATACTAGTATTAATATGCTGCATGACTACAGTCATATAATTCATGCAACAGCTGAAAAAACAGTTTTAATAACACTAACCCAAATCAATATCGGAATCGAATCTTGATAATCGATTCTGAATCTTAAGAATCGGAATCGAGTCGATTCTTGACATTTGAATCGATCCCCAGCCCTAATGGGGTCTATTGTTTTTCTTTTGTTGCCGTGTGTGCATCGTTATCGCTCCCTGGAGATTTATTGGGCCTGTATCGTTTCCCTCTACGCTGCGAGCTGCAAGAGCTTTGAGGAGGTGGAATGGCTCCTGCAGGTGCGGCACTAATAAAGTAAGAAGCCTGCTTTGCTGCAATGGTTTTTGTTACCAGACGGATTGCTGGCCGTGGCGCTGATACTCGGTGCTGTATTTGGGCTGCTGCTATCTTCAGGCCTGGATCCCGCGGAATAAGCAGGAGCACTGTTACCCATGTAGCTCACTGACACTGGAGCTATAGCAGATCTCAAGGCTCTGGGTGTGTTGCAGTTCAAAGAAGAGGTTGACACGTGTGAAAATGTGCAGGTTATACCAGAGCAACATTTCCATCTAGAACACTGGTTACAAAAAAAAAAAAAACCCCTCTTTCCTCTTTATAAATCTTCAATTATGACATTTTGAACATTTTCTGAGCCGCCATGGCAGTCAGTGGGGGAAGACACTGGATTCAAATTATTATTACTACAATCAACTACATGCAAGAAAACAGTTAAAAAATATTTAACACTTTAATAGATGATTAAATATAATCCAGAATGGTAAATAGTGGGTTTGATTGGGACTGTTGGTCATCAACAATACAGGACTGTCTCAGAAAATTAGAATATTGTGATTTTCTGTAATGCAATTACAAAAACAAAAATAAAAATGTCATACATTCTGGATTCATTACAAATCAACTGAAATATTGCAAGCCTTTTATTATTCTAATATTGCTGATCATGGCTTACAGCTTAAGAAAACTCAAATATCCTATCTCAAAAAATTAGAATATTCTGGGAATCTTAAGCTGTAAGCCATAATCAGAAATATTAAAATAATAAAAAGCTTGCAATATTTCAGTTGATTTGTAATGAATCCAGATTGTATGAAATTTTCGTTTTTTTTTTTTCTTTTTTTTTTTTTTTAAATTGCATTACAGAAAATAAAGAACTTTATCACAATATTCTAATTTTCTGAGACAGTCCTGTATAGCGTCTTGATGACGTCACGTTTACCTTTTCATGACTGAAATGTGTACAAAAGAGTACTACTAGAGAATATTCAATTGTGTTTGATGTAATACCAGACTGTGCTAGAAGGTTACTGTGTTTTGCTCTTAAAAAGGTAAAAATTGTAATATTCCAAGGTTGAATCCTGATATGTTGGTAATATTCGCTCTTTACTAAGTGATAAAGCTATGAATCATTGCATTAGGAATATTATACAGAGAGATATTGTTTCTAAACCTGCAGCAGTTTTCTATTGGAATAATTTATATAATGATAGATTGGAAAAACACATGGGTCTTATCAAGAAAATGTATTATTACAAACAAAGTAAGAGCGGTTACTTTTAAAATACGTCATAGATGCTATCCAGTCAAGACCAATCTTATTAAATATAAGATAAACATTGACACACACAGTTCTTTTTGTGGTAAAGTGGATGAAACAATATCTCACTTATTCTGGAATTGCACATATACTCATGTTCTCTGGATTGACCTCAATAATTTTATAAATGCTAAAGTAGATTCTTCCTTTAAGTTGAGCATTCAACATGTACTACTTGGTGTATCAAAAATGATACGACAAGCCCAGACAAAGTATATTTAAATCAACCTTTTCTTAATTATTGCTAAATATCATATTCACTGTACTAAATTAACTAGCAAACGTACAAATATAATTGTTCTCAAAGCTATATTAATATCGTATTCAGACAGTCTTAACAAAGCGGTTAAAACGAGAAGCTTATGTGAAAAATATAATATTTCCTGATTTCCTTTCCTTTTTATCTATTTATTTTTCCTCCTTAAACCTCAAGCCTTTTATTTTATTTTGATATATAATTTACCGTCCTTAATTTGTAACTGCATTTTATCCTGAGGTTTTGTACCTTTTCTGTATATAGCTGTCAATATATAAAAAAAAAAAAGTGTGATAAATAGTAGAAAAACGAATTGAATGTGACTTCTATTGAAATGTAGAGTGTTAATGTAATCGATTGCCTCAATTTTGTGGGTGTGACGTTTTTCTCTGACTCACTGTCTCCTCCCCCATCAGGCTACGTGCGGCTGCACAGATCCACCGACAGGAAGCACCAACATCATTTCACCCAGAGGAAAAGGTTTTTGCAACCAAGCTTGGTTGTGTCCCTTTAAATTTTGTATCTCTAATAAGATAAGTTAATATCCAAATTTGTTGATGTTGATTGCACATTTTGTAAGATTGAGCCTGAAACTCCCATACATTTGTTTTATCACTGCTCACTCTCATCTGATTTTGGACTGATTTTGAGAATTTTATACATAATTTTAACAATTATGGCTAAAGATGTTATCACTCAGTTTGAATCTGACAATAAACCATTAAGTTACATAGTGAATCTTATTGAGTGCATGAATTTGCACTTTATGTACCGGTATGTGAAACTTTGCTAAAAATAAAGACAGATTTATAAAAAAAGAAAGCGTCACTATCTTTGTGATTAAAATGATGAAAACCAAAAATAACCTTCTTATAATAAAGATGGAAATCAGAAAAAGACAGAATCTATAAGTGAATAATTCACATGACCAGAATAAGTGAGAATATGTTTCAGGATGCCTTTGGCAAAAAGAACAATTAACATCTATATCATTCTTAAATTTGGATAAATATTCTTTTGCAGGGTAGAATTTGTGTATCAATTTAAAAAAAGATGTCTTTGACTTTAAGTGTTGAGTGTTACTGTAATCGATTGCCTCATTTTTGCGGGTGTGACGTTTTTCTATGACTCAAGCCTGTTAAATCGACGCAGAGCCTACGCCGTAGGGAGCGGCGTATGCTCTGCGTCGGTGTAACGCAGGACCATAAATCAGCCTTCCCTGTCTCCTCTTCCCCCCCATCACAGGCTACGTGCGGCTGCACAGATCCACCCCCAACATCTCCGCCCTCCCCCATCACGACTGTCTTCCTCATTTCTAACCAACAAACGTGCTCAAATCGACCATTTTCTTTAAAAAAAGTAAAAAGTAAAGCGTGGATTTAAAGTATAAATGGTGAAATGGTTCCTTCTCCTTCACTTCCATCCTTGAAGGTCACAATTATTACGCCCTTCCTGTTGCGTATTTCCATTTCTGGGGCAAAAATGCGCAACTTTGAAGACATATTTCTACAAAATTACAACCATGTCATAAAAATACAATGAAAAACAAGAGATATTACCTAGGAAGGAAAAGTTATCTCTCGGTTTTTGTCTGAAACAGCATCACATTCCAATCAGCATCAATATCAATATCAATATAGTGTGATCAATAACCACACCGGAGGTATTTTTGTGTGATGTTAGACTATTTTAGACTCTTTTAGACTCTGTTGGACTCGGGTCTTACCTGCTGGAGGATGTTTCTGTGCAGAGAGCAGGTGAGCTGTGAGTGTTTGCAGGATGCGGCGTCGTCTCCGTCTCTGCTGCAGCGCAACGTGACCTTCTACAGGCGCTCCGGCGGGGGGCGGGGCGCATGCGCGTCACCGCCACGTCACGGGAACGCTCCACCGCAGACGCGCATGCGCCGAATAGCAGCAGCAACGCAGCATGATTCTGCAACTTTTCATCACGAATATGTTAGTTTCAAGACAAATAGACACTCCTTCACTCCTTCAATTTTTACAAAAGAATTTTAATTTATTTTATATAATAGTATTTATTGGTTCAATCGTTTTTAGTTGTGAAAGAGATCCAGCTAAAATATACCCAAATTGATCATAATCAATTTCTATTTCACCAAGCTTAATAATAAACAGTTAAAACATGTTAGAACATGATTTTAATTTCTTTTATATATTAGTATTTATCGGTACTAGAGATATAGATTTTTTTTTTTTCCTCTTGTAGCACTTTGAGATTCTCCGAATGGAAAGTGCGTTATAAATTAAATGTATTATTATTATTATTATTATTATTATTATTATTATTATTATTATTATTATTATTATTATTATTATTATTATTATTATTATTATTATTATTATTATTAAATATACCCAAATGGATAATAATCAATTTCTAACAAATTAATGTAGACATAAATATAACCCAATCTCTGACAAATGTGTCACATCAAGAAATAGAATTCTACCTTTGGTGAATTCAGCTGTATCTGCTATTTTTTTTAACTTATTTTTATATACCTCTTTATTCGTATATTTTTGCTGCTCTGATTATACATCTGTGGATGCATTGGACTGTCGTGATGAATTTCTGTGAAGGAAACAATAAAAAGCATAATTGAAAAAAAAAGAAATAGAAATCTAAACAGACCACAGTGAACTGTAAACTACTGAAGCCTTTTTTTTGTTTACAGTAAAAATCAATTTACACTTGTGGCTTTTTCATGTTTCAAGACAGAATCAGAGAATCAGAATCATATTGATTTGGCCAAGACAGGGAATTTGACTTGGTTATTTTCGCTCACTGTACAGTAAATAGACAAATGACAGCTCTTATTAACATATATACAATTTTTTTTAAAGTGAAGGGTGCAGCTGTATGAGGTAGACATGGTTATTGAAAGGTGCATTGTTACATCATATGATTGTGGTTATTATTATTATTGTTGCACAGTGATTAAGAAAGACATTATTAAAAACGTTTCATTTTTAGTCTGCATATAAAAAACAACATATACTCAACATATGAGATGGTTCAGATGGGCCTTATAAAATAAAAACCAAAACAACCCGACACCAATATCAATATTTTAGAGGGACCACAACACATCTTATATTTACCACATTTACTCATTGTGTCCTTGTGTAAGGAAATGTTTCTGATTAATTATCTACTTTACCTGAATAAAACAAATTATTTCCTGGACCTAAACCTGAAATGTGGCTGAGAGGATCTCTAATCTTGTTAGGGTAAAGTTTGTTTCTGCTTGCTCGAGGCCACTTCAGCAAGGATATACTGACATGCATATTAGAGGAATAATCTTCATAAAGAAAACAAGAAATAAATCTGTTTCCAAGTGTCAAGTTTCACGAAAAATAGACACTCCTTCAATTTTTAGAACAGGATTTTAATTTCTTATCGGTTCAATCGTTTTTCCTTTTGAAAGAGATCCAGCTAAAATATACCCAAATGGATCATAATCAATTTCTAACAAACTAATGTAGTCATAAATATAACCCAATCTCTGAAAAACGTGTCACATCATAAAGTAGACATCTACACAGAATCAGAATCAGAATCAGAATCAGCTTTATTGGCCAGGTTCGAACATTGTCCAACAAGGAATTTGACTCCGGTAATTTCGCTCTTTGGTAGTAAAATATACAATAAAAAATGTGGAATTTCTATGATACAGAATAAACAGAATAAACATTTAAGGTGCAGCAGTTTGAGGTAGAGAAAGAAAAGAAAAGAAAAGGGACAGTTCTGTATAAAAATAAAAAATAAAATGAAAATAAAAATAACCTATTTACAATTTTACAAGACAATTTTACAAAAAAATACAAAAATATTTTACAAATAAATACAAAGTGAGGGGTGCAGCAGAGTGAGGCAGACATGGTTATCAAGGATTTACACTTGTGGTTTTTTCTTAGAAATATCACAGCTAAGATTTTATAAAAGGTGTGCAAAGAGGACGGTTACTAGTGAGTTGCATCATCTTTTCCTCTAACACCCTGGAGGGAAGTTTCCTCTCACAGAGCTGCGACGTGACGCTCTGCACATCCTGGATCTGACTCACTGTCACTCACCAACACGTGTGCCTGTTGCTAACTGGGTGCCATAAAAACAGAGCTATTTCCCCCTCTTTCATCTTAAGGTCAAGAATAGTTGGTTACACTAATGCATGGACATAGTTTTTATTTGAATCCTTCGTTTTACTTTAAATTGATGGCATTTAAACAGATGTATAGTCAAATATGTTTGAAGTGTGTGTAGTTTTATGCTGAAAGTCTCCATTGCCTCAGATGAAGGTGCATTTGTAAAAAATGTGGTAAAACTAAGCAATGCCACTTCTGGAGCCAGTGGTTTTATCAATGTTGTTTACAAAATGCGTGACCTTTAGATGCTGAAGAGAAGTGCGCCCAACCACGGCTCCTAAGATGGAAGTGAAGTATTTGAAATGTTAGTGGTGATGTTGCAAACGGTGGGTATGTGAGATTACTTCTCTAAACCTCTCTTCTTTGTCTGTTGATACTGTCTCAGGGATATTGTGAGGCTTTTATGAAATTGTTTAAAGGTTTTAGGGGTTTTTCTTTAAGATTCTACCCTGGTGGTGTCTCTCAGGGCAGGATCACCTCCTGTTTTTATGACTAGACTGTTAAAACTGTTTAGCTGTTTTCTCTTCTTTACGTGAAGACAACGAAGAGAAACAGATGTTTTAAAACTGATGGGTCCCATCCTGTTTTTCTTAAAGTTTTAGTTATCTTTGATCTTTTCTGGGTTGAAAAGATCTTACTTGAGGTGGTCACCTCAAATAAGAAACAATCAACAGAAATATGAGGCTGAAATATGACGTTTAGGTGTCTTTCACGTATAACACCTCCCTTTTTTAGAATAAATACGACTGGATCAATGACCACCGTGTGCATTCCTCTCCTACGTCCGGCTGGAAGATATTGTGCATGATATAATAAAGCTTGTATTAATATTTTATTCTGTTCACTGGTTTTCTTGTGCTGCACCAGTATTTATATCTGTTTTTTTCTCTCTCTCTCTCTCTCTCTTAAGAAGAAGAAACGTGACTTGGAAGTTGCAGTGAAGTGTATTAACAAGAAAAAATTTGCAAAATCACAATCTCTGCTTGGAAAAGAAATCAAAATATTAAAGGTAATGGATTGTATTGAAATATATTGTCACATTTTATGTGATGGCCTCCTGATTTCCTTTTAACAAACATGTTTTCTTGTCACATGTCCTTCAGGAACTCAAACACACGCAGATCTTTCAATATCAGAGTCTTTGTATTGAAGAGGAGAAGGTTTATGAGAATTGAGATTCTGAAGGAGATGGCTTGACTGACATCATATAAATCAGGAGTTAAAATAAATCTATAATTATAAATCTAACATGAACATAACAGACAAAACGGAGTGTTTTTCTGAGCTAACAGATGTGTTGCATTGTTGTCATGTGATTTAATGAGCCACAGTTCTGTCACTGAATGAAATGCTCATAAGGACTGGTTCGTTTAGTGCCCACATGCCTGTATTGTGGCTGTCAGCTCATTCCTCTGCAGAATAAGAGGCTCATCCTCAGTGTTTTGCTTCTACACAACCAAGATGTTTTGGAGACAAACATCTGAAGCTAGTGCACCGCAAAAACCGCCCCTCTAGAAAAATAACCTTATATTTCTAAGTCTGGTCAAACTGTATATGTTTCTAGTATTCTTAAAAGTAGAAGCAATAGTCTAGCCTAGACAAAAGGTTAAACTAATGTTCTCTTTGTTTCCTTAGAGATAAGGTGTTGGGGTGTGCAGGATGAAGGGATCCTCTGCTATCATAGACATGTTTTTAGTAAACAATCATCTGGGCTTTGGGGGGAAAAAGCAGACTAACAACTTTTGCTTTGGATACAGGAATAAAAGAGAAAAATACTGGGTCACGTAAGATTGTTCAAGCTGCAAATAAACAAACTGATTTCTCAAGTAATTTCAAGATAACCTTTTCAGGAATTATATATTTAAGGAATTTGAGCTAGAATACATTCTTCCTTGAGTTGATGTAAGTGGCAGAAGAAAAATGCTTCTACTGACCCTTACATTTTTACTTAAAGGAATCTATTTAACTGTATGATGGATTTAATTTTGTGTAAAACCACGCTACAATTAAATTATTTTCATATAGTCACTATTACAAATACAAGTTGCCTCTAGGATCTTTCCAGAGACCCAGATGAGCCCTGAGCAATTATTACATAAACATAAACACTGGCATGGAAAAACTCCCCTTTAGGAGGGAAGAAACCTGGAGCAGGACCTGCTTAAGGCCAGTTGGGCAGAGCAGGATAAGAGAAAACAGACAGAGAGGATGAAGAACAGAGAAAGCAGAGACACAGACACACTGCCAAAGGTACAAAAGACAAGATATATTAGTATTAACTATCCATGAGCAGGAGAACCAAGAGTTTTATGTACATATGACTGATACCTGGTTAGCTGGTGCTCTACCAGAGGTGTCAAGTAACGAAGTACAAATACTTCCTTACCTTACTTAAGTAGAAATTTTGGTTATCTATACTTCACTGGAGTAATTATTTTTCAGACGACTTTTTACTTTTACTCCTTACATTTTCACGCAATTATCTGTACTTTTTACTCCTTACATTTTAAAAACAGCCTCGTTACTCTATTTCATTTCGGCCTTTAAATAAAAACTATCCAGTTAAATTGCTCCGTCCGGATAGAGTGAATTTGGTTGTGGTTGTTTCAGATGTTCTTGTCCAGTTTTGTTCTTACATCCGTTCCCTCAGATTCCTGCAACTAAACTTGGATGTACATTCCAATAAAGGTTAGGATAAATGATAACATGAACATGAAGTTTGACTTTTTGCACCATTACAATACTTATAGGCAACTAGTCATCATATCTCCTGCTCTCTGAAACACATGTTAATGCTCAATAGTACACATATATGGTTCTTTAATATATTTGCATTATACTAAGATGCATTCATTTTCAATGGCTTTTGTCCTTAATGGCTTTTTCCCCCTTACATTACTTTTACTTTTGTACTTTAAGTAGTTTTGAAACCAGTACTTTTATACTTTTACTTGAGTAAAAAACTTGAGTTGATACTTCAACTTCTACAGGAGTATTTTTAAACTCTAGTATCTATACTTCTACCTGAGTAATGAATGTGAATACTTTTGACACCTCTGGTAATCTGGTCTAGAAGATACAAACGTGTGAATTAGTGTTTCAGCATCAGTCTGGGAGAGGATGTTCCTAATCTAGCTGGTAAACTCTCATTATGTACCTTTAAACATTTGAAACTGGCTTCAGCAGGTTACTGCAGTTTTTTTCAAAGCAGGCAGCTGTTACCTAAGTTGCTCCTCCTACCTGTAGGTCAAAACCTGGTGGTTTTTTCTTCATTGTGCCTCACCTTTTAGTTCGATTTATCTATTTTTACTGAATGCAGCTGTCAGACAGATGTTTTTTTTCTCCTCGCTTCAACACTGCTGTCTGACATCTGAGTTTAGAGACGTCCCTGCACCCGCTTCCCTTTTCTGCATCGTCATCCACACAGCACTCATGCACTCCCTTACAGTCCTGTCACTCCCAAGGTCGTCTGGCCGTGCACTCGTTTATCATTCATCCCGCCCCCCCATGCCCTTTCAGACGTCAGCAGGTCTGAATCGGCGCCACAGTGGCCGAACAACCTGGCTGTGTGAATGGGACCAGAAGAGTCGCCACGGGGTGAAATGGCGTTGTGGAAAGGCAAGATGGGGGTGAGAGAATGTCTGCAGTAGAGGAGGAACTAAGTGCAGCAAAGGAACAGTCTGAGGTTCAGACCGGCTGTCAAAATGCCTAATTTATTAGTGCTAAAGATGCACTAGGAAAAAAAAACAACCAGGTTTTTTTTATCTCGGTGGTTGGAGAGGCAGGGACTGGCTGCACTTGCCAAATTTGCAAACTTTGACACTCAATGACCCAAATGTAGAAGAGGAGGCGTCAGGAGTAGAAGGGAAAAGTGATTTATTTAAAATAAAAGCTGCAATGCAGGGAGACCATAAGGAAACTAGACTCAGACCCGGGAATAAATCAAAAACCCACGAGGAGGACTGAACACAGAGACCCCAAGGGACCAAGAACCAAACAGTACAGACCAGCAGGGAGGAAACTAACGACAAGACAGTATATACACAGTACTCGAGTTGTAAAAAATAATCAGGGGGGATGGTGGATTTTATCATATGGGGACAGATAATTTGTGCTGATTACAAATAATATAATATATTACAAATAATAGCAGTGACCAAAACACCTGCAGAAATACTGCAGGAATGACATAGCAGCAGTTAAATGCAGCCTTCTGTAAGCTTTAAATATCCACTGGGCTTACATCAAATACATCAAAACACAACAATAAAAAACACTTTTCTGAACTTATCAATATGATTCTGTCCTTCACAGGATAAGTAAAATGGATCACTGCAAAAACTCAAAATCTTAACAAGAATATTTGTCTTATTTCTAGTTAAAATGTCTCATTTTAGTAAAAAAAATCTCATTACACTTAAAACAAGACTCATCACTGGAAAAAACAACAATTTCCACCTGTTTCAAGTAGATTTTCACTTAAAATTAGTACAAAAATCTGCCAGTGGAAACGTGAATTTTTTTTTGCTTTTTTGATTTTTCTACTTATTTCAAGTGAAAATTTACTTGAAACAGGTGAAAATTGTCAAATAAGTTATTTTTCTGGTGTTATTTTTCTGGTGATGACTCTAAATGTTGAAATAGCAGTAAAACCACATTCATTGATGAAATGACATAAGGGATGGAAAGGGGGGATGGCAGTTTTACAGGGGGGGATGATTTTTACTGTTTTTATTTCAGGGGGGGATGCCATCCCCCCTCATCCCCCCTCAACTCGAGTTCTGTATATACACACACAAGCGCTGATGAGACGGGTGCAAACACTCAGGACAGATGAACTGGGGAAGTCAAACTTATAACTACAGACTTTCAAAATAAAACAGGAACACACATGAACCCAAAACCAGCCAGATGCATTACGGCTTTGTTGCTGATAGTTGACTGCAGCGTTATTCAGATTGGAGACTGTAGTGCTTAATGAACATGCACATTTGGGGGGGTGGAGGCAGTACTGGAGTTGAGGGGGGATGGCTTCCCCCCTGAATTAAAAACGGTCCAAATCATCCCCCCTGTAAAACTGCCATCCCTCATGTCATTTCAACAATGAATGTGGTTTTACTGCTATTTCAACATTTAGAGTCATCACCAGAAAAATAACACCAGAAAAATAACTTATTTGACAATTTTCACCTGTTTCAAGTAAATTTTCACTTGAAATAAGTAGAAAAATCTGCCAGTGGGACAAGATGTATCTTCTTATTACAAGCAAAAAAATAATTTTAAGTGAAAATCTACTTGAAACAGGTGAAAATTGTTGTTTTTTCCAGTGATGAGTCTTGTTTTAAGTGTAATGAGATTTTTTTACTAAAATGAGACATTTTAACTAGAAATAAGACAAATATTCTTGTTAAGATTGTGAGTTTTTGCAGTGATCCATTTTACTTATCCTGTGAAGGACAGAGTCATATTGATAAGTTCAGAAAACTGTTTTTTATCGTTGTGTTTTGATGTATTTGATGTAAGCCCAGTGGATATTTAAAGCTTACAGAAGGCTGCATTTAACTGCTGCTATGTCATTCCTGCAGTATTTCTGCAGGTGTTTTGGTCACTGCTATTATTTGTAATATATTATATTATTTGTAATCAGCACAAATTATCTGTCCCCATATGATAAAATCCACCATCCCCCCCGGTTTTTTTTTTTACAACTCGAGTACTGGGTGGAGGCATGATGAAGAAGAGATCTCTTGTGCGTCTTTGTGCTTCAACGTCCGTTTCAAAGCAGCTCGTGTCTCTTTCTTCAAACCATCATGTTGTCACACATCAGCAGAGATCAGTTTAATATTTCATCAGTGCGACGTAATAAAATACAAAAATACACCACAACATCAAATCACCTCCAAATCTTTAATGTAAACTTCACCAAGAGGAATATATTTATATATATCAACAAATATATGCACAAGCATTTCATATGGGAGGCAGTCTGGGTAAACATCAGGTCATACGTAATAAAATCATCCTGAACGTGAGTTTAGTGATGGTGGATATAGCAGCCGTTAACAATACAAAACAACCCCTGCAGATATATAAAACGTTACCCGGACTAAACAGTGAGAATAGTATTATTGCTTAACGTCCATTCCCAGATAAACAGGGAAAACAACGAGGCTCCCCTGAGTCACAGACTTTAAATGATGACGATAAATGTGCTGTTGCAACTGTTTACTTGAAAGATTTACAGGAGAAAAGAGTCAAGTGGAGTCTAAAGTAAAGATATGAGTCTATGAGGGGTTTATTTAGTCCACTAGTGCTACAAAAAAGGTTTCGTGGTGAAGCAACGTGACAAAAAAGGGCAGAAGTTCACAAATCCATTCACTTCACATGAGGTCTGAATGGATTAGTTAGAAACGAAAGATTAAAAAATGCGTTAAATAAACTTCGTGAAGCTGATAGCGTCCAAACACCACGTTTTAACGGGGCAGCCTGATAACACGCTGGAAAACTGATCTGTTGCACAACAGTCGAGCAGAGAGGCTTGAAGTGGTCGTCGTGAAAAAAAGGCAAACAAATAAAAAAACTGGTCAGTCCATCGTAAAAAAGCATGAAACTTTCTAGCATTTTTTATGAATATGATGTTAAATGCAGCTGCTTTGGGCGTAAAATGAGATCCGAATATGCATTATACAGGACTGTCTCAGAAAATTAGAATATTGTGATAAATTGTAGTATTTTCTGTAATGCAATTAAAAAAAACAAAAATGTCATACATTCTGGATTAATTACAAATCAACTGAAATATTGCAAGCCTTTTATTATTTTAATATTGCTGATTATGGTTTACAGTTTAAGATAAAAATTATTATATATATAATATTCTAATATAATACAATATATAATATAATATAATATCATATTCTAATTTTTTGAGATAGGATATTTTTTTTAAGTAGTTTTCTTAAGCTGTAAGCCATGATCAGCAATATTAAAATAATAAAAAAAATTCCAGTTGATTTGTAATGAATCCAGAATGTATGACAGTTTTGTTTCTGTAATTGCATTACAGAAAATCACAATATTCTAATTTTCTGAGACAGTCCTGTATTTAATTTCTTCAGAATAAGACATCTTCACGCAGGTGTGAAGGGTGAAACAGTGTGAGCAACGCGTGGCCTTTAAAGTCAGTGCGTCGTAAACATGAAGTCCGTCACACGAAGATTTCCCTGCGTGTTTCCTGAGCGTCCTGCAGCGCCGGGCCCGGCAGGGCGGCAGCTGCGCGAGCGTGAGCGTCTGAATCCAGCTGGGTGTCCGGCGTGGCCGGAGGGCTGAGGAGCGAGTCGTAGTCGAAGCCCTTCAGAGGCTGCAGGGACAACGTGAGGCCTCGCCGAGCCTTGGCGGCTCGGTCGGGTCGTTCCCTCAGCTCCAGGATCACCTGGATCAGATATCAAACACAACTGCTCTGTTACACAAAGTAAAGGATTCATTGAACAAAGCATTGTACATTTTATAGAGGGAATGCGCATGACGTCACAGCGGGTTACGCCCACTGAGTGTCAGAAAGACTGAGTGTCAGAAAGACTGAGTGTCAGAAAGACTGAGTGTCAGAAAGACTGAGTGTCAGAAAGACTGAGTGGCAGCGTAAACTTTCAGTTTGAGCAACTGGAAAACATCTAAAATGGGAAAGAGCTGTTGTGCGATCGACTGTACTCATAGATTTAGCAAGACATTGGAGTTATCTTTTTACAGACTGCCAAAAAATAAGCTTAAGAGAGACAAATGGATCGCTGCAATTCACAGAAACAACTGGATTCCAGGCACCGAAACGTGGATTTGTGGTTCTCATTTTGTATCAGGTAATGTTGGATTTTTGGGTAGCTAACGTTAAACGGTCAAATCATAAAGTTCTGTGTCCTCATCACTTTAATTTCTACAACAAATCCTGCCTTGAAGTCGGACCAAGCGTCAAGACTTTTGTATTCCTTCAAGCTTTGCTTCGTGTATTTCCCCGGCGTAGAAATTAAGTCCATATAAATATCAGGAAACTGGATTGGTGTCCAAATATGAATGTCCATGGACCACTGGTTCTTGGTAACTGTACCAAATATTAATGTCCATGAACCACTGGTTCTTGGTAACTGTACCAAATATTAATGTCCATGGACCACTGGTTCTTGGTAACTGTACGGGTCTCTGTCAAGTCCAACTGACGCTAATTTAAGCCGATAATCGTTTGTTATCCCGTCTTCTCCACTAGTTGCAGCTGTTTTTTCCGATGTTTTGCCACTCAGTGAGTAAGGGGGCGTAAGTGGAGAAGTGACGTCAATGCAGACTCTATACTCTATATATGCAGACTATATAACACTATGATTGTTCCATATCAGACCTACTGTGTCGAGGTTTGGGGAAATGGCTGTAAAACATTTATTCAGTCCATTTTCATTTTGCAAAAAAGAGACATAAGAATAATCAGTAGAAAACGATGTAGAAATCCAACAAATCCATTAGTCCAATGTATTAGTAGATTCTGCAAATTATGTTTAAAGCTGATGGAACAACTTTACCAATCAACATTCAGAAAAGATTTGAAAAAAGAGAAAAGCAAGTATAACTTAAAAGGAACAGAGATCTTTAAAAAAGCAAGATTCAGGAGTAAACTGATGGAACGTTGTGTTTGTGTGAAAGGAATCGGTTTATGTTTTATCTGAACAAAGAAACCAAAGAATCCAAATCAATCCGTGTATCAAAAAAGTGTATCAAAAATGGATTAAACGGGAAACGGTCGTTATCCGTGTTTTCATTTTAGTTAGGAAACGAATACTGAGAAAATTAGTTGATTTTTCTTTTTCTTACTTTTGGTTTTATTTTGAAAACCGAATGAACGGATTCAAAACAAACAGTGCATTCAAAAGAACAATAAAAGCCAGTATGTTTAGGAGATATAATGAAATATGTTAGTTACGTTGGATTGACATCCCCATCGTCATGAAACGTATAAACATTGTTTGTTGGTTTGAATGGATTTACCTTAATTGTAACTTGGGAACTAAAAAGCCACGTGACTGTCTTTGTCGTCCGGCAGCTATTTTATTTTATTTTGTTATTGTTTTTGAATTTACGTTATTTGTGAATGGATTTCTTGGGGTAAATGTGGCAGATTAAATCAGATTATTCTTCTTTCTGATCCCTTTCATTCAGAATTTAGGAACATCTGTGTTTATATTAAATTGTTATTTTATTAAATAATAAATAAATGAACCTGCCAGTAAGGAAAACCTTGTTTCAAGTATCTGAGGTGTGTGAACTACATGTACCTCCACGGGCCGCCGCTGCAGCAGGTCCAGGTCAAACGTCGTCCCGTGGAAGAATGTTTGCCGTTTGAAGCGGTCCAGAGTTCTCAGGCGGCGGGTGGGAGTCTTACATAAAAGCTGCACACACCATGGAGTTTAGGTCACAATATTAAATGATCCGAACCTCCACAGCAGCAGGTTTAACGGTGTGTGAATACCTCGGTTATCAGCAGGGCCAGCTGGGAGCTGAAGCTGAGGGGAATCTCGTAGGGAAAGGTCCTCACTTTCCTCAGCATTCTGCAGTGGTCCGGTTCTGGAGACACGGGGAACTGCAGACACACATTAGGGGGATTTTCAATTAAAAACTAAATTTAATCATTGTTGGGGCTACTTGTCATGGCGCTCACCTTGATTTGATTTGATGATTTTATTTTGAACATGTAAAAAAGTAAAAAAACTGAAATATATATATACACATATATATATATATATATATATATATATATATATATATATATATATATATAGGATTGAAGTAAACACTTATCGAGTCCTACCCCTGAATCTTACACAGAGGTGGGTAGTAACGAGTTACATTTACTCCGTTACATTTACTTGAGTAAGTTTTGTGAAATTTTGTACTTTTAGGAGTAGTTTTGAATCACTATACTTTTTACTTTTACTTGAGTAGATTTGTGAAGAAGAAACTGTTCCTCTTACTCCGCTACATTAGGCTACGTTGAGCTGTTACTTTTCTTTTATCACTTTTATCCGCGTACGCGTCAATCTCATGACATCACTGGGTGATTCTTTGGGAAAAATGTTTGTTTTTGCATGTTTTGTCACATTTACACAGACTCAAACACACACAGAGTTTCTATGAGTTCATGTTTGTTCTAGTTCTGCCTGGTTAAAAAAGAAAAATACAAAGGCTTGAAATTTGGTGCTACTTGTGCTTAATTTATTTTTTTATTCTGTTATTATTTTATTTATTTTATTATTTAGTAAAGTACTTATTTTTATTCATTTTAATTAATTTTATTATTTTATTGATTTAATTTACCTGAAGATGATTATTTTGTACTTTTGTCTGTTTGAATGGTTGTGTTAAAAGAATAAATCAGACGTTACTCAACAGTTACTCAGTACTTAAGTAGTTTTTTCACCAAGTACTTTATTACTTTTACTCAAGTAATTATTTGGATGACTACTTTTTACTTGTACTTGAGTCATATTACTCTGAAGTAACAGTACTTTTACTTGAGTACAATTTTTGGCTACTCTACCCAGCTCTGATCTTACATACATTCTTACATAGTAAGACGAGTTTCAATAAGCTTACTTATAAAACACACATACCTACTTTAATAACTGTTCTATACAGTGATATAATACTCAATTATATGTATATATAAATATAGTCAAAATCAAAACAAACCAAGGCAAACAAAAGAAAACAAAACAAACATCAATCATTACTTTACTATAATACTACAATATAATAGAGAACAATAGACAGCAATGGTATAACAATATACTTGAATAACCATATAAGAGTAGATATGCTATATATACACTAGTTCATATATTTACCTCTAATTATATCCATAAAATTACTATAAATCTATACATCTATATGTATCTATATATACCTTTCCAGTAACCAATGAGAACAGCAGGATTCCCAGCGACCACCAATCAGCAGCGTGGTTGTAGGGTCCCCCACTCAGCACCTCAGGGGCTGCAGAGGAAACAGAGCCGTTTCAGCACCAGATATATTTCATATTTGCACCTTCATTTTTTCACTTTCTAACACCGTAGAGATGAAAATGCATGATGCATAAACAGTCCAGCATGTGTTCGTGTCGGGGGCCGTTCTCCTCACCCATGTACTGGATGGTTCCACAGATGGTGAAGGCTCTGCCTCCTCTCTCCAGGCGACGGGACAGACCAAAGTCAGCCAGGCGGAGGTGGCCTGGAAAAGGCCATTTCTCTCCATTATCAAGCCTCTAAAAGCACATTCTCACCACAAACGCAGTCATGACAGATAATGAAACATGAAATGTAAACACAGGCCCATAATAATGCGCTCACTCCCTCCGTCAGAGCAAACAGATGCCCTTTTTTGGGGTTAATGTGTGTTATTAGACAGCTGTGCACGTCCAGAGGTTTTCTGGAAGATTCTGAGCCTCTCGTGCAGACCGGAGCTCTGCTGCTCTCTGCTGGGACGAGCTTTCACCTACCGTGGTCCGTCAGCAGGATGTTTTCCATCTGGGGAGGAGAAATAAAACACAGCAAAGGGACCTAGTTTTCATCAGTGGGTAACATCACTATCATGTCATATTAAAACTGCACTTTATTATATAACAACAACATTTCTACCTGCTGCTTTTCAAATGTCATGCAGTCAACAAAATAATGCACACATGTCTGAAAATAAGAAATCAATCATTTCAAGGAATATAATATAATTTACCTTCACATCTCTGTGGATGATCCCAAAATCATGTAGGAAGCCTGCATGGGGGTGAGGAGGACAGGAAGTAAAGAAACACACAAAACAGAACATGAAACTCAGCTGCTTTAATAACAGGGTTGACGGTGACTACGTTTCCATGCATCAATAACCCTTTTAAAACCCGAATATTAGCAATAACCCGAATTTGCACGGCCATGTAAACACCAATAACCCCTTTGAATAACCCGAATTTGCTCATATTCCGGTTTTTAAAAACCCCAATATGACCCCTGGGTTACTCCTTTTAAAACCTGAATATTGGGTCATGTAAACGCCAAACGGAATATCCCGATTAAACGGAACATGAATCTGTTTTCTGCACATGTTCTGTTCACAAGGAATCCTGGTCTTTTGAGTCCAGGAAGTTCTTATAAACACGGAGAAACGCAAGACCAGGAGGAGACTAATCACTTCATAAATGTAATGAAGGATATGAACATTTCTGCATTTGTAGACGGTAGAAAGTACCGGGATAGCCAGATCTAGAAGAAGGTGAGAGAAAAGTTGCGCGAAGCAGCATTTGTTTGGAATTTGGATACAGGAAGAAGAAGCAGAAATGACGGGAATTGCATCATCACGTTCTCCATGCGTCGCTGGTTTGATCCAGATATCCCAAATGATTAATTACCATAAACGGAATATTCTGAATGTTTCAGTAACCGGAATATTAGCAATAACCCAAATTTTGACTGCATGTAAACGTAGTCAGTGAAGTCTATAAGGACATGGATGAATCCTGGTGCTGCTCGGGTTAGTGGATGCTCCTGGAGGGCTCACCCTTTTACTAAGTAACAACTAAAACACTTATGGTGACCTGCCGCGTGTTTCTAGATCCTACGTTTATACTCCTCACCAACAAAATGAATCCAGCCTGCTTTGAGTTAAAAGTGTGTTCGCAATAAATGTTAGCAGCACAGGGGCCAATGAGGCGGATTAAAAACAACAAGCATCTTCAAGCGTCTGACGAGACTAAAACATGTCGCTCCAATTCAGTGATGCCGTCAACAGGCTCGTAAAGATACACACAAAAGTCATTATCAGTTTGTATTGTATTGTACAAAAACTGTACAAAAAGGACTGTTTTTGCATCTCGGTCTGGTTGCTGGATCAGGACTTAAATATTTACATCAAACTGGACAAATATCAGAAGCAGAGGAACCAACTCTCCTCCTTTTGCATCTACTGACAGTAGTTAGATGGACATGTGTGTAAAAACTGTCCGTCTTATACACTCTTGCACACATTGAAGTTAAAACCACTTTTTGTTGCAAACTTATATTTTGCTCTAACTTAAAATTGTCATTTTTAGTCCCCAGTAAATGTTTGCACCCCTTTCCATCAAATAATAATGATTCTTTAAGGTTTGTACCATAAATACCACCCTCCTTCAAAAAGTTTGGGATGGATGATGATGAAAAATGACGATTTTGATGCAAAACATCAAAAAAAGCAAGAAGAAATCATTTATTTTGTCTAAATCTTTTTTTTTAAATTATGTATACGAAGAAATATTTACTGTGACTGAATGCTGTCAGATATAACACCCGTAAGATTCAAATCTGCCCCAATACAAAGCAACTGTTCTGTTTTAACTTTATCATTAAATTAGATTAAATAGATTAGCAATTAATAATCAAAATTATGAACTTTCTTTTGCTGTGCACCTGTACTCAAGCATAAATTAGTATACTGCATCTGAATATCTTATCTGTAATGTATTATGTAGCTACATACCGAGAGCACATCCCAACTCTGCTGCAAACACTCGCACCGTGTCCTCTGAAAACTGTCCGATCATCTGCCAGTAGGTGTACAGATCTCCTGTACTGCAGTAGTCACACACTGTGAGAGAAGATAACGTATTAAAACATGTTTCTGTGGCGCAGCGACAGATTCAGGGGAGGGGAAGGGCGGAGGAGCAAACACTGGTGAACAGAATCAGGAAGGAAAAGCGTGATCCTGAAGGGAACTGAATAAAAACATCTTCCAATAAAATAACCAAACAAACAGAAGCCATTCACAGCATTTTAATGATATTTTTCATTCTAACATGAGATAAAAAAGGAGCCTATTTGGGATTTTGATAACTGCTGCTAAAAAAGCGCTCATGAGACATTGGTTGCTCCCTGAGGCCACAATACAGGAGTGGATAAACTTAGTTAATGATAGGACTGTCTCAGAAAATTTGAATATTGTAATAAAGTTCTTTATTTTCTGTAATGCAATTAAAAAAACAAAAATGTCATACATTCTGGATTCATTACAAATCAACTGAAATATTGCAAGCCTTTTATGATTTTAATATTGCTGATTATGGTTTACAGTTTAAGATTAAGATTCCCAGAATATTCAAATTGTTTGAGATAGGATATTTGAGTTTTCTTAAACTGTAAGCCATGATCAGCAATATTAAAATAATAAAAGGCTTGCAATATTTCAGTTGATTTGTAATGAATCCAGAATGTATGACATTTTTATTTTTCTAATTGCATTACAGAAAATCACAATATTCTAATTTTCTGAGACAGTCCTGTATATGATGGAAAAGATTACATTTTGCCTCTGTCTGCAGAAAAATGTTTGTAAAATTGTGGACGAAAATGGGTTGTATATGTGAAGCCTTTATGCCCAGAATTTGTGGAGGTATTGAATAGATAAAACTTGTTTTGTTTTTCAGTCTGTCTCTCCCAGATTGTATAGAGTTTTTTGTAGTTTTTGTTTTTTCTTTCTTTCCCTTTTCTTATCTCTTATATGTTTAGAACTGGAAAAAAAACTGGATGGCGGATAAGAATATTACTGCTTTTACTTTGTGATATGTACTGCCATACCTAAATAAAGAATTTAAAAAAAAAAGAGAAAAAAGGAGCAGATGTTCAGCAGCACTTCAGATATCTTCTATCTAATAAACTTCTTCATCGCTGAGGTTTCAGAAAAGTATGATGCTGCAAAGCTTCAAGTCTACATTTTCATTTTCATTTCCATATTCTCTGTATTTATTTATGGTTTAAACGGTGTGATTCAGTGATGTGCTGCATAAAAAGTTCAACATCTGGTTCGGTGGCTACTGTGCTCTCGGGGGTGCGAACAATGTAGGTCACGCGTTCTGAGTCAGTGACTCATTTGGATAAAAGGGTAAACGCTCTGGAGGGAGAGGGAAGGACGGGGATGCAACTGACTGAGGGTTGTGGGGGTGAAGTCGGTGTTTCTAGGCAGGCATGAACATCCACTAGTCCAGGGGTCGGCAACCCAAAATGTTGAAAGAGCCATATTGGACCAAAAACACAAAAAACAAATATGTCTGGAGCCGCAAAAAATGAAAAGTCTTGTATAAGCCTTAGAATGAAGGCAACACATGCTGCATGTTTCTATATTAGTTAGAACTGGGGGGAGATTTTTTTTTCATTATGCACTTCGAGAAAAGTTGAAATGTCGAGAAAAAAGTCGAAAAGTCGAGAAAAAAGATGAAATGTCGAGATTAATGTTGAAGTACAATCTCGAGAAAAAAGTTGAAATGTCGAGAAAAAAGTCGAAATGTCGAGAAAAAAGTCGAAATATCGAGAAAAAAGTCGAAATGTCGAGAAAAAAGTCAAGATTTTGAGAAAAAAGTCAAAATGTCGCGATTAAAAAGAAAAGGAAAAAGGAAGAAAAAAAGAGAAAAAAACGAAAAAACAAGAAAAAGGAAAAAAAGAAGAAAAAAATAAAAAAAAAGAAAAAAAGAGAAAAAAAAGAAGAAAAAAAAAGGGGAAAAAAAAGGTCAAACATTTTTGAAAAAGCCCCATGAGCCAGCAGGGCGGCGTTAAAGAGCTGCATGCGGCTCTAGAGCCGCGGGTTGCTAACCCCTGCACTAGTCAAAGGACTGATATTCAGCTCAGCATCTTTAACTTGTGGTGTTCTGGGAGCCGAGTCGGGGTCGTTGAGCAGATACCGGTGAGGTTACACGGGGAGTGGGGGGTTCGGGTTGTGGGTCACCGGCAGCTGCCGACTCACTAATGTAGAGGTGGCGCTGCGTCTGCCAGCAGTCCTGGAGGTCGTGGACAAATGGGTGGCGGACCTGACGCTGCGGGCAAAGGTCAAAGGTTGGAAAGCTGGAAGAGCTCGATTCTGACCGTCAGTCAAGGAGACGGCCGTGGGTCCTTCCTCCCTTACTAGCATTCATTCTTCCCAGATTACTTAATTTATCATTTCTTTAAGCTCTTTCTAAATATCACCAATCTACGGAAGAGTATTAGGGCCAGGCAGGAGAAAAATAAAAATAATATTTTAGAGGAGGAAGATTTTTTTTTCATTATGCACTTTGAGAAAAAAGTTGAAATGTCGAGAAAAAAGTTGGAATGTTGATATTAATGTTGAAGTACAATTTTGAGAAATAAGTCGAAATGTTGAGAAAAAAGTCAAAATTTTGTGAATAATGTTGAAATGTTGAGAAAAAAGGTGAAATTTCAACTTTATTCTTGAAATTGTATTTCAACATTAATCTTGACATTTCAAAATTTTTCTCGACATTTCGACTTTTTTCTCCAATCAAGAATAATGTTGAATAATGTTGAAGTACAATTTCGAGAAATAAGTCGAAATGTTGAGAAAAAAGTCAAAATTCTGTGAATAAAGTTGAAATGTTGAGAAAAAAGGTGAAATTTCGACTTTATTCTTGAAATTGTATTTCAACATTATTCTCAATATTTCGACTTTTTGCTCGACATTTCGACTTTTTTCTCAAAGTGCACAATAAAAAAAAAATCCCCCTTTCAAATATTTTTTCTCCTGCATGGCGCTAAACTCCTCCGTACCAAATCAGTAATCATTTGTAAACAAACAAAAGAAAGCTTTACTTATGAGGCAAATACAACATCAGATAACCATCAGTATATAACTTATGTCCAGAGGCAAAAACCCCCTAAAACCAACTAATATCCTGCCGTAGATGTGTCGGTGGAGGATTTCTGGCTGAGGCATGAACCAGTTTCATCCACATTTCACTTTCCAGTCAAATGGCCTCACTTCTGACACCTGAACACACCACAATGCAAAAGAGGTTGTCGGTTCAACCACTGCAAGAAGCCCAGTTTGCTTAGGTCCAAAACAGGCTGTTTATTGTCACACTTCTGCCACATGAGGTTGCAGGATATGAGGCATGAGGTTGTATGGATAAGCTGTGTTTAGTTTTCTCCATTATGGCCAAACATCTCCACTTTAATCTCATTTATCCAAATGAAATTGCTCCAGAAATGATGTGGTATTTTTGTGGGCCTAAGCTCTTCTGCCAAAGTCTTCCTACAGAAGGACTTCCCCTGGAAAATCTAAACATTTCTCCAAACCACTCAAAATCTAGTTTCCAGCTGTTTTTGGCCTCATTAATACGATATAGTTGTGCTGTAATGCTTTTCAATCATTAAACATTACATAACGATGTTTCCTGTGAATAATCATTTGAACAATCATCCGTTGCCTTCATTTTCTTGCAAAAGTGTCAAGGCAACGAGGCTTGCTGGGATGTCCTTTCCTGGGACGACTGGCAACCATCATGACTGGATCCCACTTGTGCATTTAAAATCTGGCTTTATCTTAAATCCATTAATTAATAAAGAGAAAATAATCTAGCTTTATAACACTTTCCAGCCTGATTGTCAGGAATAGTTTCTTCCAGATCATTACTTATGTTGTTCCTCTTTGGCAGTGTTAGAATGGTACAAACTGCTAAACCTTGTGTTTTTAGAGAGGCTCTCACTCCTGCTGATGATCAGTTATTCAAGCACTTTTGATTAACATCATCTCTTTTCTAATTAACCTCTAAATTACAGTGGAAGCATTTTCGCTTTAACCTCATTAAATAAATGTCAGAACGTGATTAATCGTGTGTTTAGTTGGTATTTACATAATTTTAAGACCCGCTAAGGATAAGATGATTTTTAAAATATATGTTATGATATTTAAAACCTAATGATTGAAAGAGGGGGTACTTTCTTTTCATATTACTTCAGTTCACTTTATTTCTATAGTGCTGATTCACCACAAGAGTGTGTATATAATAGCGTATCATCTGCATACGTGTACCTGGACAATGACTTCTTCTTTTGACTGCTCCAAAACCCCAAGTCTTAGTATCTCGGACTTGGGTATAACCTGTTGCAGACACAAATACTGCGATGAAATAAGATCACAAGAACAACAAACCTTCCAGATGAAGTACAGTTTTTGTACAACAATCCCATAAATATGTAAATACTGTTAAAAGCTTCCCAAAGTAAAGCGAAAGTTAAGAGAATGTTGACCCCTCAAAAACATACAGAAGCTACAATAAAGACTTTTGGCCAAAGCAGTGTATGATGTATATCGTGTGAAAAATATGGTGGTTTGTCAACATTAAAGTATGAGAACATACTCAAGAAAATAAATATACAGGACTGTCTCAAAAAATTAGAATATTGTGATAAAGTTCTTTATTTTCAGTAATGCAATTAAAAACAGAAAAATGTCATACATTCTGGATTCATTACAAATCAACTGAAATATTGCAAGCCTTTTATTATTTTAATATTGCTGATTATGGTTTACAGTTTAAGATTAAGATTCCCAGAATATTCTAATTTTTTTAGATAGGATATTTGAGTTTTCTTAAACTGTAAGCCATGATCAGCAATATTAAAATAATAAAAGGCTTGCAATATTTCAGTTGATTTGTAATGAATCCAGAATGTATGACATTTTTTTGTAATTGCATTACAGAAAATCACAATATTCTAATTTTGACAGTCCTGTATATTAAAATAATAAAGAAGTAGGTGAGCATGAACTTTTTATGTTGATGATAAATGGGACTTTTACACTTTAATTTATGTTTCTTTGGTTATTTTAAAGTCACTCTATGTGATAATAGCACTTCTGACAACATGGAGGTTTAGAGATCTGCAACACTGAAAGTGCTCATGAGTTATGTCTTGTAATACCGCTTTGTCCCACTAGAGGTGCACTATGTTACATCTTATTTGAATGCCAGAGATCACTGTTCAGGCTTTAATTTGAGAAGCTTTTAACAGTATACACACACAAGGAATATCCGACTTTTATTATTATAAATTATTTTATAATAATATTATCTATTATTGTTATTATATTCATTTATTTTCATGTGATACTTTATTTAATATAAAAGATGGCAATTTGTTCATGGCTCTTACTCAAATAAATGTAATCTAATCTAAATCTAAGTGGTAAAGGTCAAGATAGTGGTTTTCATTGTTTATCAAATTTATCCAAAAGTGATCTCAACTATATTGTACTACTGCTTTGTTTACTATGCTTTAGCATCTTTTTTATTATTTAGGGAATTGTTGAGCTTGGTCGGAATTCTGCTTCACAAACATGTGATAGTTTATTTTTAATATAAAATATGGCATTTCTTTCACGGCTTTTAGTCAAATAAATCTATGTAAAATGTAGGACTCACCTTAACAGCGTAGGTTCTCTGTCCGGCCTTGTCCCTCACCTTCAGAATCGGTCCAAAGGAACCTTTGGCGATGTATCCCAGCACCTGAAGAAGCAGCGAGAGATGAGATGCAGAGGCGTGAAGGCAGCCGGGTTACTACGGCCAGTGTTGGGACTAACGCGTTATTTAGTAACGCGTTATAGTCAGTACTCGAGTTGTAAAAAAAAAATCAGGGGGGATGGTGGATTTGATCATATGGGGACAGATAATTTGTGCTGATTACAAATAATATAATATATTACAAATAATAGCAGTGACCAAAACACCTGCAGAAATACTGCAGGAATGACATAGCAGCAGTTAAATGCAGCCTTCTGTAAGCTTTAAATATCCACTGGGCTTACATCAAATACATCAAAACACAAGAATAAAAAACAGTTTTCCGAACTTATCAATATGATTCTGTCCTTCACAGGATAAGTTAAATGGATCACTGCAAAAACTCAAAATCTTAACCAGAATATTTGTCTTATTTCTAGTTAAAATGTCTCATTTTAGTAAAAAAAAATTACATTTAAAACAAGACTCATCACTGGAAAAAACAACAATTTTCACCTGTTTCAAGTAGATTTTCACTTGAAATAAATAGAAAAATCTGCCAGTGGAACAAGATTTTTTTGCTTGTAATAAGAAGATAAATCTTGTCCCACTGGCAGATTTTTCTACTTATTTCAAGTGAAAATTTACTTGAAACAGGTGAAAATTGTCAAATAAGTTCTGGTGATGACTCTAAATGTTGAAATAGCAGTAAAACCACATTCATTGATGAAATGACATAAGGGATGGAAAGGGGGGATGGCAGTTTTACAGGGGGGATGATTTGGACCGTTTTTATTTCAGGGGGGGATGCCGTCCCCCCTCATCCCCCCTCAACTCCAGTACTGGTTATAGTAACGCTGTTAGTTTTGCGGTAACTAATACTCTAACGCATTACTTTTTAAATTCAGTATCGCAATTACCGTTACCAAACGGTGCGTTACTCCGTTATTTCTGGCTACAGTGAAGCTTTTTTCCCCCACACGCGGAGACCGGAGGAAACGTAGTGTGTGTGCTTTCAAAAACATGACAGTCATGAGCCAAGAGAAGGCCAGTTTCGCAACGTGGAGATATTGTCATTACAGTAATCCTTGGTTTTTCGCAGGGGTTACGTTCCAAAAAGAAGCCGTGATAAGTGAAATTCTTTTTACAATTATTATAGAAGGCTTCAAATTGCAGAGATCAGCACCGCCTCGCACGTATTCCTGCTCTTCTGATGCCGCTGCATCTCAACTCTGTAGCGTCTTTTTCTCCTAAAGCCGCGGTGCAGGTGGGTTTTTTCGAGAGAAGAAAATAGTTATGGGTCCTTGTTATCCCTCTTTTTTCTTCTGGGCAAAAAGATTCTTATAAACCGACTTGCCACCATGGATTATATCTGAGACTGTAATGAACGGTCCTGTTCTTCAGCTGCTGCTGAAGCTCATTGGCCGTTCTCAGCTTGTTGCTAAGCAACCAACATTATTGACACAGGAAGTGAAGAAGCGGGTTTAGGATGCAGAACACGATGCACAATATAAATCCATACAGTAGCATGCTGAAATGAAGGCTAGAGGAGCATTAAATGGAAGCATTTAACATAATGTTTTTTTGTGGACTATAAGCTGCTACTTTTTTGCAGCATGCAGCTTATACAAAGGTGCGTCTACTCTGTGGATTTTTCTTCCACCGCTCTAACCGGAATTAGAATCAAAACTAAGACAAAATAAATGCAAAGAAGAATACGCTACTTCTTCTTTAGCAGATACAAGTAGGTAGAAGCAGATTTTAAACAGATAAATAGATAAATAAATACCGGTTATTTTCTCTTGGTTCTGTCCTGCTTTAAACAGCAAAGTTGCTGCCGTGTTAAAAGAAAGGATCTATTTAGGTACATGTACATTATTTACAGTTCAAAATCGTTCTGTACATGTAGTAAATATCTAATCTAACAACATAAATATCTGCGGCTTGTATATCTTTTCTTTATTATTTTTTTAAAAATAGAGCGGGTGCGGCTTACAGGACTGTCTCAGATAATTTGAATATTGTGATGCAGTTCTTTATTTTCTGTAATGCAATTTAAAAAAACAAATGTCATACATTCTGGATTCATTACAAATAAACTGAAATATTGCAAGCCTTTTATTATTTTAATATTGCTGGTTATGGCTTACAGTTTAAGATTAAGATTCCCAGAATATTCTAATTTTTTGAGATAGGATATTTGAGTTTTCTTAAGGTGTAAGCCATGATCAGCAATATTAAAATAATAAAAGGCTTGCAATATTTCAGTTGATTTGTAATGAATCTAGAATGTATGACATTTTTGCATTACAGAAAATAAAGGACTTAATCACAATATTCTAATTTTCTTAGACAGTCCTGTATAGCAGGTGCGTCTTATAGTCCAGAAAATACAGTAACTAAAAAGTTACTTTTCATAGTAACGCATAACTTTTTGGTCTAAGTAACAGATTACTAACTAACTGAGTTACTTTTTAATGAATTAACTAGTAATGGTAACTAGTTACTTACCTGGAAGTGCTCGTGGCCCGGCACGCTCCTCTGAGGGAACTCGGGCAGGAACATGGTGATGAACGCCGGCAGGGTCCACTCCGCCCTCCAGCGGCCCGGCCCGACGCCCGCCAGCCTCAGGACGTGCTCCGGCACCTCGGCCGTCTTGCCCTGCAGCATCCGGCGCTGACCCAGACGCAGGGCGGGCGGCGCCAGGCGGCACAGGCCCGCCGGGAGGGACAGACCCATGCTGGACAGGAAGCCCCGCCACCCGGAGGCCACGCGCTCATCGTCCTGGCCGTCAGAGGGCTTCTGTTGGGGGAGAAGAGCCGGTCAGTGGATCCCAGCCAGAGCTGGGTAGAGGAGCCAAAAATTTGTAAAAAAAATAGAGGTAGAAGTAAAAAGTAGTGATCCAAATAATTACTTGAGTAAAAGTAAAAAAGTACTTGGTGAAAAAACTACTCAAGTACTGAGTAACTGTTGAGTAACGTCTGATTTATTTTTTTAACACAACCATTCAAACAGACAAAAGTACAAAATAATCATCTTCAGGCAAATTAAATCAATAAAATAATAAAAGAAATTAAAATGAATGAAAAATAAAAAATAGTTTAGATTAAAATAATCTTAAAGTAAATTCAAGTACTGTAATAAATAATTAAATAAATAAAATAACAGAATAAAAAAATAAATTAAGCACAAGTAGCACAAAATGTCAAGCCTTTGTACTTTTCGTTTTTAACCAGGCAGAACTAGAACAAGCCCATGAACTCATAGAAACTCTGTGTGTGTTTGAGTCTGTGTAAATGTGACAAAACATGCAAAAACAAACATTTTTCCCAAAGAATCACCCAGTGATGTCATGAGATTGACGCGTACGCGGATAAAAGGGATAAAAGAAAAGTAACAGTTCAACGTAGCCTAATGTAGCGGAGTAAGAGGAACAGTTTCTTCTTCACAAATCTACTCAAGTAAAAGTAAAAAGTATAGTGATTCAAAACTACTTCTAAAAGTACAAAATTTCCCAAAACTTACTCAAGTAAATGTAACGGAGTAAATGTAACTCGTTACTACCCACCTCTGATCCCAGCACACACAAGCACCAGGTTTTAATCACGTACAGAACCAGAAACCGTCTATGTCTGTTCTGGCCTCAATAAGGACTCTGATGATTACGAGCGCTGCTCTGTTTCTGCTCGACCTTTCGGGAGTTTATAGACAAGAGGGTAAAACTTTCTGCAGAAAGATACCTTTATTCATTTTATACGGAAGCGTATTGCATTCACTTGAAAAAAAAAAATCTGCTCTGTTTTTCTGAATTAACGAGATAATTATCTCAGAATTCCGAGATACGACGGAGATAATAAAAATGGAAATTACGAGAATAAAGTCATAATATTACGAGAATAAAGTCGTAAAATTACGAGAATAAAGTCGTAATAGAATAAAGTCGTAACATTACGAGAATAAAGTCGTAACATTACGAGAAATAAAGTCGTAACATTACGAGAATAAAGTCGTAATAGAATAAAGTCATAATATTACGAGAATAAAGTCGTAACATTACGAGAATAAAGTCGTAACATTATGAGAATAAAGTCGTAACATTACGAGAATAAAGCCGTAAAGTTATATTTATATATTTATAATATATTTAATATTACGACTTTATTCTCGTAATATTGCGACTTTATTCTCAAAATATTACGACTTTATTCTCGTAATATTACGACTTTATTCTCATATTATTATGACTTTACTCTTGTAATTTCCTTTTTTTTTGTTTTAGTTTGGCCCTAATACTCCGTCGTACCGAGAAAAGTTTAAATGAAAAAAAAAATCTGCTCTGTTTTTCTGAATTAACCAGAAACTTCACAACTTGCAAGAAGCTGTCATTCACTTGAGAGCTCGATTTCATGGAAGCAAACATGTTCCTGTCCAGTTTAATCCAGTTTTATTTTGATTTTGGTTTGAAACATTGGGAGATACTCTTGTCTTTAAGTTATATAGATGGTATTGTTATTAGTTTGTCGACTTTCTAGATGAACTCCAAGATATTCTTAAGAATTGACCTGCTCAATGCATCATGTAGGACAACAGTACTGTGATCCCCCATCAATCTTGGATCTAAGACCATCTCTCTAGTTTTTAATTCACATGGCTTCACATCGGTGCACGGCGGAGCAGCTCGGTGCAAACGCAGCTCTTCTGCAGAGGGATTACGTTTTAGTAGCACTTAGGAATATTAAAGCTTTTTAATTCATCTGTTCAGTGAAACATGTGACCTTTATTGCACATATTTAAAGAACCAAGTTTGGGGGAATCAAGTATGACTCAGACTGAAAAACAAAACAAAATAAAAGGTTTATTTTTGACATTTTGTGGAGAATCATTTGCCTCCCTGAGATGTAAAAACATCACAACAGGTTGGGTCTCCTCCTCAGTGTTGTGTCTGCAGCGACACCACAAAGTCCTTATGAACTATAGAAACGGCTGATACATTTATAAAACAGATTTAGCACATTACTGGATGAACCGTTTAACTTTTATCAAATCAATGACACTTTCCACACTGTAAGAAAAAAAACTTTGTTTTTACAGAAAAAAACCGACAGCTGTGGTTGCCAGAATAATATTGTAAAAGATACAGCGGATTGTAAAACACATTACAGAACAACCTGGGAATTTTACAATTTCAAACTGTAATCCTTTACAAAATAACATTATACAATTTACGTACAAAACTGGTCAATTCAACATCCATTTTCAGCCAAATTAGTATGACTATACCTTCATTAAAGCTATTTTCTCCTGTACAATGTACGTGCAGCCATTGCTTATTTTACATCTAATCCCATTAAATTTCACTGGAAAACATCAAAATAGAGGCATTATTAATCGGTAAAAGCCTCATTATAATTTGACTGAATTTTTCCGCTTATTTTATTAAAAGATTGTGTGTTGTGTAATATATTTTGTAGTATTAATAGCTGTGTTTTGCTGTGAAATAAACATTTACATACTATCATAGAATTCTTTGAGTAATGTCTTCATTAAATGAGTTATTACCAGTTAGACAGACAAACTCTGACACAATGTCAACAAAGATTTTCATCTGTAACATTTATGGTCCTTCAGCGTTTTTTTTACGGTAATTTCTACTGGCTTTTCTTGCAGTGAACAGACTCATTCCTTTTGGTCAAAGGTCTTGCTGTTGTTCATGTTGCCACTGTTTGGTTTAAGGTTTTCTCCCACCAGAGTTTTTACCTGCCACTGTTTTATGTTAATGTAATAATTGCTCTGGGGTCGTGTTCTGGTCTCTGGAAACATCCTAGAAACCACTTCTGTTGTAATAGATGCTATATAAATCAAATTGAATAGAATTGAGTTGAATGTTAGTCATGTGTCATGGTTTATTGGGACATTAAAAGGAGCTGAGCTGTGTATAAAATCATAGACCCCCGTACTTTCATGTTGTGACAAGTCCAGCTGTCAGCTGCAGGAGTATTTACACTTAAATCCCACCGTAAATGTATAACCTAGAGCCTGGTGAGATGGATTATCTCTTTTATAGTTGCTCCAAGACTATACTTTTGTTTTTCTTGCAACAGTGTGAGGTAACGTGAGATGAATCCTAACCTAAACTCTCTCCCAGAGCAGGCCCGTCCTGGTTTCCAAAGTCTAATCTTTCCTTACTTCATACCTCTTTTCAGACAATTTGCATTAATCAATGTAATATCTGAAGGTATACATACTTACAAGGTTATTCAATTGGAAATGTTGTTTATATTAGTTTTTTCTTATGTAAAAATGTGTTTATGAAATATACAGGACTGTCTCAGAAAATTTGCATATTGTGATTTTCTGTAATGCAATTACAAAAACAAAAATGTCATAAATTCTGGATTCATTACAAATCAACTGAAATATTGCAAGCCTTTTATTATTTTAATATTGCTGATCATGGCTTACAGCTTAAGAAAACTCAAATATCCTATCTAAAAAAAATAGAATATTCTGGGAATATTAATCTTAAACTGTAAACCATAATCAGCAATATTAAAATAATAAAAGGCTTGCAATATTTCAGTTGTTTTGTAATGAATCCAGAATGTATGACATTTTTTGTTTTTTTAATTGCATTACAGAAAATAAAGAACTTTATCACAATATTCTAATTTTTTGAGACAGTCCTGTATATTGCGACGATAAGCAATCGCAAATGATGAATACTGGTGAATATATATTCTGAAATTCTTGGTTTTATTCTGAAATTATTGATTTATTCTGAAATTCTGAGTGTGTAAAATTGAATATTTTTTGTTGTTTGGTTCTGGCTGGTTTCAAGAATTTAAGGGGTTGAATTCCATTACATATCAGATAATTTCTGTTTAGATTTAGTTATGTTTTAATTGTAAGGATTGTATTTTATAGTTTTATGTGTGCAATGTAAATGTTGGACCCCAGGAAGAATAGTCTTCACTGCGGTGAGGACTAATGGGGATCCGTAATACATAAATAAATAAATATGTTCAAGTTTTTTTGGAAATTGTTCTTTTGTAAATACTGTTTATTAATCACTTTTGTGGTAATTGAAATAAATTAATTCAATGATTGATTCATTCATTCCTTCCTTACTTTTCTCAGGGTCTGTACATTGTTTCTCTACCGTGGTGGACCCTGGTAGATCTTTAGATACAGATATAACCCTCTCTCCAGGGTGTTGTTGACTTGCCTGTGTGTCCTGAAAGGGGGTCGGCGTCACCATGGAAACAACCCTGTGGTCGTCCATCACGGTTCTATGTTGCAAAAGCTGCCGAGTGTTTTCCCTCTGTCTCATTAGTATGCACCAAAGATGTTGATTTGTTCACTTCTGAGGTCCCTGCTATCTTTCTGGAGGATTTTTGTTGCTTTTGCAGCCAACGGCCTGCTTTCATTGTGCTGGGAACTTCTATTCACAGCGCTGGCCTTCAAAGGCCCCACTTAGCATCAGCTCCAGACTGTTAAGCTGCTTTATTCAGGAAATCATGAAAAATACCCAAAATATGTGCAAGAAATAAAAGCACAGATTTATGCATATTAACCCTTGTTCTGTCTTTGGGTCAAAATGACCCAATTCTTCTATCCTTCTTTCCTCCTGCAATGCTCTGTCTTTCCTTCTTCCTTTCCTCTTTTCCTCCTTTTTTACCCTCCTTTACTCTTTTTTCTTCCTACCTCCCTTCCATCATTCGTTCCTTTATTACTTTCTTTGCTTTTCCTTCCCTCTTTCCTTATTTTTTCCATTTCTTCCTTCTTCCCTCCCCTCTTTCTTTCCTTTTCTCCCTTCTTTTCTCCCTTCCTTCCATCTTTTCTCCCTTCCTTACTCCCTTTCCTACTTCCTTCCTTCTTTCCTTCTTTCCTCCTTACTTCCTTCTTTCCTCCCTTCCATCTTTTCTCCCTTCCTTACTCCCTTTCCTACTTCCTTCCTTCTTTCCTCCTTACTTCCTTCTTTCCTCACTTCCATCTTTTCTCCCTTCCTTACTCCCTTTCCTACTTCCTTCCTTCTTTCCTTCTTTCCTCCTTACTTCCTTCTTTCCTCCCTTCCATCTTTTCTCCCTTCCTTCCTTCCTTCCTTCCTTCCTTCTTTCTTTCTTTTCTCCCTTCACCCTCCCTTGACCCAAAGAAAACACAAGGGTTAAAGAGGTTTTATTGAGAGAATATCCTCCAATTAAATCTTAATCTGAACTTTAGGGAGAAAATATAACTAAACCTTGAATATTTCATGACCATAGAGCGAACAGCGACGTATAAACGACAGATAAAGGGATTAATCTTGTTCTTCCTAGAAAAGCTGCATGTTGGCATTCAAATAGATCCTACTTCTTAACCTGCTGACCTGCACCCACATAAACGTTGCTACAGACCAGTCACATGACCAGCAGCATCCTCCCCCGGCAGGAGGCCGGTGGGCCCTGCAGAGATCATTCACAGGAAGGTTTGATGGGTTTATATGGACCCGAACCCTTTAAACCAGGGGTGTCAAATGTGCGGCCCGAGAGAGGTTTTCATGTGGCCCGCGAGAAGTTTCCCACGCAAAAAAACAAAATGTTAATTTACTAAAAAGGAAGGCATAAATAATTGCCATGAATCGCAGCATATCCGATAATATATTTCTTCTACAAATCCATCGTTATTCCACAAATAGAGCAGTTTTCTACATTTTTTTAGTTTTCTAGAATGCATTTGCCGATTTTATTTCTTTGTAGACAATCGTTTATTTTTATTAACTGACTACTATTATATATTTTCGCAGGAAAAATATCACTGCTAAAAAAGATGATAGAAGATATTTATTCTGAGAATTTCAGTTTTGAATACGAGGATAGTGACAAAGTAAAACAGTTAAAAAAGAAGTGCTGACTTTTTCGGGACACTGGCGTAAATATCCGTGCCAATTTTTAAAAATAAATACACTTAATTGTACTGGAAAAATCTCTAAATCACAAAGAAACACTCTCGGATGTAATAAGAAAGATTTTGCTTTTAATTAAATTTCCTATAAAAAAGCGAAATATTTGAAGGACATACTTGTTTCTGTTTATCTTTGTAAAATTATATTAAAAGTATCTTACATAATTTGAAAAAAACAAGAAATTTCAAGAAAAGATCCTGAAGAAATATATTTTACATAATTAGAGTGTAAACAAAGTGCATATTTCTTTTAAAATGAACTCAACTGATATTGGATTAGATAACAATAGTAAAAAAAAAAGAATAAAAAAAAATAAATTTCGCACCGTTTTTGTTATTTTGAGCGTGCGGCCCGCGAGAAAAAAATTGGTCAAATCCGGCCCGCCAAGTAAATAAGTTTGACACCCCTGCTTTAAACCTAGTGGTATCTGAAGGCTCAGTGGAAGCAACGCACAAACACCCCATGATGCTCAGAAGGATCCTGCTCATCGCCTGCTACCAGCTCTGCAGAATATCCTTATATTTGTAGCAAAAAGGGGAACAAGCCTGGAAATCTGGCTTTGCAGGTACATCTTTCTAGATGTGGGTCCCATCTATCTATCAGGCTAAGAACCAACACCATAATAGCTGGTTTTTCTGTCATGAACTCAGGGATCTGCTGTCACAGACTATCTCAGAAAACATCTGAATATTCCCATCTAACCACTTCTTACATCAAAAATTAAACTGGGAAAACAGTCCTTGTGCACGTTGCTTAGAGATGACAGAAACAATGGGGTTCGGGTGTCTTAGCTGGCCATAACATAAAATATTTAATAAATATCCACATGCAACCAATAGACTGCTCCTTTGTGAGAGATAATAACTTCTGATTGATAACTTTATTATTTTAGCTAAGTATTACAAACATGGATGCAGACGCACTAAAGTTAAGCTTTAGATCCAGAACTTTAAATATAACATTGAGATAAAACAATGAGATAATAAAACTAAAAAATATAAGACAGAGTAGTAAGAGCCAATAAAAATACAGGACTGTCTCAGAAAATTAGAATATTGTGATTTTCTGTAATGCAATTACAAAAACAAAAATGTCATACATTCTGGATTCATTACAAATCAACTGAAATATTGCAAGCCTTTTATTATTTTAATATTGCTGATCATGGCTTACAGTTTAAGAAAACTCAAATATCCTATCTCAAAAAATTAGAATATTATGGGAATCTTAATCTTAAACTGTAAACCATAATCAGCAATATTAAAATTATATAAGGCTTGCAATATCAGTTGATTTGTAATGAATCCAGAATGTATGACATTTTTGTTTTTTTTAAATTGCATTACAGAAAATAAAGGATTTTATCTAATTTCTAATTTTCTGAGACAGTCCTGTATATGACGGGATGCAAAGCCCCCGATTTTTTTGGTGTGTTTGATTATTATAAGCAGCAATGAGACTCCGGGCCTCGTGCTGCACGACAGATCTCTGACGCAGAGATGTGCTCAGTGAAGCTTGCAGGATGTCCTTTAAATGTGGACCTCATCAGCTTCAGTTACCACACGTCTCATGCGGGTTAAAGAGATGTGCCCGGTGAAGCTTGCAGGATGTCCTTTAAACCACATCAGGGCACGCAGCTACACTTCCCCAAGTTAAATACCTGCCATGGACGAGACCTGCAACCAACACCTGCTCAAGCAAAAAAGGCGATTGACCTTACCTAGAAAAGTAAAATGTTTAATGTTTACACCTTAATATTTCCACTTTTGTACAGTAAATTTGTTTGAAATTGAGCATATTCGTATTGATTGTAGTCCTGAAGAGAGGTATGTGAGGTATTAGGTGACATTATGGAAGAAATCATTTGTACAGTCTCTGCAACACAGAACCTAAAGCAAAAAATGCGAGTGACCTTTGTAATAGTTTACACCTTATTATTTCTACTTTTGTACAGTAAAAGAGTTTGAAATTGGGTGTGCTTGTAGTGATCGTAATTCTAAAGAGATATCTGAGTTATTAGGTGAAATTATGGGGAAACACATTTTTACAGTCTCTGCAACACAGAACCTGAAGTAAAAAAAAAAGAAAAAAGTGTTTCATTATTTTCTTTTATAGTAAAAGTGTGTAAATATTACGGTGGAATTATATGAAATATATATGAAAATAAATAAATATCTGCATTACCGCAAACTCAGTAGCTTTATTTTGAAAACCGCTGTTTTTGAGCCGCATTCATTAATTTGCAGTAAAAACACTGAAATATGAGCGCACATGAAATGTAGTAATATTAGTATTAATGTAAGTATTAATGATGGCTCTGGCTTGACCACAGTCAGAAATGAAAGGAAGGGAATTTATTCAATTATATTCAATGTTATTTATATAATCTAGTATATCTAGTATATTGAACCAATAAGCTACCTCATACTGTGCAATATTCCTCATCCATTAGGTACAATATTCTTCACTCATTCTTGTGCATTATTCTCTCATTCATTCATTTTCATAGTGTATATATATTTATGTTTCCTGTTTCTTATTTTGTTATTTACACAGTCTTTATTTACATAGTCTTTGCATGTGTGCACTTTATGGAGCTCATTGTACCATTATAATGATAAGGCTTTCTATTCTATTCTATTATGTTTAGTAGGAAACCAGTTCAACGCGTCAATACCGGAAACGAGGAATGGAGCAGGAAATGAAACAAAGTACTAACATAAATCTGTTTAAAAAGAAATACAAAAAATTATTTATAAACAGGTATATGGAAGAGGAAATGGGTTGACGGGGAGTGTGAGAAACAAATAATGTGGGGAAAAATGGTATATTATACTTGCTTAAGATATGTTTAGATATTTATGTAGTATATATTATCTGTTGAGAAGGATAGTTGAAATTATGTAATGTATGTTATATATTTATTGGGTATGTAGCACATATATATTTATAGGGATATTTATGTAGTTTATATAGTGTATATTTATATAGATGTATATAATAGTTGTATTTTCTAGATATTGATATAACATTTATGTAATATTTATATTTTCTATATACTTATATGGATAATTATGTAATAATAGGCATGTTTACAGAGTATTTATATAGATTATATTTATATGGATATTGTGTAGATATAATAATAGCAATAATGTAAATCCATAGTGTTATAAAGGGGTAGGAACTAGGAAAACGTGTACACTTCTTCCTACTCCTTTTTTTCGAACACATGTTTATATGAAGATGTAAATGTTTATCTTTTTATTATTATTTTTACTTTCATTTTATATACATGTTCGAAATAGAAATTAATTAATTCATTCATTCATGAATTGGCCTTCAGAATAAAAGTGCAATTGCATGATGTCCTTTAAATCACTTCAGGGGACATAACTACAGTTCCTCAGGTGAAATACCTGCCATTGCCGAGACCTCCAACCAACACCTGCTTAGAAATGAGGGAAAGGGAGTCTAATATTTAATGTTTAGTAGGAAACAAGTTCAAATCCGGAAACGAAAAATCTATTCGCCTTCAAAATAAAAGCGCAAGTTGTAGTTAATGTGGAAAAAGAATAACATTTAGTGATGAATGATATAATTAAAGCGTTTTAAATAACTTTTATCTTAGTATAATGCTTAAGGGGGGGAACTAAAACGTTGTTTCCGTCCAGCATCCTTCCAGTCAGCTCCCCTCCTCTACCTGAGCCGATATTTGCTCACCTGGCTGTTTCTGCTGCCGTCGGCCCCCATCGGTGGATCAGCGGGTTCCTGCGGTCCCGCATCCGCTCCAAACCCGCTCCAAACCGCCCCGTCCACCGCGCAAAGTGATGCTTTTTCAGCAGAACCTGCAGCCCAGCCGACCAGGCGATGCAGAATGAGACACGTGATGAGATAAAAGACAAGTTAAGCCTGAATAAATTATGGTTCCGCGTTAAATCGACGCAGAACTACGGCATAGGGTTACGCCGTAGGCTCTGCGTCGGTGTAACGCGGAACCATGAATCAGCCTTTAATCCCGAGTATGGCCGACCAATGAGAACTCGAGTTCAGCTCCCCCTGCTGGACGGTGACGTTACTGCAGCACTCTTTACCCCGTTTAATGGCATAGATATATATATAAAGCCTTTATATATATATATATATATATATATATATATATATATATATATATATATATATATACATATATATATATATATATACATACATATATATATATATATATATATATACATACATACATACATATATATGGTTTTAATGGTACTCAAGACTTATTAGGACTAAATTTTCTACTCAGATGTAACCAATACTCACTGCATCATTTGATCACTGCAAAAACTCAAAATAAGAATATTTGTCTTATTTCTGGTTAAAATGTCTCATTTTAGTATAAAAATCTTACTGCACTTAAAACAAGACTCATCTCTGGAAAAAACAACAATTTTGACCTGTTTCAAGTAGATTTTCACTTGAAATAAGTAGAAAAATCTGCCAGTGGAACAAGATTGTTTTGCTTCTAATGAGAAGATAAATCTTGTTCCACTGGCAGATTTTCCTACTTATTTCAAGTGAAAATTTACTTGAAACAAGTGAAAATGGTCAAATAAGTTTCTGGTGATGAATCTAAATGTTGAAATAGCAGTAAAACCACATTTATTTATGAAATGACATAAGGGATGGAAAGGCAGGATGGCAGTTTTACAGGGGGGATGATTTGGACCGTTTTTATTTCAGGGGGGGTTCCATCCCCCCTCAACTCCAGCACTGGATCCAACTACGGTACAATATTTCCAAATGACCTGTGAATTCTGTGTATGTCAAAAAAAATAAATAGTACTCAAGACTATCTCTTAGCCTTAAAGATCTTATTTGCTATTATGTTAACTCAGAAGATTATGCTCTTGAATAACTGATAAACTTTGTTATCCTATATGCAACATTTTTTATTCCCAAACAAAAGTTCGCAAAACCACCACCTAAGATCGCTCCTTTTCTCCTGGAACTTAACTCTTTGCTTTCATCTCTGGTTTTGTTAAATTACAAAAAAAGTAATACTTTATTGAGCCATTATGAAAAGTTTTTTCCTGAAACCCATTTGATTTATTTATTTTTTGTACTCTCGATTTATGTATTATTTAGTATTTTTTCTTAAACCATCTCTTGTAATGGCTTACTTTTATTTAATATATATATATATATATATATATATATATATATATATATATATATATATATATATAACTACCCCTGATGTAATTTATATACTGTTCTGTACTGTCAACAATGTGCTGTTTCTTACTGTATACCTGTTTTGTATATTTCAATAAATAAAAAACAAAAAAAAAGTACTCAAGACTAACATGCATAAATCAGCAAAAGAATAAAAGCATTCTCAGGGAAGCATCTTTAAATCACTCATTTATACACAAACCTTTCTATTGTTTCAGCTTCATGGGAGAAAATCCAGATTAGTGTAATTAAAATCTTATTTTGTTGCATAATACTTGGAGACATGTAGTGCATTTTTGCACCAACATCTCTGAATAACCCACAAAAATTCCAAAACAGGACTTAAAATGCTAAATATTAAAGTCACAGATTACCGATGGGTGGAGAAAGCAAATCCAGACACATCCTGACAGCGCAAGTGCCTTTTATTTGGGACAAGGAACATAAAAAGCGCAACAGCCATATGTACTTTTGACTTTAACACGTAACTTTGCTGACCAAAGCTTGGTCATTCCTACAAAATGAACCAGAGGAGCGTTAAATAAACAAGTAGAAAAGGTTTGTGAATCGGTGTGGAAGCGTGCCGGGCATCAGCTGGACAGTCGGGCTCAGTCATCCTCGTCAAAGTCCTTCTTGCCCTGGGGGGGTTTGGGTCCGCCTGCAGGTTTAGCCATGATGATCTGAAAGGAAGCAACAAAAATGTCATGTTTCCGTTCGGCGATGAGAACAGTAAGATCCATGCAGCCGAGGGCGGAAAATAACCCCCATACTTTTTAGAAAACAGCAGTCTTGTTAGGGGAAATAAACACAAATAAACCGCCAACACAGGGCTTAAACACTATCATATTAAATGCACATTACTTAATATAATTTAATATAATATATCAGAAACATGTACAGGACTGTCTCAGAAAATTAGAATATTGTGATAAAGTCCTTTATTTTCTGTAATGCAAAAATGTCATACATTCTGGATTCATTACAAATCAACTGAAATATTACAAGCCTTTTATTATTTTAATATTGCTGATCATGGCTTACAGCTTAAGAAAACTCAAATATCCTATCTCAAAAAATTTGAATATTCTGGGAATCTTAATCTTAAACTGTAAACCATAATCAGCAATATTAAAATAATAAAAGGCTTGCAATATTTCAGTTGATTTGTAATGAATCCAGAATGTATGACATTTTAATTTTTTTTTAATTGCATTACAGAAAATAAAGAACTTTAGCACAATATTCTAATTTTCTGACAGTCCTGTAAATGGTCTTAAATGCAAGATTGTTTAATTCTGCTGCAACGACAGAATCCATGCAACATGCGATCACACCATAACACCGTTTCTAGTTCACACAGTGCAACATCCAGTGTTGTTAGGGGCAACCGTGAAGTTCAACCTCCAGGTTTTTCTCTGCGCGACTCGGTTAGTGGTGAAAGTCCAAACGTGTTCTGTGAGTGAGTGAGTGAGTTTCTCTGCAGTCCTCTGAAGTAACGGTGCACACACATCCTGGGACCTACTGACGTGTGTTTGTTAAACCCTCTAATGGTGAGTGTCAAACTGATCGGGCTCGTCGTCCCAAGCGTCCTTGTCCCAGTGGCCTCTCTGCTTGGGAGTTCTGGGTCCCCCTGCAGCCTTAGCCATGATGATCTGGATACGTACACACACACTGACGTCAACTCATCTGGGCTAAACATTCACATTTACTCCACCGGCTGCAAAGAGAACAGTACTTTCCGCACTATTAGGAGCACATAAAATCCTTACATTTCCTCAAAAACCGGCAGTGCATCCCTTTAATCCGAGGCGCCTTATGTATGAATGTTGTGCTTACTGACCTCCAACCAGTTTTATGTGGTACACTGAAATAGGGCTGCAATGATTCCTCGAGGACAATCGAGTAACTCGATTACAAAAAATGACGGATGAATTTCCTCGGCCTTGAAGCCTCGTTTAAATAAAAAATACATTCAAACTTCACGTTTTGCACGGGTTCATTTTAATGTGACACAACGTGCAACACGCATGTGTCCTTTATAAAGCGGAAGAAGGCAGCATCGCGCTTTTCCTAACATGTGAACAGTTTAGCTAACAGCAACAATGAGAAAACGCAGCAAAGTGAAAGTAATAAGAGGAAGAGACAGAAGATGTCGAAGATATGGGATTACAATTAAAAAAAGTGTTTAAGAATATTTTTTACTTTTGATACTTTTGAGAAAAAAATAAATTCTTTTTTAATGTCTCGGGAAATGTTTAACAAACAATTTACTAGTTTGCATAATATGTAAATAAATGTCAATTATTCTCATAAAAGAAACAAATTGGTTGTTTTTAATCATGTGATCTGTCTTGTTTTCTATTGTATATTTACAATTGGGCTTTAATAAAGCAAAAGTAAGTTTTATCCGATTAATCGATGGAATATTTAATAGAATAATCGATCACCAAAATATTCGATAACTGCAGCCCTACACTGAAATCAGAAATAGTTCAGTTTTAGTGAATCTAAGCTCCGCTTAACTGATGATCAGATCGTTCAGACATTAAAGTCGGTCTTTAAATTCTTTAAAATAAGGATGACTTTTGGAGGTCGTCTGCTGCCGCAGCTCCGACGCTGGCAGGACGCAGAACCTCGTATAAATAAAAAAAAGAAAGAAAAAGCTCCATCTTTCCTTTACATAAAGAAATAAAATGTGTTAAAATCCACAACTGATCCAGCGTCTGTCCTCCGTGCCACAGTTGTTGCCGGTCGGCATGTTGCAATAAAGATAAACCCCATGGTGTAAAACGCTCCTTGTTTCCCGTGTGGTGAGTGTTTTTCTCACCTGATCCACCCGCAGCACCGTGATGGCGGCGGTCGTGGCCATTTTGATGCCCCAGTGTTTGACCAGAAGCGGCTCCAGGACGCCGGCCTCCAGCATGTCCTTCACGGCGGGGCCTTCTCCCTGCAGAACAGAGTTAACCGGGGTCAGAGGTCACCGGGGTAATCAGAGGTCACCAGGGCCCAGGATGAAACCACAGGCTGCACCAGAAACGCGTCCTCACCTCGATGTCGAAGCCCACGGTCTTGTTGCCCTCGTGGTGCGCGGCGTACAGCTTGGAGATGAGCTCGCTGCCCTTCACGCCCGAGTTCTCCGCCAGGGCGCGAGGGAACGTCTCGAAGGCCTCGGCGAACTTCTTGATGGAGTACTGCTCCAGCCCGGGACAGGACTGCAGGAGGACACGGGGGACGGGTTAGTCTGTGGGCCGGAACCGGGGATTCACACCAATGGCATCACGGCCGTCAGGCTGCCAGTCGTTTCTATGAAAACTCGTTGAGACGCGTCGGCGGTGAGAATCTGAACTTTATGTAAATGAGCAGCGGCGACGCCGAGGCAGCGTCCAATCACAGACCGGGATTCCCAAAGCAAGAAGCCTCAATGCAGATTGTACTTTTGTGTACAAACTTACACTCAATTCAGATGCGTACATGAGCATAGTTGCATTAACAAACTTATTTGATCAGGAATGAATTATTTTTTCTTGAAAACTGACATTTTTGCTTTGACTGCCGTTTTTACCTGAACTAAACGTTTTTACCTGAACTAGACGTTTCTTCCTGAATTAAACGTTTCTACCTGAACTAAAGCTTGAGTTATGGTTCTGCGTCAAAACGACGGTGTGTGGTACGCGTCGACGCAGACCACATGCCGTCACTGACGTGCACCTCCCGAAAATTGTAACTACGCGTCGAGGCGACGCAGACCGAGAGGGCTGTGATTGATTCACTTGGTAGCAACGCATTTCCGGTTTCCGGTTTGAAGCAGTCGTGAACTTTCAGGGCTCTTTCTTCGTGTGTGTGTGATTTTTTTTTGTTTTGTTTTTTTGCACAATAGTTATCCTTATCTCTTTGATTCACTGTGACCGGAAAAGGTCGGATAAACCATTCAGGAAAAGATTGTGAATTAGCGGTCACGGGGGGTACTGCACCGCGACGAAAAGGAGTGACGGAGAAGTCCGAAGGGTTCACGACGGCGTCACGGTGACGGCGTGTGCACAGCGTCAATTTGACGCAGAACCTTAATTCAGGCTTAATTTTTTTTACCTGAACTAAACTTTTCTACCTCAACTAAACGTTTTTACCTAAACTAAACGTTTTTATCTGAACTAAACGTTTTTATCTGAACTAAACGTTTTTATCTGAACTAAACGTTTTTATCTGAACTAAACGTTTTTTATCTGAACTAAACGTTTTTATCTGAACTCTGCTCATGTGAAACCCCTAACTGATGGTTGAGGAGCTGGATGGTCTTAATTTTATTTGCTACATCAATCCAATGCTAAATTATAAATAAAAACGTGTTTATTAATCACAAAACACAGTTTAACCACGACCCGGTGTGTCAGTACCTTGTTAAGGAGCATCAAACTCACTCATCTACCCAGAAATAACGCCAAAATATAAAGAAGGCTTCCCAAAGTGTGATCCATGGGGAAAGAGGAACCTGAAGATGTGCACGCTACATTTATATACATATATAGATAAATACGCACCTCTCCGTACGAGGTGATCTGCTTGGCCAGCTCGATCTCGGTGGCTCCGGCTCCCGGCACCAGACGCTTGTCCTGCAGACGGGGAACACAGAGATGTAGCTGCCGCCCAGACCAAACAACAACTCTACAAAGGTGGTATTAATTCATCATTCCTGTAAATTAAGCCGTATTTTAAAACAGAAGCTATCACGGCCTATTTTCATTGACTCACCCGGACCAGAACCTTGAAGGTGTTGACGCCGTCGTCCACCGCTCTCTCGATGTCGTCCATCAGGTTGTCTGTGGAGCCTCTGATCACCACCGTGGAGATGGCGCCGTCTTCTTTTTCTGTTTAGAAATCAAATAAAGTTAAATCTAAAGCGAAGACGGAGCGAGAACAGTTTTAAAATGACGAACGGAGCAGAGCGGAGCGGACACTTGCCGTGTTTGAAGACGACCACCTGAGTGTCTCCCACCTCCGTCAGGTACACGCTGTCGCAGTGACCCATCTCCTCCGGGGTCGGCGCCGTCTGAGGAGGAGAGACATTTAACATTATTTAAACGTCCCGTTTAATTACATTACCAATAACTGATCTAGGGCTGCAACAACAAATCATAAATCGATAAAAATCGATTATTAAAAGCGTTGGCAACGAATTCCATTATCGATTCGTTGTGTCGCGCGATTATTACTTCATTCACTAAGTTGCGGAGCGGAAGTAGAGGAGCTTGTGCTTTGCAGCTCAAAGCAGGTATTTGGCCCAGACTACGTTTAATGCGGCACCGAGCGCTGACGCCGCGCATGTAAAAGAAGAAGAAAGAGGGCGCGGATTTGTTTGGTTTTAGTAACATACCGTGCTCAGTCTGCAATGGCCCAGACGGGAGACACATGTAGCTCAGTGCTTAACTTTTATTTTTAATCCACTCTATATTCTTGTGGTCCGTTCTCCTATATGTTCCCCCTCTAACCCGGTACATACATAGGTTCCTCTAAACCTCTGTTCCAGCTACAGTTTTACCGTAACTAAAAGAAAATGTGCTCCAATACAGCAGGTCTCATCATTTTATTTTGAACACTGCCAAAACTCAAAATCTTATAAAGACTTTAACTTAAAACTTAACTAGGACTTTAAATTTGCTTGACACACATGAAAGTTCAATTTAAAACACGTGAGAAAACACCTAACCTTTTAAGTTATGCGTGTTATCAGGTGTAATGGCATTTTTAGGTTAGAAATAAGAACATTTCTTGGTAAGATCCTTAGTTATTTGAGTGAAGGCAGTGAGAGAACAAATTGTAATGTTCAAACAAATCCTGTTTCTGATTAGTATTTTTCTTTATTTTTTATAATGTATTTATTGTTCTGACAGCTCAGGTCCCTTTTAAACAAAGTATACCTCTTTTGTGCACTTTTTTATATATTTGGCAGATGTAAAGAATACATGTGTATGTTTTCTGTGTTAGTCCATTTACTTTTTTTTTTTAATCAATACTTTAAAAGCTCAGGGATGTTCAATGAGGAATCTGTTTGTGAACTTTCTGAAGATTATCTGCACTGTGAATTCAGTCAGTTCTGTTTTCGAATAAATGGTTGGAATTTAATGCTTTTATGTTTTTTTTTTATCGATTCATCGAAAAAATAATTGACAGATTAATCGATTATTAAAATAATCGTTAGTTGCAGCCCTAAACTGATCCATAAAAGGCAGAACTCACGATCCTGGGCAGAGCCACGGCTCCCACGGTCTTGCACAACCTCCTCAGGTCCCACTTGGTGTTTAGTCTGAAGGAGGTTAAAAAGGTATAAAGATTCTTCAGTCAATCAGTTTAATTATTGATGATTTGGGACGATAAAATACGTAAAAAGGTTCCGCCAACGCTGCAGATAACAGCCTGCGAGGCGACCAGCAGGGTCTCACCTGACCACCATGAGCTGGTACTTGTTGGCGTAGTGCAGCGCCATGTCGGCCACCTTCCCCCCCGTCACCACCACGTTGGCTCCGGCCTCCTTGATCGCCTTCACCTGCGCCTCCATCAGGTCCTCCTCCCCCTTACTGAAGTTCATCAGCTCCTGAGCGTTATTTATCAACACGGTGCCCTGCGGAGAGACGAGACGACTGTTGGAATCCGTGTTTCATTCGGTTTTCAAAATAAAACCAAAAGTAAGAAAATGAAAAAACAACTTATTTTCTCACTATTCATTAACTAAAATGAAAAAAAAAAAACGGATAACAACTGTTTCTTTTATCTGAAGCAACTTCAGTGAGCCGGAAGTTGCTGAGCATAAAATCTAACTTTACCAGAAGATTATTTAGCAAAGCTGGAAAATGGAGGGACGACACGACCACTGAGAAAATAAGGGTTCTTTATTTATTTTTGTATTTTTTTTAAATTATTATTATATAAAATATCGCACACTAGAAAATGAACAAAAAATACAAATTTACAAATGAATAAAATAAAAAAAAATCCCCCACTTTACTGATTGCTACCAATTTTTTCTATGTTGATTTTCTAATAATTATTTAATTCCAAAGATTTGTATTTTGTTTTGCAGATTATTTAGGTGAATAACCTCTTAGAAGAATCTGAAAATGTAAAGAAATCAAAAAGGCATTTATAATTGTGATGATGCAATTTAAAAAAACTGATTATGACCTCACATAACTTCTTAACTGGCTATAAATATGTGTGTGTACAAATGTGATCCTATAAATGAGAACAGTGTTCTGGGCGTCTCTGTTAACTCGGTCACAGTCACTTCCGGATCACTGAACTCGCTTCAGATCAAAAATAAATAAAACGGGAAACGGTCGTTGTCCGTTTTTTCCATCATTCATTAGAGCATGAAATTGAAAAAAACACGAGTTGTTTTTTTTAATTTTAGTCAAGAAACGAATACTGAGAAAATTTGTTTTTTCCATTTTGGAGGGGGGGGGGTTATTTTGAAAAACTAATTATACACTGATTAGTTGGTACCAGCTAGTAGCTTCACAGCCTGGAAGCTCAAAGATGCATGTAAACATATTCTCCTGCAACAAGAAAATACTGTTTTTATCTGTTTATCTTTTTTACTGTTTTAATCATAAAGTAATTAAAATCAGTCTCATAAAGAGAACAGAAGAAAAAGATTGTAATGTTGAAGATCAAACTTAAAACAACTGGTAATAAGCAGTCGTTACCTTGGTTTCTGTCACCATGCAGTCGAACGGGCAGGAGAAGACGGCGATTTTGCCGTCTTTAACCGATGTGACGTCTCCTTCCGCCTCCTTCTTGAAAACCATCCCGTGAAGAACCGACGACGCCGTCACTCCACAACCCTGACATCACAGACCAACAGAACTTTATTTATAGAGCACCTTTCATGCATAAGAAATGCAGCACAAAGTGCTTTACATAAAAACAATACACAAACATAAAACTTAATGGAATGACCAGCATGGAGGAAAACACTGGAGCTAAAAGCAAGCAGGAAAAAATAGGCTATGAGGTTAAAATACACACTAAAAGAATATAAAAGTATAACATAAAATCTTAAGAGTAGGTCTAGAAAGCAAGAAATTAGAACTGAGAGAATAAAACAATAGAATGTATAAAATAGACCATAAATAACGACTAAAACATTTAAATATACAGGACTGTCTCAGAAAATTAGAATATTGTGATTTTCTGCAATGCAATTACAAAAACAAAAATGTCATACATTCTGGATTCATTACAAATCAACTGAAATATTGCAAGCCTTTTATTATTTTAATATCGCTGATCATGGCTTACAGCGTAAGAAAACTCAAATATCCTATTTAAAAAATTAGAATATTCTGGGAATCTTAATCTTAAACTGCAAACCATAATCAGCAATATTAAAATAATAAAAGGCTTGCAATATTTCAGTTGATTTGTAATGAATCCAGAATGTATGACATTTTTGTTTTTTTTTAAATTGCATTACAGAAAATAAAGAACTTTATCACAATATTCTAATTTTCTGAGACAATCGTAGGCTATGAGGTTAAAATAAAAAAAAAAAAAAGAGTATAAAAGTATAACGTAAAATCCTAAGAGTAGGTCTAGAAAGCAAGAAATAAGAAATGAGAGAATAAAACAATAGGATGTATAAAATAGACCATAAATAACGACTAAAACATTTGAATATAACATTGAGATAAAACAATGAGCTAATAAAAGTGGATAAACTAAAAAATATAAGACAGAATCGTAAGATCCAATAAAAATAGAGGTGAGCATAGAAAATTTGAAAGTCAGTTGTCAGTTGAAAGCATGATTAAAAAGATGGGTCTTACTTAAAATCTTCTGTTTTTTTTTATCATTATTTTCGTTGAATTGTTTAATGTTCTGTTCTTAAATAAAAAAAAAATAAAAAATCCTAGGAGGTAGACTGTATATCGTTTTTTTATTCCTGTTCTACTGTGTACATCCCCTAATAAAAATATTGAAACAAAAAATAAAAAGTTGGGTCTCTTTTTAGCCTCTTTTTAAAAACATCAACGTTCTCTGCAGCCCTGAGTCTCTCCATGACACACCAACCCTCGGCCGCGATGCTCACCAGGATCTTGCAGACTCGGACATTGTCCACGTTGAAGTTTCCGGACTCGGGGAAGATGGAAACTGCAGCGAGAGAAGGGAAGGACGAGGGAAACGTTAGCATCACAACCAGGACGTGCGTCTGCGGTCGAAAGCTTCCCGGATCCCCGACTCACCGCAGGCCTGGGCGATCAGCTCAGCCAGGAAATCCTCGTTGCCGTACTGTTTGCTCATGACGGCCGTGCGGATCAGAGACGTGGCCTCCTTCAGGTCGTGGAGGTTCTTGGCCGAGGAGCAGGAGCTGTCGGGCAGGATCTCCAGGGCTTTCTTACATGCCATCTCGTAGCCTTCGATCACCTGCAACAAGAGGATGTTTGTGCTTCTTTCCAGGAGATAAACCTTTACAGGATAAAGTTAGCTAGACTTGTAGTTCTCCAGACCACTTTTTTGTGGTTTTGTTCCTGTCTCGGGTCTCTCCAGGTCTCAGTCTTGGATAACTGAGATGCCGTTTCACACCAAGGTGACAGAATCTGGAATCAGCAGTTCTTCCTCTCATTAATGTACAGTTTTGTAAACTATTTGTATTTTGCATTTGATTTAATGTTTTGGTGCATCTGCATGTGTCTGTATTTTATTACATTAGTTAATTGTGTTTATAACTATATAATAATATTTGCACATTGTTGCGATTGATTAAGCATCTGGTCCATTTCAGTGATGCTGATATACGGTGTAATCTGTAGGTCTGCAACTAATGACTATTTTAATAGTCGAGTAGTCACCGACTATTTAAACGATTAGTCGACTAACTTTTTTTTTTTTTATTTAGTATGAGGTTGCTTTAATTATGTGGTAAATGATAATAAACACAAGAAAGATGGCACTAGAGCCCTGATATAGCGGGACTGTTTTCTTTATCCTTCTCCCGCCCCTCCCGCAAAACTGAGAATTCATGCCCGCACGGCGCACAATAATAGAGATGCATTGATTTAGTGTCTTCTCCCGTCCCCTAAGAGAAAAGTCCAGACAAATCTATCTGATTTAATGTTAACATGATCATTGTGGAGTTTGATGGATAATTGAGAGTTCATAGACACCTGACAGAAAGTTAGATGCAAATCCATCATTGTCATCAGCGCACAAGCCTAAAGCCTTTCGCGCTGCATCAATTATGTGATTGAGGTTATAGCAACGAGAGTAGCTGTGAGTGGCTCAAATAACACTAATAAATAACATAAAGTAAACAAAGTTTAGAATGAAACAAATTAATTTAACAAATGAATCGCTTGCCCATTACATTGCTGTGGAGGGAGAGAATGCTGACCGACTGCGGTCCCGTGCGTCTCTCTTAAGATGCGCCACAGACACTAAACGCAGTGTCCAAATATCTGACTTAATTCAATACTTTGTCAGGCATAACGTTAAAGCTCTCTTTTAAAGCCAAAATAGGCTTAATATTTTACCAAGGCGAGTCCGTTTCGTTCAACACTCCAACGTGCTTTCTCTTCAAACGCATTACCGACGTGCTCCGATGAAAAGCAAGGTTGGCTTTGCAAACCTTGCAAGTATCTTTTTATTCACCGTATCGAGGCTAAAATGCTCCCAACCTTTTGAACTTTTATTCCCCGCAGCTGCTGAGACGCTATCGTGCATGTGCGACTCTCGGCAGAGATTCTATTGAAGTGAGACGCCTCACTCCGTTGGAAAAACACGTCTGGCGACAATTGTCGACAATGGAATTCATTGTCGACAATTTTGATTATCGATTTTTGTCGACAACGTCGACGAATCGTTGCAGCCCTAGTAATCTGATTACTATAATGGTAAATAATGTAATTTCTTTTTTCTTTTCTATTAACTAGTCAACATCCACTTTAACCCCTCTCCCCCAGGCCGCCCCCACCCCCCCCCCACACATGAATCACCAGTCTTATGCTGATGACACTTGTCTGAATCAGGTGTGTTGAAGTTCAGAGACATGGAGGACATTAAAGTTCATTTTCAAACATTTCTCCTATCCTAAGGGTTGTCCGTCCCCCAGACTGGCGGTACTGGGAGTTCCCCGTCAGGTGACGGGGTAGCCGGTACCACGGGGGTCTGGGGGACAGGTGGACTGCTCTGGCACGCCAATGACTCAAGCACCTCCAACTGTACAGCAGGAAGCTGCCGAGGAGCCGGGCTCCTCCAGAGGTGGATCTAAGGAGCGTGCAGGAAATAATGTCATTTCAATCTTTAATATTTAAAATTCAGGTTTCATCTCCAAATGATTCCTTTTTTCGGCAGACACAATCTGACAATTTAGTTTTTTTTCTTGTCCATATGAGATTAAATTGTTTAGAAATAAATGAACAACTTCATGCCAGCCTGGTCATCAGATAGATACAGGACTGTCTCAGAAAATTAGAATATTGTGATAAAGTTCTTTATTTTCTGTAATGCAATTAAAAAAACAAAAATGTCATACATTCTGGATTCATTACAAATCAACTGAAATATTGCAAGCCTTTTATTATTTTAATATTGCTGATCATGGCTTACAGTTTAAGATTAAGATTCCCTGAATATTCTAATTTTTTGAGATAGGATATTTGAGTTTTCTTAAGCTGTAAGCCATGATCAGTAATATTAAAATAATAAAAGGCTTGCAATATTTCAGTTAATTTGTAATGAATCCAGAATGTTTGACATTTTTGTTTTTGTAATTGCATTACAGAAAATCACAATATTCTAATTTTCTGAGACAGTCCTGTATACGGAGATTGTGGGTGATACCAATTAAAAATGGTCACTAATTGACTTTATTAATTGGAGCAGACTCAACAGCGTGAGACGAGCGTCACCTCGGACACGGACAGGCCCATCCTCAGCAGCTCCTCCGCCTGCTCCAGCAGCGCGCCGGCAAACACCAGCACAAAGTTGGTGCCGTCTCCGACCTCCTGTTCCTGCATGTGTGAAGCCATGACGATCATCTTGGCTGCTGGATGTTGCACCTGCAGAACAAAAGACATTTAAATTCAATTAAACTTATCGTTAAATATTCAACGTGTTCCTTTAAAAAGGTGTAAAATTAAAAGATTTGCTCACCTCGAGCTCTCTGAGGATCGTTGCAGCGTCGTTGGTGACGAACAGCTTCTCCAGGTGGTTGATGACCATCTTGTTCATGCCTGAAGGGAAACAATTATAACAACAATTATAGTTTAACTTCTGCTGTTTTGCTTTATCAGTGTAAGAAGTCAAAGCTCTTATAAAAACAACAATAATAGGGTTAAAAACCTTCTCTAATTTTTGTTGGAACCTCTTTAACTTACTAACTTATTGCAGCAACTAGAAATGGGTGATATTTTACCGTTCACGATAAACCGTCAAAAAAATTCCCCACGGTAAGAATTTGTCATCTCGCGGTAAAAACGATAAATTCCCGTTGGTGACGTTTTTGTGTAAAGCTGAATTATGGTTCTGCGTTAAATCGACGCACAACGTACGTGTGAGAGAGGGAGGGAGGAAGGGAAGAAAGGAAGGAAGGAAAGAAATGAGCCAGAAAGAAAGATTTTATCAATTCAATTTAATTGGTGTAGTTTAGTAGTATTTAGTATCTTTTAGAACAGTGTTTTGGGGGCTCCAAAGACTGAATGTGGTGATAGATTTATAGTTAAAAAGGTGGAGTTTAATTGGTATTTTTTTTTATCGTAATTTTTATCATTATCGGGATAAATGCCAGAAATTATTGTGATACATTTTTTAGTCCATACCGCCCATCCCTAGCAGCAACCATTCACTGTGGTGTTATTCTGATAAGCTTTACTCTCTAAAACCGTCTATATACAGTAATCCCTCGGGTTATGTTCCTAAAAAAAACCTGTGACAGATGAAATCCGAGAAGTAGCAACCTTTATTTTATTTTTTTACAATTCTTATACAAGGCTTTAAATTGCGGAGATCAGCCCCGCCCCACCGCGACCGGAGTGATTGGATTTGAACGGGAGAAAATGAAAAATGATTATGGAAAAAAAATGCAATAAATACAGTAGGACAAATTGTGACTTGCGTGTATTTCACTGCTGCATCCTGACTCTCTCTGTAGCGTCTTTTTCCTCTAAAGCCTGCCGTGCAGGAGTGTTTTTTCGAGAGAAGAACATAGTTATGGGTCGTTGTTGTCGTTCTTTTTTCTTCAGGGCAAAAAGATTCTTATAAACCGACATGCCACCATGGATTATATTTGAGAGCTGTAGCGGGGAGACGGTCTAGCCAATCAGAATGCAGAACACGATGCAAATCCGTGAAGCAGCGAGACGGTGAAAGGTGAACCGCGTTATAACGAGGGATTACTGTACACACCGATACACCTTTCTGATCTGATCTACACGTCCTGAACCAGGACTGATTCCTTATGTTCTTTTAAAATTAAATATGTGCAATAAAAACTGCAGAAAAAGATCAAAACCGACATTAACTGTTCACATCAGTTAAAAATAACACGGCTCTATTCTGATCAGGATAAATCAAGAAGGGTTATGGTTGGAATGTGTTTGATTGACATCTGCTGTCATTCCGGTAATCAATCAGCATCAACGTTTGAGTCTGATGTGACCCGTATTGGATTTACTGCTAGAACCTAAAAATGTACTTCTACCTTTAGTTATCTTTGGAAATTGAGTGGAAACACTCTTATTCCAATTATTAAACATTACCAGGAGTTTAGTATCTGTGTATTTCCATCTCCAACGACAACCAGTCCAAAAAATAAAGAATAAACTACATTTAAGACGGTTGACCACCAACTTTGCAGGTTTTACTGATGATCTAAACAGCTTTTGAGGCAATTTTAGTAGTTTTAGCCGTGCACTTATTTGATTTTTTTGATGTAAATGTGCAATTGTACCTAACTAATTTGATGAAACCATCATCACGGCAGCAGTTTTCTACCGGTTGGTCCTGCAGGGCGTGGACTGATTCAGGTGTTTAAACCCAGCTGCTGTGTCATGTTAGTGTTGTATGTTAAGTGTGGGGGGGGGGGTTCTTACCATTGGGTCCGTAGGCGGTTCGTGTGGTCTGGGAAAGCTCCTTACAGGCTCTGATGTTACGAAACACGGCTTCTTCAAGTCCTGAATAGTGCTGAATGGGGAAATAAAACACCATAATAAGGCAAGGCAAGTTTATCTATAAAGCACAATTCAACACAAGGTAATTCAAAGTGCTTTACATCAACATTAAAGGCGGCAAGATGGGGGCACGGTGGCGCAGCTGGTAGTGCAGCGGTCTCACAGCAAGAAGGTCCTGGGTTCGATTCCCGCCGGGGGACGCTGTGGGTGCTGAAGTGCGTGTTAGTTCCCCCATGACTTCAGTGCCCACACCATGGGTGGGGTTGGCGAAAGGATCTTTCTGTGTGGAGTTTGCATGTTCTCCCCGTGTTCCCTTGGTAGCTAATGGGAGCTACCCTCACAAAAACATGCACACAGTCCTGGGCTACACATGCCCCCTCTGGCCAACCGGGGCGCCAGATGGGGTGGGGAGGATCCGGTGGGAATAACGTGATCCTTCCACGCGCTACGTCCGGCCGGAGAAGCCCCACCCTGTCTGGTGAAAAGATGCGGCCTGCTCACTCCTCAGGTTAAGGAGGAGACCTGAGCTCAGTGCAGGGCCCTCCCGGGGTTGGTAGAGGATGGCAATGCCCAGGACTGTCAGTAGGTAGGGAGCACGGGGTGGTAAAAATGGGAAAAAACCGGGATAAAAATATTGAAAAAAAAAAAAAAAAAAAAAAAAAAAAAGGCGGCAAGACATAATTAGACAGTCAATAACAAATAAAATGAAATAAAATTATGAGAAAAGAAGGTAAAAATAATAAAATGCACAAGTTGCTGAAAACTAAGGGAAGTAGAGTACAGCATGTAAGTATTTAATTTAGGAGTACGCCTCAGTAAACAGTAATGTTTTTAAGCCTTATTTAAATAATAACTACACATGGGGCCTTCAAGGACAGGTGATGTCACCTCATTCAGATCCATTATCTGTATATAGATATACATTCTTCCTAGTTTAACTACTGATTCACAGAAATGCAGTAATTATGAATGTTTAACATGGAAGGAGACGTGAAGTCAGAGATTTAGATGAGAGGAAGCATCTGACACCAGTTCCTGGGGGATAATGATGTGAATGATATGAATACTTTATTACAGACTCAAAAGGTTCCATATAAAACACCTAAAAATTACAGGTCACACATTAAAATACATGCAAACATCTGTTCCAATGTTTCCATAGTCCACATTTGTATCTTGTATCCAGTACTGGAGATGAGGGGGGATGAGGGGGGACGGCATCCCCCCCTGAAATAAAAACGGTCCAAATCACCCCCCCCCCCCCCCCCCTGTAAAACTGCCATCCCTCCTTTCCATCCCTTATGTCATTTCATCAATGAATGTGGTTTTACTGCTATTTCAACATTTAGAGTCATCACCAGAAAAATAACACCAGAAAAATAACTTATTTGACAATTTTCACCTGTTTCAAGTAAATTCTCACTTGAAATAAGTAGAAAAATCTGCCAGTGGAACAAGATTTATCTTCTCATTACAAGCAAAAAAATCTTGTTCCACTGGCAGATTTTTCTACTTATTTCAAGTGAAAATCTACTTGAAACAGGTGAAAATTGTTGTTTTTTCCAGTGACGAGTCTTGGTTTAAGTGTAATGAGATTTTTTTTACTAAAATGAGACATTTTAACTAGAAATAATACAAATATTCTTGTTAAGATTTTGAGTTTTTGCAGTGATCCATTTTACTTATCCTGTGAAGGACAGAGTCATATTGATAAGTTCAGAAAAGTGTTTTTTATTGTTGTGTTTTGATGTATTTGATGTATGCCCAGTGGATATTTAAAGCTTACAGAAGGCTGCATTTAACTGCTGCTATGTCATTCCTGCAGTATTTCTGCAGGTGTTTTGGTCAGTGCTATTATTTGTAATATATTATATTATTTGTAATCAGCACAAATTATCTGTCCCCATATGATAAAATCCACCATCCCCCCTGATTTGTTTTTTTTACAACTCGAGTACTGCTTGTATTACTCCATTTGATGTTAGTGGGTGCAGTTATTAGGCAATTTTCTGACTCATGGAGTCGACACATGAATTTAAACATAAAATTCCTCAGCAGAGCTTGGAAGGTGGGGACATAATTAACAATAATAATAATAAATAATATTAATAATAATAAATTTTATTAAAATTAATAATAATAAAGTGCTTGCACTGGATCCTGAACGCATCATTATCTGCTAGCTGCAACTTCTTTGGCTTGGATAACTTCAAGCTTAATAAAAAAAACAGCTTCCTGGCAGATTATAGGGGGTAATGTGTGAAACATGTGTCAAAAAGAAGAGTTTAAACCCCGGAGCATCAGCCAAGTCTCAGCCTCCAGCGGCCTGGGCGGCTTCACAACCTCGTGAGCCTGATTCATGGTCCCGCGTTACACCCACGCAGAGCCTATGGCGTAGGCTACGCGGAACCATAAATCAGCCGTGACTCGGCGTGAACATGCGGCCGCCTGCAGGATCCCCACAACCGGCTCCGCAGAGCCCCAAAACCGCCCTAAAACCTCCCCAAACCTGCTCGTTTCAGCCTCACCTTGGTGCCATCCTTCAACATTTGGGCGAAGCCCGGCGCTTTGGGTACGTGGAAAGCCATGAGTGCTGTAGAAAGCTCCAGAAGCCGGAGAGGGAAGCAGCAGCAGCGTGTTTCAGCAGCTGCGCACAAAGCAGGAGAGACAGGCGGGGCGACGGCGGCCGCAGAGGGACAAACGGCAACGCTGCGCGTTTCACATGCACCGGCCAGACTCCACCACACGGGGGCGCTGTTGTCCACGCTTTTAGTGGTAATGCTGACAATACTGAGGGTTTTTTTAATATAGTTTGAAGAAACAATGATAAACATATCCATATATATACACATATACATATATCTCTCTCTATCTTTATATATACACATATACATATATCTCTCTCTCTATCTTTATATATATATATATATATATATATATATATATATATATATATATATATATTTTTTTTTTTTTTTAATAATATGAAGAAACATATATATATATATATATATATATATATATATATATATATATATATATATATATATATATATATATATATATATATATATATATATATCATATATTTATAATATTTATATAAATATATACATATACACATATAAATCTATATATATGTGTATATATATATATATATATAGGCGGGGCGACGGCGGCCGCAGAGGGACAAACGGCAACGCTGCGCGTTTCACATGCACCGGCCAGACTCCACCACACGGGGGCGCTGTTGTCCACGCTTTTAGTGGTAATGCTGACAATACTGAGGGTTTTTTTAATATAGTTTGAAGAAACAATGATAAACATATCCATATATATACACATATACATATATCTCTCTCTATCTTTATATATACACATATACATATATCTCTCTCTCTATCTTTATATATATATATATATATATATATATATATATATATATATATTTTTTTTTTTTTAATAATATGAAGAAACATATATATATATATATATATATATATATATATATATATATATATATATATATATATATATATATATCATATATTTATAATATTTATATAAATATATACATATACACATATAAATCTATATATATGTGTATATATATATATATATATATATATATATATATATATATACACACACACACACACACACACACACACACACACATATATATATATATATATATTATTTTGTTGTTTTTTATAATATGAAGAAACAATAATAAACATATATCCATATATATCTGTATATCCATAAACATCTCCATGTATATAAATATATATCCATGTATACACATATACATCTATATATATATCAGAATCAGAATCTTTTTTTATAATATGAAGAGACAATAATGAACATATATATAATAAACATATATATATATATATCCTTCCAATAATAATATCTACCTCATTCTACTGCACCTTTAACTTTTAAAATAGATCAATAGATTAAAATTGTTAAAGGAAAAGTAAAGATCATTGCTTGTTGTTTGTGTGTAAATGAAAAGATTGCCTGGGATTACATAAATACTGCTTGTTAAGGAAAAAAATGCACAATATCTTGTTTTTTGAACAAATGCAGATTAAGTTTAAAACTAGATGTATTCATGTAAAGCAACAAACTTCATTTTTAATTGTTAATATCACAGATTTAAATACGTTATATTTACATGCGCTTAAATTGATTATTTTCAGTGTACCCTTACTGAGTTTACATTTTTATTTATTTAATTTTTATTACCAACATGAAAAATACACGTATAACAAGCACCTTCACAATATACACAACAAAGAGAGGGCATAACAAGACAAGGACCTCAAGTGGGAGCTGATCATCACCTCCCAGAGCAGAGCATGTACTTCCTGCAGCAGCTGAAGAAGTTCAACCTGCCAAAGAAACTGATGGTGCAGTTCTACACCATCCTCACCTCCTCCATCACCATCTGGTTGCTGCTGTAAAGGACAGGAGCCCAACTGGGCTGAAACTTGCCCAATTTGGCAACACAGATTTAGAACATCCGCAGGACATTCTCCTCAAAACGATTAAATACACTTTTTAATTATGACTGGATACATTCCCTCTAAAATTAAGACCCTTGGATTGAGATTTAAGACAAACTAAGACATTTAAAGGCTTAATTTGATCAAAAATGGAATTTAAGATTTTTTAAGAAACCACAGCCACCCTGATAATTAGAATACAGGACTGTCTCAGAAAATTTGAATATTGTGATAAAGTTCTTTATTTTCTGTAATGCAATTAAAAAAACAAAAATGTCATACATTCTGGATTCATTACAAATCAACTGAAATATTGCAAGCCTTTTATTATTTTAATATTGCTGATTATGGTTTACAGTTTAAGATTAAGATTCCCAGAATATTTTAATTTTTTGAGATAGGATATTTGAGTTTTCTTAAGCTGCAAGCCATGATCAGCAATATTAAAATAATAAAAGGCTTGCAATATTTCAGTTGATTTGTAATGAATCCAGAATGTATGACATTTTTTTTGCATTACAGAAAATAAAGAACTTTATCACAATATTCTAATTTTCTGAGACAGTCCTGTAATTGTGGAGAGAAGAACTGTGATTCTGGTTGTAATAACATAAGTAATACATTTGGATATCTGAGAAGCACGGAGGCAGACGTATAATAAAACACTTAGACACACACACTGGTTTTGTTGAAGTTTAGTAGTTTTATTATTCACATGCTTTTTCACATTCAGGCACTGTTTCTCCCTTTTTCAGTTATATGTAAAAAAAAAAAAAGAAAAAAAAAAGATATGCTTCATTTGAGGCTGTTAGCTTGGCTGTCACTACACTCATAATTTGCTGGACTTTTCTTTATAACATCATCATCACTGGCGTCATCTGGTAATGAGCCATTAAATCTTCTCCCATCACATTAGCAGATGATGAATGTGACCAGCGTCGGTGCAGCAGCGACCCAGACACCCTTCCCGTTTAAATACCGCCTACGGTGCATTATTGGAATACAAAAAAAAGTAAAAAAAACTGGCTCCCGTTGAATAAAAAAAGATGTAAAAATTTCATTAAAAAAAAAAAAAAGGCATAAAAATATTAGTATCATTATTGCATACATAAAAAAAAATAGAGGAGAATCTGTCCTCCGTCAGTACATTTAGTGTTAGCTTGACAAAAACGTTGCCCTTTTGTTCTTTGAGGAGATTTCAGAATACGAGTGAACATAAACTAAATACATTAGTACTTTAAAAAAAAAATGTAATGTAACTAAGACATTTATTTGTAGCAGCAAAGACAGAAACATACAAGATGGTATAGAAAATCCCTATTTAGCTGTGAGGAGGATATTTGACCCAAACTCAGCTAATCTGACGTGTAAACACAAATACTATATACTATAATATCATAATACTATAATAATAATACTATATACTATAATAATAATAAAACACAACACGGATAAAAACAGAAGACACGCTGCCACATAATCGTCTCCCTGTGTTGTGACAGACGTACACGGAAATGTAATAATAAATGTGAGACAGGTCCTGGATCAGCTGGACTTGTGGATCAGCTGGATTGTGGATCAGCTGGACTTGTGGATCAGCTGGACTTGTGGATCAGCTGCTGGATTTGTGGATCAGCTGGACTTGTGGAGGGAGCTCACGGCGGTGTGGGCCCACCCCCCCAGGGAGGTGGAGAGGTTGGAGGCTCGCCGCTTGAGCTTGGAGCGGCTCAGTTTCCCGTTGGGGTCCAGCTTCCTCATCACCGGGCCCCCGGAGGTCGTCTGGCTGGAACCCGGTCTGCAACAGAGAACAGGGATCAGTGCAGGAACTACACACGCCGGGTCTGCAAGAAGTTACTCAGTTTCAACAACTTGCTTCGTTGTCTGACGTTAAAACAGAAACATTTATCAACAAGCTGGTAAATGGGAAAAGTACGGAAAGTCAGAAAGAAACAGGAGTTGGACGGAGGAGAGGAGCGTTGACATTCAGGGTTATCCATCACACGATGGCTGCAGACCTTTGTACAGCACAATTCAACACAAGGTAATTCAAAGTGCCTTACGTCAACATTAAAAGCGGCAAGACATAATTAAACAGCAAATAAAATGAAATAAAATGATAAGAAAAGAGGTAAAATAATAAGAAGCACAAAATGTTAAAAAGTAAGGGCAGTAGAGTACAGCAGGTACATCTCATTAGTTTAGTTTAGTTTATTTTTGTTTTGGTCATTTACATTAAAGATGTTTGCATATACACTGTATATATATATATATATATATATATATATATATATATATATATATATATATATATATATATATATATATATACACACACATGTACACATTTCCTTTTTTTTTTTTTAATCAAAAAAGGTATAAGCTGAAGCCTCATGGTTTATTTAGCCTATCCTTTTCAACAAAAGGCAGAAAAGGAAAAAAAGATAATAAGAAAACGAAATGAACGAACAAAACAAAGAAAATGAACAAAGAAGAGAAGAAAATAAATGTGGTCACTCGCGATTGAGGACAGCATCATTTAGACAGTTGGATATTTAATATCAAGATAATTTATATTAGTGTTCTATATTTATCTAATATTTTAGATTTATAATTTTTTTTGAATTTGTAAATTGAGCTACTTTTCTTAGTTCCTCATCCAGGCGGTCATTCTTACAATGGCATAAATTATGTTTCTATACAGTCAAAACGTAGAAAGACCGGGTCAAATACAGTATCACAAAAGTAATCTGTAACAATTCGTACGGTGAATTAAACCAATTTGACAATTCTACGTCACAATGCCTGCATTCAGGGCTTATCCATAACTTTGCGCAGTTTTAAAAAAAAAAGTATTTAATTTAAGAGTATGCTTAAACAACAAATAAAATGAAATAAAATTATAAGAAAAGGAGGTAAAATGATAAAGAGCACAAGTTGTGTAAGAAGTAAGGGCAGTAGAATCCAGCAGGTAAGTATTTAATTAAACAGTAATGTTTTGAGGCCTGATTCAGATGCAAAATTAGTGTTTCTCGCTGAGAAAAGGCCAAAAAGCAGATTTTTGTGATAACACTGTTTTAACTTCTGATTTTTGAAGGCAACCTATTGAAAATGTCAGAAAATTGAAAGGGGGAGTTGTTCTAGTTGTTTCTATTGAGTTCCATGAGTATTGGACTCAGCAAACCTTTGCACGTGTTTCAGATGCAAAATTAGTGTTTCTCGCTGAGAGAAGGCCAAAAAGCAGATTTCTGTGATAACATTGTTTTACCTTGTTTTTTGAAGGCAACCTATTTAAAATGTCAGAAAATTGAAGGGGGAAGCTGTTCTAGTTGTTTTTAGTGACTCCCTTCAGTATTGGACTCAGCAAACCATTGCACGGAGCTGACAGTTGGAGCAGACCTCAGGTCTGCAGGAAGTTTGTTCCACCGATTAGGAGCAGAATAACTGAACGCTGCCTCACAAGCCGTCCAAATCAAGCCAGATGAGCTCGGCCATGCAGCTTCATGCTTCAACATTAGTAACACGTCACTTCAGCAGTCTCGGAGAGACTATTTATTTCATTTACCTTCTCCCCTACTCCATTAGAGAGTAGTTGAAATGCCTGTTGAGAAACAAACGTGTTTAGATTCTACGGCAGCGATGTGAACAGCTGCTCATGTCTCCCTCCCGGCCGACACCCCGACTCTTCACGGATCCAACAGTTTGAATTTCAACACAGGAAGTGATGCAACAAGATCCAGAAGTTATGAGCCCATATTTGTCATTACATCTGGCTCCAGTTCCAGCTCCCACCCTGGACCCCTCCCATCCGAATACCAGCAGGACAGAGCAGGATTCAAACTGAGGCGGGAGGAATGTCGGGGGGAAGGAGGGAGTCTGGGGTTCAACAACGGCACATACTTGTGTCTCCTTTGTGCAGATAAGGAATGAATGGGAGGAAAAGGACTGATGCCTCCTCACACACAAACACACACACTACTCATCTACAGGACTGTCTCAGAAAATTAGGATATTGTGATTTTCTGTAATGCAATTACAAAAACAAAAAAAGTCATACATTCTGGATTAATTACAAATCAACTGAAATATTGCAAGCCTTTTATTATTGTAATATTGCTGATCATGGCTTACAGCTTAAGAAAACTCAAATATCCTATCTCAAAAAATTAGAATATTCTGGGAATCTTAATTTTAAACTGTAAGCCATAATCAGCAATATTAAAATAATAAAAGGCTTGCAATATTTCAGTTGATTTGTAATGAATCCAGAATATATGACTTTTTTTTTTTTTTTTTTTTTTTTTTTTTTTTTTTTTTAAATTGCATTACAGAAAATAAAGAACTTTATCACAATATTCTAATTTTCTGAGACAGTCCTGTAGTCTTTCGGTTCAGCTATCATTTTAGTTTTTATTAGTTTTAGTCACGTTCATTCTCCTTTTAGTCGTGTCAAGTTTCAGTCGACTAAAAGTCTGAGCATTTTAGTCTTATTTTAGTCAGAATTGTCCATTTTAGTCTAGTTTTAGTCAAAGATTGCATTTAACAAAACCCATTTTACAATTAAAACAAGGTTATCTTATTATTATATTATTGTTACCTTATAGACTCAAGAATACATTCATTCCAGATACAGAAGACTCTAATTTGAGTTTACAACATATTTATTTTTCCGCATTTCTCCCCGTCTTTTTCTACGACGCATTCGGTTTTCTTTTCCACGTCTATGTAGGAAAGTGGATCCAAAGATGGTTCTTCTTCTTCTCCCCCCCAGAGCAGATCCCTGCGTTTCTCTATGTAACTTTGTTTTTAATTGACGTTAACTAGAGCTCTGCGTTAACGGCATCAGCCTCTAACTCTGCAGCTGCATCTTCTGGATCTGATTCCTGCTGCAGCGACTGGGATTGAGGACTAACGTCACCCAGCAGAACTAAACCAGAGAAACTACTGAAAACATGGACATTAAACCAGAGAAACTACTGAAAACATGGACATTAAACCAGAGAAACTACTGAAAACATGGACATTAAACCAGAGGAAACTACTGAAAACATGGACATTAAACCAGAGAAACTACTGAAAACATGGACATTAAACCAGAGAAACTACTGGAAACATGGACATTAAACCAGAGAAACTACTGAAAACATGGACATTAAACCAGAGAAACTACTGAAAACATGGACATTAAACCAGAGAAACTACTGAAAACATGGACATTAAACCAGAGAAACTACTGAAAACATGGACATTAAACCAGAGAAACTACTGAAAACATGGACATTAAACCAGAGAAACTACTGAAAACATGGACATTAAACCAGAGGAAACTACTGAAAACATGGACATTAAACCAGAGAAACTACTGAAAACATGGACATTAAACCAGAGAAACTACTGAAAACATGGACATTAAACCAGAGAAACTACTGAAAACATGGACATTAAGGATCTTTGGTAGAACATTTCGTCTCGTTTTGGTCGTTTTTATTTTGTAATCTACATTTGAGTCTCGTTTTTACTCCTCTACGATATTGCATTATATATCTATTATTGTTATCGTAACATGACCAGCATTTTGTGTTGCGTCTCGTCTAGTTTTCCTCAGGTGATAAAGGTTCATTGACGACGATATTTAGTCATAATTTTCATTGACGAAAGCAACTTTAACACACACACACACACACACACACACACACACACACTACTCACCTACACACATGCCATCAATAAGAGATTTAACTTTCCTTTAATTAAAGATCATTTGAGAAAACCCCTCCCAGAAAAGCAGCGTTACCTCTTGTCCCGGCCGATGATGTCGTCGAAGGCCTTGGACAGACGCTTGAGCCTCCGAAGTCCGCTGGACACCGACTCCAGGTCCTGGTCGAACTTCCTACGACGGTTAAAAACAGAGAGATCAGAGAAACCTGCAGACATATTTATAAAAACTGAACTGAACGGGACTGGTGGGGCTCAGTCAGTCTGACCAACAACAAACTGGACTGTGCAATAACTACAATATTACATAACACTTATTTCCTTTCTAGCCATATAATTCTAATTATGGCAATGCACTTTTTATTTTTGTTATCTTTATATCAAGTATAACATTACTATTTACTGAAGCGTACTCTTAAATTAAATACCTGCTGTACTGCCCTTACTTTTTATTATTTTACCTCTTTTCTTTTCTCATTTTATTTGTTATTTACTGTTTAATTGTGTCTTGCTGCTTTTAATGTTGATGTAAAGCACTTTGAATTATCTTGTGTTGAATTGTGCTATACAAATAAACTTGCCTTTATATGGGTGTTTGTTTTTTTGGGGTGTTTTATTTGTACAGGACTGTCTCAGAAAATTAGAATACCGTATTTTGATAAAGTCCTTTATTTTCTGTAATGCAAAAATGTCATACATTCTGGATTCATTACAAATCAACTGAAATATTGCAAGCCTTTTATTATTTTAATATTGCTGATCATGGCTTACAGCTTAAGAAAACTCAAATATCCTATCTCAAAAAATTTGAATATCCTGGGAATCTTAATCTTAAACTGTAAGCCATAATCAGCAATATTAAAATAATAAAAGGCTTGCAATATTTCAGTTGATTTGTAATGAATCCAGAATGTATGACATTTTTTTTTTTTTTTTTTTTTTTTTTTTTTTTTTAAATTGCATTACAGAAAATAAAAGGACTTTATCACAATATTCTAATTTACTGAGACAGTCCTGTATACGACAGTGAGATGGAGATGTCAGTTTCCCCGAGGGAATCTCCCAAAGGGATGAATAAAGTCGTCGGGATCTGAATCTGGATCTGGATCTGGATCTGGACGTAGCAGACGGCGGTGACTCACAGCGTCTGGTTCTGACTGCTGGGGGAAGCGAAGGGGCTCCGCAGCGCCGCCATCCGGACCAGCTGCCTCCTGCCGCCGCCCGCCTTCACCCCGCGGACGGAGGCCTCGGGGGTCTTCCTGCCCCTGCGGCCGGGGGTGCGGCCGGGCGTTCGCCCGGGGGTGCGGCCGGGTGTGGCTGCAGATCTGGGCGTCCCGGCCCGGCCGGGGGTCCGACTCGGGGTGCAGGACGACGACGCATCTTCCCCCCGACCGGGCGTCTGCACCAGACACTCCTCCTGGGAAAACTCCCTGGTCCTCTGGAACCGCTGGAGGATACGGAAGAGTATTAGGGCCAGGCAGGAGAAAAATACAAATAATGTTTTAGAGGAGGAAAACATTTTTTAAATGATGCACTTCGAGAAAAAAGTCGAAATGTCGAGATTAATGTTGAAGTACAATTTCGAGAAAAAATTCAAAATGTAGAGAAAAAAGTCAAAATTTCGTGAATAAAGTTGAAAAAAGGCAAAAGTTCGACTTTATTCTTGAAATTGTATTTCAACATTAATATTGACATTTCAACTTTTTTCTCAACATTTCGACTTTTTTCCCGAAATTGTACTTCAAGATTTTTTTTAAATTATGCACTTCGAGAAAGTTGAAATGTCGAGATTAAAAGGAGCTGTATGTAAGAGCAATAATAAAACGAATCATAAAATTACCCCGATATGTCAGACATTTAAAAATCATGTTCATTTCAAATAACTTATGTCACTGACAACAGCTCTCAAGCCAGGATATTCCAGTTTAAAAAGAGGAGTTGCAGCCCTCAACTGATGTTTATGTTGTCATTTTTTGTTTTGGCCTGAAGCTCCACCCTCCACCTATCTCCCAATCACCAAGTCAGTATTGTTTCTGAAGCTCCACCCTCCACCTATCTCCCAATCACCAAGTCAGTATTGTTTCTGAAGCTCCACCCTCCACCTATCTCCCAATCACCAAGTCAGTATTGTTTCTGAAGCTCCACCCTCCACCTATCTCCCAATCACCAAGTCAGTATTGTTTCTGAAGCTCCACCCTCCACCTATCTCCCAATCACCAAGTCAGTATTGTTTCTGAAGCTCCACCCTCCACCTATCTCCCAATCACCAAGTCAGTATTGTTTCTGAAGCTCCACCCTCCACCTATCTCCCAATCACCAAGTCAGTATTGTTTCTGCATCCGGGTTGCCAGCTCGGCTGTAATTATGGCAGCCATGGCAGCCTACGTTCCTGCTGCATTCTGCAGCCTACCTGGCAACCTCTGGTCGGGGGGAGGAGGGGGAGGGTACACGCCGCTCAACAATATTTTGAAAGTGACTGCAGTACCAGTTTTGGCCATTTCTTACAGACGGCTCCTTTAATGCTGAAGTACAATTTCGAGAAAAGTGTATTTCATTTTTTTTTCTCTGTAATGTATTTCAACTTTATTCTCGAAATTTCGACTTTATTCTTGAAATTGTATTTCAACATTCTTCTTCTTCTTCTTCTTCTTCTCCTCCTTTCAGCTTAAAGCAGCACAACGGAACTTTCAGCTTTGTTGAGTTTGGCGCCTCCTTTGGAGAAAAATCGGTAGTGCTTTACCAGAAAGAACACTCCATTTCCCATGAGCACCAGCGCGTACTGCCGGAAAACCCCCGTCCCCGCCGCTGCATTTGTTTTGATGAGAGGAGACGGACTTTCAAAACGACTTTTCTGTTTTCAGCGGTCGTTTGCAGGATGGATAATGAAGAGGTAATGTATCTATTTTTGGCTAAACAATATAATATGACGATGTTGAAAAACACTAAGTTCAAATTGGTTTTATTAAGTTGTTTCAGCGAGATAATGCGCCCTACAAACTCATACGCTCTGCACCTTTTTCCTGTCACGTTTTTTAGAGGGACTTCGTCATAAATTAGTAGTCCAACATACTTACTGACAAAATAAAAAAATACTTTATAACCTGTGAATAACTGAATGCCCATTCCTTATATTTTGCAGATCAGCCCTGCACAATTTTACAGCTCTCAGGAAAAATACTAGAAATGTTCTATACATTTTCTTTGCATTGCATTATTTCCTCTAGTGCTGTAATTCTATTCAATTGTATTATTATTTTATAAAGCTTCCTCATTGCGAATTACACATTTTTATGATCACTATTATTTCTCTGTCTGTTGTTGATATTGTCAGTAATTTTAGAATTACCAAAACCCAAGACGAATCCCCAGTACTATGTAAAAACATTCAAATTTTGATTCTTATTGATCATAGAATTCTACATTTACATTTGTATCATAACAATTCTGTCTCTTGTTTTATCAGGAATCTGCTGTTCGTGAGAACACCTCTACCTCTGCATCATCAGAGTTTGAACCCCCACAAAGACAGAACCGACACGCAGCATATATATCATATATATATGCATATATATACATATCGCCAGTTTGTGCTCTGGCAGCATGATGTTTGGAAAATAAGAGACACCTTTCCAGACCCAATGGGACAGTACACTGGTTTCAGGGCTCCCCGTCTTCTCTAGAATGGAACCTTTATGAGGATTACTGCAAATATTTTGATATTGTTTTTTTTTTTGTTCCATTTTTTCCTGTACAGTTGTTTTTGTGTGTTTTAAAATAAAGACATTTGTGCAAAACAAGACAGACTTTTATTTACACACCTTTCAGAAAATAGAACATTCTTGAACTTTGTCATTTGCATAGTGATAGCAGTTATCCCATACATACTTATTATAAACAATAAGTAATCTGTATCACAGTAGCAGTAATGAACAACTGTATGACAGGATAAATTACTGTGAATAAAGTAAACAAGTGTAAATAGAGTAGTAGAAAAATAAACTAAAAATAATGAACTGATAATAAAAACTGAACTATGAAACAGTAAGAAGTTACTGTAAATAAATACAATGACTATAGTAGCAGTAGCATCTTGTGTCCATCCATGTTTCGTGCTGGGAGAGTCCGCGTGCGATTCACTGCTGGAGTAGGAGAACCTTCCCTGATGATTCACTGCTGGAGTGTAGGAGAACCTTCCCTGCATGAGGATGTGATTCTGGAAGTTTTCCAGATCTGATGTAGTCCTGCAGAGTGTGAGAATAAAGATACAAAAAACATTATGTCTTTCTGATAATTACTGACCTATAAATCATTCAACATATTTTGTTGATCACAAGTTTGAATTTTTTTCTTTGTTGAAGTCACTGTAATTATGCAGAAAGTAAAAGCAAGTAATGTATAGCTATAGAAAAATTAGAGAAATGTATATATTTATACACTCACAAGATAAAACGACACATTATAAACACCATAAGGTTTATTTTACTACTCTTGTTATTATTTTAATATAATTCCAACAAAGTACATTTATTTTATATGCTTATATGGTGTTTATATTGTATTTTTTTCATCTGGAAGTGTATACTTTGCCTATATATTTCATTTTTCTGGCTATATTTTACTATATCTACAAATTTGTTGCTTTTACCATCAGTGTATAAGTATCTGTATATACAGACCTGAAGAGTCAAAAGGTTTACATAGATATTGACATTTGATACAGTAGCAACACTTACAGCAGCTGTAGTAGTTTCAGGATAATTGTTTTTGTAAAACACACTGACATAGGTGTTGACAAAAGTGCATACCTGGAGGTGATGAACGTCTTTACATCCTTCAACCATCTCGTCCAAGACGACGGCGCTACAAGGGCTTGTAGCGAGAGAACGCCGGGCCAATGTTTATTCTCCACCGGGCATTTAGCTTGTTACTCTCCCACTTTCTTTTTTTCGCCTCCTCCGCTCCGTAAAAACTTTTATTTTCTTCGTTTTTTTCGCTGCTTCGGCCATGATACCAGCTCCTCGTTTAGCTCAACACCAGCTTCTGCTGAGCTCAGCCTCTGCGCTCCAAGCCCCGCCCATTTTTGTCTCGACTACGAATCGGGAAGGAGGGGGAAGTGACGTATGTGCCGTAAAGCAGTCAAAGTCGTAAAATTTGTAGTTTTTTAGTGTGGCAGGGTTCCTACCATGCTCCTCAAAGTTACATAGTGCCAGTGAATGCGATACAGACCCCTCAGATCATGACAGAGGTGTCATTAAACCTGTTGGAAGTTGATGTACCATCACAATGACTCTGGAAATATGATATTAAGGTGGAAAAGTTACGTAGTGTCGCTTTAAGGATGAAGAATGTTGAAATATAATTTCAAGAATAAAGTAAAAATTTCGTGAATAAAGTCGAAATTTCGTGAATAAAGTTGAAATAGAGGGTACGCATTGACGTCACTTTCCCTCTGGACCAGCCCCCTTACTCACACTGAGTGGCTGCAACTAGTTGGGAAAAGCCGGGATAACAGCCGATTATCGGCTTAAATTAGCGTCAGTTGGACTTGATAGTGACCCGTACAGTTACCCCAAGAACCAGTGGTCCATGGACATTAATATTTGGTACAGTTACCAAGAACCAGTGGTCCATGGACATTAATATTTGGTACAGTTACCAAGAACCAGTGGTCCATGGACATTAATATTTGACCACAAATCCAGTTTCCTGATATTTATATGTACTTAATTTCTACGCCGGGGAAATGCACGAAGCAAAGCTTGAAGGCATACAAAAGTCTTGGCGCTCGGTCCGACTTCAAGGCAGGATTTGTTGTAGAAATTAAAGTGATGAGGACACCAAACTTTATGATTTGACCGTTTAACGTTAGCTACCCAAAAATCCAACATTACTGATACAAAATCGGAACCGCAAATCCACGTTTCGGTGCCTGGAATCCAGTTATTTCTGTGAATTGCAGCGATCTATTTGTCTCTTTTAGGCTTATTTTTCGGCAGTCTGTAAAACGATAACTCAGATTTCTTGCTAAATCTATGAGTACAGTCGATCGCACAACAGCTCTTTCCCATTTTAGATGTTTTCCAGTTGCTCAAACTGAAAGTTTACGCTGACACTCAGTCTTTCTGACACTCAATGGGCGTAACCCGCCGTGAAGTCGCATCTGTGACGTCATGCGACTTCCCTCTATAGGTCGAAGGAAGGAGAAGGACGAGGAGGGAACGTTAAAGGGGACCTATTATGAAAACCAGGTTTTCTCTGTCTTTAACATATATAAAGTGGTCTCCCCTCAGCCTGCCAACTCAGAGAAGGAGGAAAGCAACCAAATTCTGCAGTGTCTGTACAGCCGTCCAGTGTGATGTGGATCTACGAGCCGTTCAGATTCTGCTCCCGTCGTTACGTAACCAAAATGTGATCTAAATCGGTTGGCCTCCGATGTGTGAAACCACGCCCACAACTAACTCCACCGGCCGGAGCTTCCGCCATTTTTTCGTAGCGGTGTATCACGACATTCAAGCAGCCAATCAGCACAGAGCCTCATTATCAAAGCCCCGCCCACTCAGAATCCCGCATAGATAATGAGATCATAGCAGGGGTCGGCAACCCAAAATGTTGAAAGAGCCATATTGGACTAAAAATTTTGAGAAAAAAGTCGAAATGTCGAGAAAAAAAGTAAAAATGTTGAGATTAAAAAGGAAAGGAAAAAGGAAGAAAAAAAAGAGAAAAGAAAAAAGGAGGAAGAAATAAGAAAAAAACGAAGAATAAAAGAAAAAAGGAAAAAAAAAAAAAAAGAAGAAAAAGGAAAAAAAGAAAAAAAAAGAAAAAAAGTTCAAACATTTTTGAAAAAGCTCCAGGAGCCACTAGGGCGGCGCTAAAGAGCTGCATGCGGCTCTAGAGCCGCCGGTTGCCGACCCCTGGGTTAGAGAATGGGAAGATAAAGACATGGCTCAGAGGCTGAATTTCTAATTTATTTAGCAAAAACAATCAAAAGCTTGTTTTTAAGACATTCAAGGCCTCTTTAAAATAGGCATTAGATGCAATAATAGGTCCCCTTTAAGGAAAAGAGAGTGATACACAGATCCACAGGGGAAAATGAGAAGAAGTCCCACCTGGTACATCCCGTTGATGGAGGTCTTGGCGCTGCGCGTCAGCGTGCGCACCGCGCCGACCTTGGGCGGCTCCTTGGCGGGTTCCCAGCTCGGGTTCTCGGGTTCCCAGGTGGGGTTCTCGGGGAGGGAGTTGGCCTGGACGGAGCGCAGCGGCAGCCGTTTCCGCAGAGACATCCGGAGGGAGTTCAGGGACGAGGACGAGCGGAGCTTCCTGAAGCGATCCGGGGCCTCCGGGGAGAACTCGGCCTCGTCGGACTCGTCCAGGACCGTGTGGGCCCTCCAGACCCCGACCACAGCGCGACCAAGCCCGTCCATCACCGCACAGCCTGCACCGGAGCCAGGAAACACAAAACTGCTCTTTATTATAGGACAACAATAATACAAATCATATAACGTGATTTCTGGACTATAAGCCGCTACTTTTTTCATAGGTTTTGAACCATGCAGCTTATACAAAGGTGCAGCTATTCTGTGGATTTTTCTTCCACCGCTCGGGGCGCTCTAACCGGAATTAGAATCAAAACTAAGACAAAATAAATGCAAAGAAGAATACACTACTTCTTCTTTAGCAGATAGAAGTAGGTAGAAGCAGATTTCAAACATAAATAGATAAATAAATACCGGTTATTTTGTCTTGGTTCTGTCCCGTTTTAATCAGCAAAGTTGCTGCCGTGTTAAAAGACACTGTTAGGAAAGATTTATTTAGGTACAAACATGTACATCATTTACAGTTCAGAATCCTTCTGTACATGTATTTAATATCTAATCTAACATAAATATCTGCGGCTTGCATATCTTTTTTTAATTATTTTTTTAAAAATAGAGCGGATGCAGCTTATAGTACAGAAAATACGGTAATTCAAAGTGCTTTACATCAACATTAAAAGCGGCAAGACATAATTAAACAGCAAATAACAAATAAAATGAAATAAAATGATAAGAAAAGGGGTAAAATAATAAGAAGCACAAGTTGTTAAAAAGTAGGGGCAGTAGAGTACAGGAGGTTCATCTCATTCTTACAATGTCAAGAATTACGTTTCTATACGGTCAAGACGTACAAAGACCGGGTCAAATACAGTATTACAGGCCAACATCCTTGCACGCAAGTTCAGCATGTGCTCAGAAGCTGTGAAGATTAATCTTTAGCAGATAGAAGTAGAAGCAGATTTCAAACAGATAAATAGATAAATAAATACCGGTTATTTTCTCTTGGTTCTGTCCCGTTTTAATCAGCAAAGTTGCTGCCGTGTTAAAAGACACTGTTAGGAAAGATCTATTTAGGTACAAACATGTACATCATTTACAGTTCAAAATCCTTCTGTACATGTAGCAAATATCACAATAAATATCTGCGGCTTGCATATCTTTTTTTTTTTTTTTAAATACAGCGGATGCGGCTTATAGTCCAGAAAATACGGTATGTATACGTGTTTTTTAAAGGAAGAAGAAATTTTCCCTTCGAGTCCCACAATGGGGAAATTCTTTTCTCTGCCCATTTGACCCATTTTGTAGTTGAACTAGCAGACCACTGCTTAACCCCTTAACCCTTACTGCCCGGGGAGCAGTAAGGGTTAAGGGCCTTGCTCAGGGGCCCAAGGTGGTTGACTTTTGGTTGCAATCCAGGGGCTTGGAGTCCTCCAGACTCCAACCCTCCTCTGTAACCACTAGGCTACCACCAGAGAACAAGGGAACATCTCAAAAATTATTCATGCAATAAAAAAAGTACATAGAGAAAAAGCACAACACGAATATTAGGGTCACTGGAAGAGTATTACTGTCACTGGAGAAAAAGGAAAACACAGCTCGGAGACTGAAGTCTGAATTTTTTTCTCAGATATTTTTCTCCAGGGACCCCAATACCCTTCCAATGATTGTAATACTCTTCCACTGACACCAATACTATCCCAGTGACCCTAATACTCTCCAACTGATCCTAATACACTTCCAGCGATCTTAATACTCTTGCAGTGACCGTAATAGTCTTTCAGTGACCCTGATACTCTCCCAGTGATCCTAATACTCTTGCAGTGATCCTAATAATCTTTCAGCGACACTAATACTCTTCCAGTGATCCTGAAACTTTTCCAGTGACCCTAATACTCTCCAACTGATCCTAATACACTTCAGGTGACCCTAATACTCTTCCACTGACACCAATACACTTCCAGTGATCTTAATACTCTTCCAGTGACCCTAATATTCTTCTAAGGACCCTAATACTATTCCAGTGACCCTGATATTCTCCTGTAAATAATAGAAGATTTTATTTATCTCCCAGAGGAGAAATTCAGTCGTGCAGCAGCCAAAACACACACACACTTTATACAAAAAAATTAAAATAGAAATAACCAATAAGTGGTTAAATAATAAAAAGAGCAATATAAAAAATAGAAAAAGAGTATGTACAAGAGAGAAAAAAATAGTAAACACCAAAAAAAAATGGATAATATTTACAAAAAATTTACAAATATTTTCAAAAATACTTGAGGTATAATATAAATATAATAATAATATAATATAAATAACCCTTACAGCTCACAGGCTTGTGCATATTCAACAGTTTCTCACAGAGAGGAACACACTAAGAAACAGAAAAACTGAACATTTTTAACAGCTCAGGGACAGAGAAAGGTGAAAACACCTGACCCTGCAGCTTTAACCTCTTTAACCTGCAGCTCCTGGTTTTAGTCTGGGCAGGACAAAGATCCAGCAGACTGCTGTTTTTATCCCTCAGATAACTCCAAACAAAACAGCCAGAGCAGGAAACTACAGGGCCTTTATGCCTTAAACAGGAATGAGTTTTACATTCCAGGGAAAGCTCGTCCGGCAGGAACAATAGGTTTTGTGGATCACCACGCCCAGAACTGTTGGTTAAAGTTTCCCTGGATGTAAACGTGGATGATCCCAGAGAACCGCTCTCTAAAAGTTCACTTTCAGACACGACTCCGGCACAAACTCCGTCACAAAAGCATGAACCGACTCGACAACTTACCTGAAAGTAGAGCTTGAGAGAGTGGTGTGTTTTCCTGCAGACAGTTTTCCTGCAGTTTGAATTTGGCGCTGGAGCAGCAGATGGACATTCCTCGCTAAGCCACGCCCCTTACGTAAACCGGTGACGTAAGACGTCGCGTCACGTGGACGGCGCACTTTTTTTTAATTTTATTTTATTTTATTTTTTATTTTGATTTTTTTAAAACTTTATCTAAAAGAATTATCACAAAATAGTATACAGGAACAGTATACAAATAAAATACAGAATATGTACCAGGGGTGATGTTTGTTATTCAAGAAGATTATACATATTACACAAGTCTACAGTTTTAATAGCCTTTTCATTTGTTGATTTAGTGATTAATTTTAAGTAAAGTTCAATTTCTTTCTGGAAAACATAAAAGCAAGGGGTTTTCCTTGAAAATTTACTCTTATGAATATGAAATTTGGCAAAAAATAGAAACAGATTTATCAAAAAGTAACATTTTCCTTCTTTCTTAGGGAAACAATGGAAACCAAAAACAACATTTTCCCAATGTAAATTAAAATCTATAGCAAAAGAGTCAATAATAAATTTGCTAAGATCTGCCCATAGTTTTTTCGAATGAGAGTAAAGCCAGAATAAATGAACAACTGTTTCTGGATGAAAATTACAGAAGGAACAATTTGTATTAATGTCCTCTTTTTTATTTTATTGAACACAATTTATAAACAAAAACTACGGAGGAGTATTAGGGCCTGAAGGAGAAAAAATATTTGAGAGGGGAAGATTATTTTTTTATTGTGCACTTGTGAAATGTCGAGAAAAAAGTCAAAATGTCGAGATTAATGTTGAAATACAATTTCAGGAATAAAGTCAAAATTTCCCTTTTCCTCAACATTTCAACTTTATTCACGAAATTTTGACTTTTTTCGCCAACATTTCGATTTTTTTCTCGAAATTGTACTTTAACATTAATCTCGACATTGCAACTTTTTTCACTAGATTTTGACTTTTTTCTCAACATTTCAACTTTATCCACGAAATTTCGACTTTTTTCTCAAAATTTCGACTTTTTTCTCGAAATTGTACTTCAACATTAATGTCGACATTTCGACTTTTTTCTCGACATTTCGACTTTTTTCCTCAAAGTGCATAATGAAAAAAAATCTTCCTCCACTAAAATATTATTTTTATTTTTTTCCTGCCTGGCCTTAATACTCTTCCGTAGATTTGTCAAATGTATCTATGTAAAAGATAATATTTGAGATTTCTAATTTTGGGGGACGCCGCATTCTCTTAGCTGAAATATTTCATTCAAGGCTTCACAGGTTTTATTATACAAAAAAGTCCTACATTTCAAATGGATGGCAAATATTCCTGTACGGATTTTATGTTATTTATTAAGGTTTAATTTTAATAAAATACAATTGAACCAATAGATTCAAAGTAGCTTAAAGACCTTTTCAACAGCACTTAAAGACAGGGAATGGTAATCTTTTAAGGCAAAGTTTTTACAATATATTTAACCATTCCAATAAAATAGGATGTTTATTGATGATTTTTTTTTTACTTTTACATTTAATTCTCATGATGTTATACAGTATGTATATAGGGAAGTGGGGTTTGTGTGAGGGGTGGGGGGTTTGGGCCCTGTTTTAACTTTTTAAATTGTACAATTTTTAAACACGTAAAAAACTTTGTGCTACATATAATGTATGAAAAGTGCTTTATTAGTAAAGTTTGATTGATTGATTGATTGATTGATTGATATTACTGGGTAGAGAGATGGTTCTTTGTAGATACATTCATACATTTCAATATCCCACTATCATCACCGTGGTGACTAATTCATTTGTACATCTGTCAAATATGGATTGCAATTTTCTTCTTGTCTGGTTCGTTACCGTTAAATTGCATTTTTGAAAACAAATGTGTTTGAATAATACAGAATATATTATATCTATATCAGCAAAGTTAATATTTACAATAGGGGACATTGTTTAGGGTCATGGGGGTATTGAAAGTTATTCCTGTTCCCTGATCCAGGAAGGTTGTCGGTTCACTGCAGAGCCACAGAGACAAGCGATAGTATGTGTTTATATGATCTATGAAAAGATGCCAGAGTACGTGAAGAAAACCCGCAGGCATGAGAACAACATGTGGATCTACAAAGACAGAAGAGCTGATGTTCTCTGCTTGGGAGAAGCATCTCATCGGCATAACTGCCCTCCATTGTTCTTAGAGTTTGTTGTGTTGCTTTTTCCCTCCTTTTCTCTTTCTCCTTGGCCTGAGGCTTTTTCTCCCACTAAAGAAGTTGCATGCCATTGTTTATTCAATAATCACTCACGGGTCATGCTCCGGGTCTCTGGAAACCACCTAGAGATAATTTATACTGTAATGGACTCAATATAAATAAGGCTGAGTTGAATTGATTTGAAGAAAAAGTGTAAAACTGTAAAGATATGGAGCCAAAAAGCATCATCCTTCATCCTAGATGAATTCTCTTAGTGAATAACACTCTCATCTTCACACTAGTCATGCAATTAAATCAATATTTAATGGATATTCAAGCAGTTCAATGGGAATGATGGCTTTTCCTGTCAGCGGTGTTGGACGGCATCTCTGCAGACAATCCTGCCGTCTTTGTTGGTGGATGTTGCCAGAAACTGGAAATTACTTTTCTTTTATCCCCCCTTGAATTAAATAGGAAATTATTCCTCACATCTACCCTGTTTGTCAAGTATAAAAACATAACTTGTGTTTCTGTGATTCTGCAGACACAGTGATGTTTGTCATTTTCATATATTAACATCTGATTATGAGCCTTTATTTGCACATTTACACATGAATGGCACACACACACATGCACACACACACACACACACACACACACACACACACACACACACACACACACACACACACACACACACACACACACACACACACACACACACACAGACACACACACACACACACACACACACACACACGGTATACATATAGAGAAACACATCCTATATCTATATATGTAACAGGTGTAGAAAATGGATGGATGGATGGATGGATGGATGGATGGATGGATGGATAGATGATGGATAGATGGATGATAGATGATGGATAGATGGATGGATGATGGATGGATGGATGGAAGGATGATGGATGGATGATGGATGGATGATGGATGGATGGATGATGGATGGATGGATGGATAGATGATGGATAGATGGATGATGGATGGATGATGGATGGATGATGGATGGATGGATGATGGATGGATGGATGGATAGATGATGGATAGATGGATGATGGATGGATGATGGATGGATGGATGATGGATGATGGATAGATGGATGGATGATGGATGGATGGATGGAAGGATGGATGGATGATGGATGGATGGATGATGGATGGATGATGGATGGATGATGGATAGATGGATGGATAGATGGATGGATGGATGATGGATGGATGATGGATGGATGGATGGATAGATGATGGATAGATGGATGGATGATGGATGGATGGATTGATGGATGATGGATGGATAGATGATGGATGGATAGATGGATGGATGATGGATGGATGATAGATGGATGGATGATGGATGGATAGATGATGGATGATGGATGGATGATGGATGGAGGGATGGATGGATGATGGATAGATGGAGGGATGATGGATGGATGATGGATGATGGATGACGGATGGATGATGGATGGATGATGGATGACGGATGGATGATGGATGGAGGGATGGATGATGGATGGATGATGGATAGATGAAGGGATGATGGATGGATGATGGATGCATGGATGGATCGATGGATCATGGATGGATGGATGGATAGATGGATGATGGATAGATGGATGGATGATGGATGATGGATGGATAGATAATGGATGGATAGATGGATGGATGGATAGATGATGGATGATGGATGGATGATGGATGATGGATGGATGGATGGATGGATGGATGGATGATGGTTGGATGGATGATGGATGATGGATGGATGGATGATGGATGATGGGTGGATAAATGGATGGATGATGGATGGATGGATGGATGATGGATGATGGATGGATGATGGATGGATGATGGATGGATGATGAATGGATGGATGATGGATGGATGGATGGATGGATGGATGGATGGATGGATGGATGGATGGATGGATGGATGATGGATGGATGATGGATGGATGATGGATGATGGATGGATGATGGATGGATGATGAATGGATGGATGATGGATGATGGATGGATGATGGATGGATGGATGGATGATGGATGGATGATGGATGGATGGATGATGGATGGATGATGGATGGATGATGGATGGATGATGGATGGATGGATGATGGATGGATGGATGGATGATAGATGGATGGATGATGGATGGATGGATGATGGATGGATGATGGATGGATGATGGATGGATGATGGATGGATGGATGATGGATGGATGGATAGATGGATGGATGATGGATGGATGATGGATGGATGGATGGATTGATGGATGATGGATGGATAGATGATGGATGGATAGATGGATGGATGATGGATGGATGATGATGGATGATGGATGGATGGATGATGGATGGATGGATGGATGATGGATGGATGGATGATGGATGGATGATGATGGATGATGGATGGATGTGTGACAGTAACTCACCAGCAGATGGCCCCATAGACCAGTGTGTGAGTTACTTTCCACAGCTGCAGTGATTAGAGACGTTATCTTTATTTTATTCTTATGAAGCAGTTCAATTTATTCCCTGTAACCGTTAATCTACTTCTCCATATTTTACAGAAACGTGTAGTGCATTAAAATGTTAATAATATAATAATATATGCTGGTAAAAAGGTTTCAGGCTCCTACAGCATCCCGTGACGTCACAGTGACGTGACGAGGCAAAAATCGGTTTGTCATTCAAGGCCATTCTGGACGACATAAAAGGACGATTCGTCCTTGACGACACAGTCATCACAAAGCAATCTGAGCATTTAATCATATAAAAACATCTATATTGTAGCAATATTTATAGAGACTTCAAATTTAAGTTTTCACATGAATCAAACCAAATAAGAAGATTTCTGATCAGTGATTCAAAGCTGCAAGAACGAGCAACATTTCACAGTAAAAGGCTCAAATCCGAGATTAAACGTGTGGTATTTCCGATCACTGGTTGGGCCTGAGGTCACGGCTGCCTGCTGCTCACATCACATTGTTTTATGTGAGTTTCTTGAGTGATTTATTCCAGACGTGTAGACCTTGACCTTCACAACCCTGCAGTCCTTGTCCCCTCGTCACATAAAGAGTAAATGTATAACATGATTTTAACAAGGCTCCACTGTTTTGGTGAGTCAGCAGCTAAAGTTCAGTATAGATGTGGAAACAAGAGATCAAAAATGTCTTCTGATTGTGAATGCTTGTGAAAAAGTTAATTGCTATTCCTTTAGCTCATAACAAAGCTTCTTGGCAATATTATTTTTGTCTGTCTGTCTCAGAAAATTTGAATATTGTGATAAAGTTCTTTATTTTCTGTAATGCAATTAAAAAAACAAAAATGTCATACATTCTGTATTCCTTACAAATCTACTGAAATATTGCAAGCCTTTTATTATTTTAATATTGCTGATTATGGTTTACAGTTTAAGATTAAGATTCCCAGAATATTCAATTCTTTTGAGATAGGATATTTGAGTTTTCTTAAGCTGTAAGCCATGATCAGCAATATTAAAATAATAAAAGGCTTGCAATATTTCAGTTGATTTGTAATGAATCCAGAATGTATGACATTTTAGTTTTTTTAATTGCATTACAGAAAATCACAATATTCTAATTTTCTGAGACAGTCCTGTAGAGTTCTGAACCGACCAGAGGAAGACAGACATGAAGAGCACTAATTGGTGAAATTTGGATGGACCACTTGTTTTTATCATGCATTTATTGCTAAAATGGCTACATTAATCCTTTTACTAATGCAAGGATTTATTAACAATAGTAAAAAAGGAAAATCCAAACATAACTCTAAGATAAGTTACTGCAAAACAAGCCTCACTAACATTATAAATTCAATCATTAACCCACGTCTGAAGCTGTGGTTTTTATTTACTTGCAACGTCAGTGAGAATTTTTGTTGTAGTTTGTTTTATTCAAAGATAATAACAAGAAAAACAGGTAATAAAGTCTTAAAATCCACTTTTGCATAATCGGTAATCAAACACACGTGCAGCCCAGTGTCACCACACTCGCAGGGAACAGGGTCGTCGTAAAGTTCCACCGTTCATAGATGTCTTCATAGAGACTTACATGCCAACGACTGACCTTTGATTGTGTTATGAGGTTAAAAATTAAATATGTACATAATGAAACCTTTTAAAGGGTCTAGTTAACTCCAAATAACCACACAGAGCTTTATAAATACACAAATTGATATGGAATATTGTGTGCTGGTGACGCTGAGCTGTAGCTTCATACTCAAATACAGATATAAGCATTCGGTTTAGTCAAAACATCCCTTTAAATAAGACAAATACATTAAAGAAATTAAATAACTAGGTACACAAAATCTTGGTCAAATTCTTTTCTACATGACGAGTCGTGATGCCTCCACGTCTTCTCTCGTGGGTAAAGGGCGGAGGCCAGGTCACTTCTGCACGGCTTACTTGCAGCACTGTTGGAAGAGAGTTCAGTTATTAAAGGCTCTAGCTTTTGAGAAGCGTTTCTTTGTGCTGTTTCAGTTTGTTTCTGGTACCTTTGTGATTGTTTTCCACCTTGAAACCACGGCCAGAAGCGACGTGAGGAACACGACCACCACCCCGGCTATCATGGGCATCATAGGGAACTTCAGGGTCTTTTCTGCAGAGGAGGAGGAAGAAGACGATTAGCCCTCGTCATATATAATATATATATATAATATATATATATATATATATATATATATATATATATATATATATATATATATATATATATATAAAGAATACATATATATATATATATATATTTTTTTTTTTTTGGGCTCTAGTGGCCCTTTATTCAAGTTGCAGACAGGAAGGGGTAGAGAAAGAGAATGGGGATGACATGCAGCAACGGTGCGGAGGCCGGGAATCAAACCTGCGACCGCTGCAGGAGGACTGTATATATTTATATATATATATATATATATATATATATATATATATATATATATATATATATATATACATACATATATATATATATATACATATATATATATATATATATATATATATATATATATATATATATATATATATATATATATATATATACCTATACCGTATTTTCTGGACTATAAGCCGCACCTGTATATAAGCCGCACCCGCTCTATTTAAGAAAAAAAAAAGATATGCAAGCCGCAAATATTTATGTTGTTAGATTAGATATTTACTACATGTACAGAACGATTTTGAACTGTAAATGATGTACATGTTTGTACCTAAATAGATCCTTTCCTAACAGTGTCTTTTAACACGGCAGCAACTTTGCTGATTAAAACGGGACAGAACCAAGAGAAAATAACCGGTATTTATTTATCTGTTTGAAATCTGCTTCTACCTACTTCTATCTGCTAAAGAAGAAGTAGCGTATTCTTCTTTGCATTTATTTTGTCTTAGTTTTTATTCTAATTCCGGTTAGAGCGCCCGAGCGGTGGAAAAAAATCCACAGAATAGCCGCACCTTTGTATAAGCTGCATGGTTGAAAAACTATGAAAAAGTAGCGGCTTATAGTCCAGAAAATACGGTATATATAATATATTGGGCCGTTTTCTATATTTATATATATATATCTTTTCTATATATTTATATATATGTTTATATATATATATATATATATATATATATATATATATATATATATATATATATATATATATATATATATCCCATATATATATATGTATGCATATACCGTATTTTCCGCACTATAAGGCGCACCTAAAAGCCTTTAATTTTCTCAAAAACCGGCAGTGCGCCTTATAATGCAGTGCGCCTTATATATGGTAATTACGGTAATTTCTGTTACTGTAGTCAGGGGGATTGTGGGTAATGTAGTTGGTGTTGGTGAAGTAACGGCGCTAAAAACGTCAGGAATCGTCACAGACGTTCAAGACAACAGCAGCGACGCTGACTCGCAATTTCCTGTAGCGCAGCTCCATCAGGTAGATACGTAACTCAACCCCAGCCACTATAGTACGGTATTTTACCAGACATTTAGTGCGCCTTATAATGCGGTGCACCTTATATATGGAAAAAGTTTTAAAATACGTCATTTATTGAAGATGCGCCTTATAATGTGGTGCGCCTTATATTGCGGAAATACGGTATATGAAGCCATAAAGCGCCTAATAACAGCGCTAAACCCTCAGACGTGGCTTCAGTCCCCCCGTGCAGCCTGGTGGAGTGACCTCACCCGTCACGGTGACCTGGAACTCCTTGCTGTAGGTCCCGGGGACGGGGTGGGTCCCGTTGATGGAGTAATGCGCCGTGCACTGATATGTGCCTTCATGCAGGCTCTGGTCGGCGCGGTGGACCTGCAGCCAGCTGCTGAAGCCGTCGTTGGTCACGGTGAAGCCCCCCGCTACCAGGTCCACCACGCTGCCGTTGAGAGTCCAGGCCACGGAGGACACGGGGGGGTTGGCCCAGATGTCACACTGCAGGAGCAGCTGGGCCTCCTTCTCCACCGCGACCTGCTCCGACCCAGAGGCTTGTGGGGGATCTGAGGGGACCAGAAACACACATTAATGCCTGTCAAGTCCAGGAGGATCCACATAACTTACATCCACTTGATTTATTTATTAGATTCTACCTATCCGTATGTTTCAAATACTCCAAGCTTGTGGCCAGAAGAAATTTGTATGAATGTGTGAATGTGTGTGTATATGTATAGGTGTGTATGTGTATGTATGTCTTTATGTATGTATATGTACGTATATACACACACACACACACACATATATATATATATATATATATATATATATATATATATATATATATATATATATATATATATATATATATATATATATGTGTACAGGACTGTCTCAGAAAATTTGAATATTGTGATAAAGTTCTTTATTTTCTGTAATGCAATTAAAAAAACTAAAGTGTCATACATTCTGGATTCATTACAAATCAACTGAAATATTGCAAGCCTTTTATTATTTTAATATAGCTGATTATGGCTTACAGTTTAAGATTAAGATTCCCAGAATATTCTAATTTTTTGAGATAGGATATTTGAGTTTTCTTAAACTGTAAGCCATGATCAGCAATATTAAAATAATAAAAGGCTTGCAATATTTCAGTTGGTTTATAATGAATCCAGAATGTATGACATTTTTGTTTTTGAAATTGCATTACAGAAAATCACAATATTCTAATTTTCTGAGACAGTCCTGTATATGTAATTGTATTTTATATATAATTGTATTATATACTATATGACAATGCAACGGGGGCTGAACTTGATAAGCTTTGATTCCTTCAGTTCCTTCTCAAACTTGCACTTCATCGCAATGTGCTATTTTTTTAATATTATTATATACACCGTTTGTTTTTATGCTTGTGCATGTTTAAGACAAATCAGAATAAAATCAAAATCAATATTAACAAACAATCAAACTTAACAGAAAGACAAAACAAAAGCAGCTCCTCATTTATCCCGAACGAGCCTCTGCATCTCTGTTGGAATCAAGAACTTTGTCGGAGGGTCATACTAAAGCTCGGCTTGCAAAAATGTTTAAAACAGTGTCTGAAACAGATCAGGATAAACTACTCACATATGTTTTGGAGCTGCCCCTCTCTAGTTAAATTTTGGTCTGAGATTTTTTGAACTTTATCTAAGGTAACAGGAAGAGCCTTCACTGCCCTGTTTGGTGTGTGTCCTTCCTTGCTCCCTCTTCTGATTTTAGGTGCTGATTTTATGAAATTAAAAAAAATGACAGTGTCTGATGGGTATAAGGGCGTCTCATTTGACCTGGACCCAATGTATATATTGGGCCCTTTTTTATTTTATTTTAATTTATTTATTTTCTCTTTGGAATTATTTAATTATTTTAGCTTAAGTATTATTTGTGTATTTGATTCATTGTTGGTATTTATGTTTATTATGTAAGGTGCTAATGGGGGGGGGGGTTCTGTGAACAGCTAGAATAAAAAAACACTGGCAGCAAGCCGAGCTCAGGTGGCTTTAAATGACTTAAATGACTATATGAAGACATCTGGGACAATCTGGAGTTTAACCATGACTGAAAATGAAAGTAAATAAATAAATAAATGAATAAAGGAAAACCAAAGTAAAATAAAAATGTCCAAAATGACATGATGATGGTTATTAGATTTAATGACCGCTAGAATCAGTAATAAGAGTGAACATACAGGACTGTCTCAGAAAATTAGAATATTGTGATGAAGTTCTTTATTTTCTGTAATGCAATTAAAAAAACAAAAATGTCAAACATTCTGGATTCATTACAAATCAACTGAAATATTGCAAGCCTTTTATTATTTTAATATTGCTGATTATGGCTTACAGTTTAAGATTAAGATTCCCAGAATATTCAAATTTTTTGAGATAGGATATTTGAGTTTTCTTAAGCTGTAAGCCATGATCAGCAATATTAAAATAATAAAAGGCTTGCAATATTTCAGTTGATTTGTAATGAATCCAGAATGTATGACATTTTTCTTTTTGTAATTGCATTACAGAAAATCACAATATTCTAATTTTCTGAGACAGTCCTGTATGTGTGTATTTTATGTGTGTGACGTGTTTCCAACGTGTTTCCAGGGATCAAACTGTTTGACAAACATCTGTATTATTTATTAAAGAAAACTGCAGCATTCCTCCAGGGACTCACATGTGACGTTCAGGGTGACGGACGCCGTCTCTGACGCGTTGCTGCCCAGGTGACACGTGAACGTGGCGTCGTTATCTTCATGGATGGCGGGTGTGACGCACAAACTGCTGGAAGCCTTTTTGTTTTGCTCCCTCAGACTGACGGTGGCGCCGTTCCTGAGCCACACCAGCTCTCCGTCAGCGGCCTCCGCCGTGCAGGTCAGGGTCACGGCCCCGTTGAGCTGCACCTGAACGACGCCCGCGCCGTTGGCTCCGGGGGTCGAGGTGATGTTCACGGCTTGGGAGGAGAGGAGGAAGAAGGTTTATAGTTTATAGTTTTATAGTTTTATTTGGATCCCCATTAGCTGCAGCAAAACTGCAGCTATTATTCCTGGTGTTGACGTCTCAAAGAGTGAAGGAGTGAACACACTGCAAAAACTCACAATCTTAACAAGAATATTTGTCTTATTTCTAGTTAAAATGTCTCATTTTTAGTCAAAGAAATCTCATTACACTTAAAACAAGACTCATCACTGGAAAAAACAACAATTTTCACCTGTTTCAAGTAGATTTTCACTTAAAATGAGTCGAAAAATCTGTCAGTGAAACAAGATTTTTTTGCTTGTAATGAGAAGATAAATCTTGTCCCACTGGCAGATTTTTCTACTTATTTCAAGTGAAAATTTACTTGAAACAGGTGAAAATTGTCAAATAACAGGTTACTTTTCTGGTAATGACTCTTGTTTTAAGTGTAATGAGATAAATAACTTGTTATTTGACAATTTTCACATGTTTCAAGTAAATTTTCACTTGAAATAAGTAGAAAAATCTGCCAGTGGGACAAGATTTATCTTCTCATTACAAGCAAAAAAAATCTGGCAGATTTTTCTACTTATTTGAAGTGAAAATCTACTTGAAACAGGTGAAAATTGTTATTTATTTTTCTAGTGATGAGTCTTGTTTTAAGTGTAATGAGATTTTTTGACTAAAAATGAGAGATTTTAACTAGAAATAAGACAAATATTCCTGGTAAGATTGCACTTCCTCCAGTAGAAACATGAAGATCTTACCACATGTGCGGCTGACGAAGCAGAGCAGCAGGAGGGGAACTGGGGCTGCAGACATTAACGTCATTTTAGATCCTCTTGGATGAACCTGCGTATGAAGGAAGGGTCGTCAGAAAGAGCTCCGATGGACGTTAAAGATTATATACAAACACGGGGAAGTCTGGGTGGAGGTTTCTTCCCGTGCTTGAGTGGGTTTTGTCACGTTGGCGAGGGACCAAACACGTGATCTATTAGGATTTAACTGTAAGGGTTATCCAACCAGCCTTAGGTGGACCCCCTTTATGTGGGACTGCAGGGGCCTGCAGATCTCTGGGGGGCCCAGGGGGGGCCCAGGGGGGACTACTGATGTTGAAACTGATAAAATCCAGAAATTTTAGTGATTTTGATTGTAGAAATAATTGATTAGTGTGATCCCGGTAACCTGCATTGTGTATAATTCTCATTGCTCTTTTCTGTATATGCACAAGGGTTGGAGAGAGCTTCTTTATCTGTTCCCCCAGACCTCCGAACAGTAATTTAAATACGGTAAAACCAGTGCGTTGTATAGGATGAATAGTGCTTTATAAATGTTTTGCCTTTGCTAAAACCGAGATACTTCTGGCCAGTTTGGTTTGAACAAGTTTGATGTGAGAGTTCCAGCTAATCTTTTCTTCAATGATTACACCCAGGAATTTTATTTTCTTAACTCTTTCTATTTGGACTATCTGGATCTATTTGAATTTGAATTTGACTGTTTGATTTGTAATTTCCAAATACCATGAATTTGGTCTTACTTGTGTTTAATGATCAAACAATTTTAATATGCATTTACTTTTTTAGACACTTTTTAACTTTTTTTTCCTGATATGGAAACCGTTTTGGGAAAATGCTGGATCTGCATTCTTGGCCAGGCTTGATTTTTCCTTTTCAAAAGCTTGGGCACAGAAAAAAACATAGGATTCCATTGACTCCTTGTTTATAATGGAGCCAAGGAAATTCACAGTACCACTTCTCTTGAAATCTTAAGGTTAAGGTATAAAGTAACGTTGAGTAATATTTGGCTACTCATCTCTGCACAGCCTACCTGCAACACAGCCGTGCTGCCGTGCCGTCAGGAGCCTTCGCACAGACAGTCTTGATGATTTGCAATTACAGGCTGAGCCTACCGTTAGTTTTTAAACTGTAAAAAGTGGGGGGGACAAAAACATGATTTTGAAAAGTGGAGGGGACATGTCCCCCCTGTCCCCAGTTGAAATTGCGCCCTTGCATTTATGTATAAATTAAATAATATCGGTCCTAAAACTGACCCTTGGGGGACACCACACACAGTGTCCTTCGGATGAGACTCAAGATTACATGAAAGAAAAAAACAGTTAACATTAAACTCAAAGATTTTTCTTGATCAAATAAATCAAAACAACATAAAAGTGAGAAAAGTAGCACACTAAGAAACCATGATACTGAATATTTCTTCTTTTGAACACCTACGTAAGGTTTAATTCCACTGAAACGAAGCAGAACATGTACCTTGTGATCCCCAGGTGAGCTGGTGCAGGTGAGGGGGCACTTACCTGTCGCTGGCTGTTGCTTCCTCTAAATTCCCTCGTGTTGTGTGCGAGTGTGAGGATGTGACGGGCTCTTATACGCCCTTTAAAGCGCTTTTATAACCCCTCTCTCCGTTTAATTGGCTTCGTCATAATTTTATTTGTGTTCCTGTCTACACCCTCCCACCTGGGAATATTTTTATTCTTTTTTATTGTGGCTCTAATGTGCCAACACAAGGTAACTTTTTATTGGCAGAGACACTAAAACCTGTTGGGTGTGGATGTGAAGACGAAACCAGACTTTTAAAGGGAATCTCTTGGCGAAGCTTCCTGTCTCTCCCTGTGAGAGACAGGAAACAAAAATGTCTTGAGAAAGAATTCTGATTCATCTCCTTTTCCTGGTTCCTGGTTTCCTATATCAGATATTTAGATTCTGCAATAATCCATGGTCACATTATCAATAAAAAACTTTATTATAAACCTGAAAGGCTGACCAACAATGAGCTGATTTACAGACTGTTTATAAGGAATTAGTAATTTAAAGAGGACATATTATGTAAAAAATTATCACGATAATTTCTGGCATTTATCCCGATAACTTTCTTTCTTTCTTTCTTTCTTTCTTTCTTTCTTTCTTTCTTTCTTTCTTTCTTTCTTTCTTTCTTTCTTTCTTTCTTTCTTTCTTTCTTTCTTTCTTTCTTTCTTTCTTTCTTTCTTTCTTTCTTGCTCATTTCTTTCTTTCTTTCTTTCTTTCTTTCTTTCTTTCTTTCTTTCTTTCTTTCTTTCTTTCTTTCTTTCTTTCTTTCTTTCTTTCTTTCTTTCTTTCTTTCTTTCTTTCTTTCTTTCTTTCAGACTCATTTCTTTCTTTCTTTCTTTCTTTCTTTCTGGCTCATTTCTTTCTTTCTTTCTTTCTTTCTTTCTTTCTTTCTTTCTTTCTTTCTTTCTTTCTTTCTTTCTTTCTTTCTTTCTTTCTTTCTTTCTGGCTCATTTCTTTCTTTCTTTCTTTCTTTCTTTCTTTCTTTCTTTCTTTCTTTCTTTCTTTCTTTCTTTCTTTCTTTCTTTCTTTCTTTCTTTCTTTCTTTCTTTCTTTCTTTCTTTCTTTCTTTCTTTCTTTCTTTCAGACTCATTTCTTTCTTTCTTTCTTTCTGGCTCATTTCTTTCTTTCTTTCTTTTTTTGGAATTTTTTTGACTGTTTATCGTGAACGGTAAAATATCGGTTTTTGAGGTCTGAAAATACGTCTCAGCATTGTTTTCCAGCCCTCTTCAGAGTACAGAGATTTCTTCATATTCTCTGAGTCTTTCTACGACTGCTGTTAGAAAATGATCAAACTTGTGCCTGAACTCGGACCGGACTGTCAACTCCTCGTACTTTCTGTTCAGCTTTTGAAGTTTTCATTAATTTGTGGAGAAGTGCATCACCTTTTTCCTCTTCACGAGAGAACCATCGCACCATCCTGGCTATCCAGACGTTACACGCTTACACAGATAAAAAAACAGTATTGAGTTCATACGTTTTCTACTTCTTCCTACTCGACTCTTTTTCCAGCACAAAACATTTGCTATTATATTTATTAATTCTCGCCTACCTTGTTCTAGATGGTACATTATTATTAAGTGATTATTATTGTTCTTTTTTATGTTATTGATTTATTGTTCTGCTGTTTTATCTATTTTTTTTTGTGCGTATATTCGAAATAAAAGATATCAATCAGATACGGTGTGTCGCCATGGCAACGTAGCTGCTATTGTCAGGATTTTGAGAAGAGAGAGGACAACAAGAGTGTGACATCACTTCCTCCTGGAGATTCTGGAGCAGATTTGGCTGATCAATAGACCTTCCAGCTGAGAAATAGTTTTTTTTATCAAATATGTCATAATATTCAATCGATCGATTGATTGGGTCACGAAGATCCCAAAATCTGGACGAATAAAGACCCTTGCATTACTGATGTTTTAATGTCAAGGAAATTGATGTTTTATGTGAAGTAGAAAATAAATCATTAAAAAATTAAAAGAAAAAAAATGTCCTCTCAATATATTTGAATATTGTGATTTTCTGTAATGCAATTACAAAAAAAAAAAAGTCATACATTCTGGATTCATTACAAATCAACTGAAATATTGCAAGCCTTTTATTATTTTAATATTGCTGATCATGGCTTACAGTTTAAGAAAACTCAAATATCCTATCTCAAAAAATTAAAATATTCTGGGAATCTTAATCTTAAACTGTAAGTCATAATCAGCAATATTAAAATAATAAAAGGCTTGTAATATTTCAGTTGATTTGTAATGAATCGGGAATGTATGACATTTTTGTTTTTCTTTAATTGCATTACAGAAAATAAAGAACTTTATCGCAATATTCCAATTTTCTGAGACAGTCCTGTATATATGTATATATATATATATATATATATATATATATATATATATATATATATATATATATATATATATATATATATACTCTAAATAAATAATATAAACTGTAAATATATAGTAAGCAAGGAATCAGAGGCATCGCTTCTCCCTCTCTTACCCACTAGAGAGAAGCATTGATCAGCTGAGGAAAAAGTTCCTCATGCTGCTGTTTGCTGTTAAACAGACTATTTCTTATAGTAGTAACTCATCAGCAGACATATCTCATTATTGATCATGTGCATTATGTTATCTGTGGTTGTGTTTTCTTTAATCGTTTCATTATTTGGCATTAACTTCTTTTTAATGATATGCTGCTAGTCTTTGGTCATTTATTTCTTGAATGCATTACATACTCTGGCTCTGCGGGTTTTTGCCCCCCCCACCGCTTCAGGAATCATTATGTGTACAGTTTCATCAAAGATCGAAGGTTATTCACAGTTGCCACATGAGTAGCGGCGAAAGAAGAATGGCCCTTTTTTTTCCCTGCTGCGTTGCACAACCTGCCCGGCTCGTAACCTGTGCACACACATTTCTTCCTCCTCCAACACATCCCAACCTACAGTATTATGGTATGGCTTCCTCCAATCATGGAAATATGATCAACTACTGTGCCGAAACGCACATTATCAACGCTGCACTTCCCCACTCTGTTTGCTGGAGTAGCTTAAGATAGGTTGTGATTGAATTAACCCCGTCGCTCCGACCAGATTATTTATGAACATATCAAGGGTTAAAGGGATAAAGGCAGGTTCCTTGGCTCATGTGACCTGTGTTTTTTTTCTTTACGCAGAAACTACACAAGGAGGGCAAACGTGGGATCAAGTGGGAGTCAAAGTGCAACTGGGAGGCAGATAAGATCTGCCGACTCGCAAACATCCATGCATGCAGCTGATCGAAGCCATCAAAGCTCCACGCACGTGCGGCATTCCTTGACAGCTTTACTCCTGAGCCCTGGAAAAGCCCTCACACACACACACACACACACACACACACACTCACACACACACACACTCCGTGTATTAGCTCCCACAGTAACTCTGAATCAATTAATATCCATTTGACCCCTCGGTCAGTGGACCGCCACGGACTGTCTGTCCAAGTTTTGTGTGTTTTTATGCAGATGATACTGTTACTGTACATATGTAATCACCCCCTAAACTCCCCCACCCTCCCAATCCAGGGTTAAAGTACCTTATTTCTTCTCTTTGTGTTGTTTGCATGTATTAGCAATTACACTAAGAAGTTACACTCCCTCAAACAACATTGAGCAATCAATAACTTTAAAGATGGTGAGCGTGTTGTGCTTCTAAACCCGGATAGGCCACCCCCCTCTCCCTCTCTCCCTCCCTCCATCCCTCCCTCCTTCCACACTCCCTCGGCAGTTCTGTAGCTTTTTCTTCCTCCTCTTTCCCTCCTGTGTCCTCCGTTCCCCCGTTTGAATGGAGCGGCTGGGTTCGTTGGAGACCGCACACCCCTCGCCGGGCGCCGTGCCCGTCGCCCGAGCTCCTCCGGCGAAGGCGACGGGGCCTCCGGGGGACGAGGAGCCAGCGGGGGCCAGCTCCAAACTCTTTTGGTGCTCGTGTGTGAAGCGTTGGCTGCCGCCGGCCTACAGGGACGAACTGTACCACGTCCTGCGACTCACGGGCCCGTTGGTGAGTAGGCAGACGCTGCAGGGACCGGTGTTTTGCCATTCCATGCTCCCTGCCAGAAAATGCTACTTTGTGTTTCTGCGCATGCGCACAGTCGATTTTCAAAGTTTGCATCATTTCTTGCACGATGTAAAAAGGATAATATGGGATGTCGAGTATTTGATCCTTCAAAATCCACTACCCATGACATGAATTGCATTATACTTTGTGAAAATTATAGGATAAAGAGAGAAAAAAAACAATTCTATCGCTTTATTTGATATTCATTCGACTATTCACCTTTATTTAACCAGGCAGGTCATTTATAACACATTCTTATTTACAATGACGGCCTGGCAAGAGACAAGGACCACTTGGGGGGAAACGGACGTGGTTTAAGGAGTAAAACACAATAAAATTGTAGCTCTACAAAGGTAGAAAACCATTAGGGAGCATTTTTTGGCAAACACCAGCTCACCTGTTTCAGTCCTCTCTCTGCACAAGTGCTGCTAAATCTTTACCCAGTCAAGACTTGTGAACTATTATGTGCATTGACTGCAAAATCAGGCCTATACTTACAATGTATGACAGCAATCTTTACTTCGCATGACTGTCTTGCAGCAACTTTGCTGAGTAATGTTAAGCTGCCTGAGTGCAGGCGACAGCAACACGCTGCTCCATCAGTGACGGTCTCTGTTTCCACAGCTGCTGTCTCGGATCCTGAACTTCCTCCTGCCGTTTGTTATCACCATATTCTGCGGTCACATCGGCAACGCGGAGCTGGCTGGATATGCCCTGGCCTCAGCGGTAGGACCCAGACCAAGCGCTTTGAGCGGTGCTAAGACGGTGCCAAGCGGGTGTTTGTCAGTGCCTTTTACTCTGAGCCCAGACAGCAACTAAGTAAACATCAGGGGAAAACACACAGTTACATTGTAAACCAAGGTCGACTGGAACATATTAAGCAACTTGTTATTAAACAACTTGCATGATGGTACAAGCGTATGTACCAATGTTCCACCAAAGCTCTGTGACCTTTAGAGGAGCACATGTGTAATGTGAAGCCGGATATTAAAGGAGCTGTATGTAAGAGCAATAATAAAACAAATCATAAAATTACCCCGATATGTCAACAGACATTTAAAAATCATGTTCATTTCAAATACTTATGTCACTGACAACAGCACTCAAGCCAGGATATTCCAGTTTAAAAAGAGGAGTTGCAGCCCTCAACTGATGTTTATGTTGTCATTTTTTGTTTTGGCCTGAAGCTCCACCCTCCACCTATCTCCCAATCACCAAGTCAGTATTGTTTCTGAAGCTCCACCCTCCACCTATCTCCCAATCACCAAGTCAGTATTGTTTCTGAAGCTCCACCCTCCACCTATCTCCCAATCACCAAGTCAGTATTGTTTCTGAAGCTCCACCCTCCACCTATCTCCCAATAACCAAGTCAGTATTGTTTCTGAAGCTCCACCCTCCACCTATCTCCCAATCACCAAGTCAGTATTGTTTCTGAAGCTCCACCCTCCACCTATCTCCCAATCACCAAGTCAGTATTGTTTCTGAAGCTCCACCCTCCACCTATCTCCCAATCACCAAGTCAGTATTGTTTCTGAAGCTCCACCCTCCACCTATCTCCCAATCACCAAGTCAGTATTGTTTCTGAAGCTCCACCCTCCACCTATCTCCCAATCACCAAGTCAGTATTGTTTCTGAAGCTCCACCCTCCACCTATCTCCCAATCACCAAGTCAGTATTGTTTCTGAAGCTCCACCCTCCACCTATCTCCCAATCACCAAGTCAGTATTGTTTCTGAAGCTCCACCTCCACCTATCTCCCAATCACCAAGTCAGTATTGTTTCTGAAGCTCCACCCTCCACCTATCTCCCAATCACCAAGTCAGTATTGTTTCTGAAGCTCCACCCTCCACCTATCTCCCAATCACCAAGTCAGTATTGTTTCTGAAGCTCCACCCTCCACCTATCTCCCAATCACCAAGTCAGTATTGTTTCGGCATCCGGGTTGCCAGCTCGGCTCTAATTATCACAGCCATGGCAGCCTACGTTCCTGCTGCATTCTGCAGCCTACCTGGCAACCTCTGGTCGGGGGGAGGAGGTGGAGGGTACACGCCGCTCAACAATATTTTGAAAGTGACTGCAGTACCAGTTTTGGCCATTTCTTACAGACGGCTCCTTTAAATCCATGCTCCGATCATAACCGGTGCGTTTTCTGTTCCCGCCAACATTTCTAAAAACCGTCTTTCTCAAAATCAGTCTGAAACCAGTCGAATCAGTCAATCCACATAGGCGTCATAGTTCAGATCAATACATTCGGTGCTGTATTGACGTCATATAACTGGACTCACTCTGCCACCAAAAACGTTTAGAGCAGGGGTGTCAAATGTGCGGCCCGTGGCCGCACATGCGGCCCGCGAGAAGTTTCCAATGCAAAATCGAAATGTTAATTTACTAAAAAGGAAGGCATAAATAATTGCCATGAATCGCAGCATATCCGATAATATATTTCTTCTACAAATCCATCGTTATTCCCAGTACTCGAGTTGAGGGGGGATGAGGGGGGATGGCATCCCCCCCTGAAATAAAAACGGTCCAAATCATCCCCCTGTAAAACTGCCATCCCCCCTTTCCATCCCTTATGTCATTTCATCAATGAATGTGGTTTTACTGCTATTTCAACATTTAGAGTCATCACCAGAAAAATAACACCAGAAAAATAACTTATTTGACAATTTTCACCTGTTTCAAGTCAATTTTCACTTGAAATAAGTAGAAAAATCTGCCAGTGGGACAAGATTTATCTTCTCATTACAAGCAAAAAATCTTGTTCCACTGGCAGATTTTTCTACTTATTTCTAGTGAAAATCTACTTGAAACAGGTGAAAATTTTTGTTTTTTCCAGTGATGAGTCTTGTTTTAAGTGTAATAAGATTTTTTTTACTAAAATTTTAACTAGAAATAGGTCAAATATTCTTATTTTGAGTTTTTGCAGTGATCCATTGTACTTATCCTGTGAAGGACAGAGTCATATTGATAAGTTCAGAAAAGTGTTTTTTATTTTTGTGTTTTGATGTATTTGATGTAAGCCCAGTGGATATTTAAAGCTTACAGAAGGCTGCATTTAACTGCTGCTATGTCATTCCTGCAGTATTTCTGCAGGTGTTTTGGTCACTGCTATTATTTGTAATATATTATATTATTTGTAATCAGCACAAATGATCTGTCCCCATATGATAAAATCCACCATCCCCCCTGATTTTCTTTTACAACTCGAGTACTGCTTGTGCGCCCTTTGATATGGGACACATGTCACAAAGGTAGAGTGTCTCAACTGTCTCAAGCTTTAGTCTACAGTATAATGATAACAAGGCCACATATTCTCAGGCAATTTATAGCCATTAAAGATAAATACAATGTGAGTACAAGGACTTTATAACACCACCTTTTCCTCAACTTTCAGACCATTAACTTCACCACCACTTCAACAGGCTACGGCCTCGGCGTGGCCTGTGACACGCTCATTTCACAGGTGAGGAGTCTCAGGTATCCCTCCATTAGAGCCGGTTGATGAATAAACAGAAAAAACATCTTCATTGAAACCAAGAGGTCAGTTTTTCTTGCTGGGTTTTGCAGACGTTCGGCGGTAAGAACCTGATGCGGGTTGGAGTAATACTCCAGAGGAGCGTGCTGATCCTGCTGCTGTTCTGCCTGCCCTGCTGGGGTCTCCTCATCAACGCTCACAACATCCTCCTCCTCATGCACCAGGAGGGAGAGGTGGCCAGGTAAATCCATAAAACCCACGTGCTGCCCTCAAATTCTGTATACAGATAATTAGAATATTGTGATTTTCTGTAATGCAATTACACAAAAAAAAAATGTCATACATTCTGGATTCATTACAAATCAACTGAAATATTGCAATCCTTTTATTATTTTAATATTGATGATCATGGCTTACAGCTTAAGAAAACTCAAATATCCTATCTAAATAATAAAAGGCTTGCAATATTTCAGTTGATTTGTAATGAATCCAGAATGTATGACATTTTTTTTTTGTGTAATTGCATTACAGAAAATAAAGAACTTTATCACAATACTCAAATTTTCTGAGACAGTCCTGTAATTGTGTTTTAAGGCAAGGCAAGGCAAGGCAAGTTTATTTGTATACCACAATTCAACACAAGGTAATTCAAAGTGCTTTACATCAACATTAAAAGCAGCAAGACGACAGATGAAGAAGCGACAAAATTAGTGGAGCCAATTAGAGAAGATGAAATAAAAGAAATTATAGCTAAACTCAAAAACAACAAATCACCAGGAGCAGATGGTTTTACGGGAGAATATTATAAAGTTTTAGTGAGTGACCTCGCCCCGGTATTATGTAAGCCGGTATATAACTATGTTCTGAATTCAGGTGATCCCCCAGACTCGTGGTCGGAAGCTATTATCTAGGCCCTCCAGAAAAACGCGATTACGCGATCGCATAATTCATTGCATAATCAACCAAATGGCGCAGATTACGCGGGGATAGATTTATTCCTAAAAGGGCGCATATTTCCCGCGATAATTGCATATGTCCGCGCTAAATATGCGATTATGCAGGGATTATGCGGGGCTCGCTTGATTTCACAATTCACATTTTCGCATAAAGTTTGGAAAAGGGGTAAGTGTTGTGAGGGACATGTCGGGACGCCCAGTCGCGACGTGCGGGACCCGTCTGGACTCTGGTCTCCGCGCTGACCGCTGACCGCGTACCACTGCGCACGCTGCGCACGCTCTCTGGCTTGTCCCCTCACCGCGCCGGTGCGCCCGGCAATCACCCGAGCACCGAGCCGCGGGCTGGAGGGAGAGAGACGGCCGGCCTCCGGGCCGCCACCGCCCCGCTCTCCACCTGCGCTCTCCTTTTTTTTTTCGTCTACGACCTCAGATCAGACGAGACAGCCCGCTGAATTAAGCATATTACTAAACGGAGGACAAGAAACTAACAAGGATTCCCTCAGTACAATCAGCATTCTTTTAATCTGTGTTCTTATGTATTGAGTGTTGTATGTTTTTATCATGGACCTCGAGTCTGACTAATAAACGATGATGATGATGATGATGAGTAGCGGCGAGCGAAGAGGGAAGAGCTCAGCGCCGAATCCGCAACTTCCTGCATATTTTGCAACTTTCCGCATATTCCGCAACTTCCAGCATATTCCGCAATTTCACCGCATAAAAGCACATAAAAAACCCGCACATTTAACCGCATAATCAATGATTTTAGCCCGCATAATCAATGATTTTAGCCCGCATAATCAATGATTTTAGCCCGCATAATCAATGATTTTTGCCCGCGTTTTTCTGGAGGGTCTAATTATCACAGTACTACATAAAGAGGGGAAGGATCCCTTGCAGTGTCCTAGTTATCGTCCCATAAGCCTTTTGTGTGTGGACTATAAAATATTAACGTCAATCATAGCAACCAGAATACAAAAATACATAAAGAAATTAATTAAACCGGACCAGACAGGATTTATTACAGGACGCCATGGAACAAGTAATATAAGGAGGGTGTTTAAATATACAGTCAATAGCAATAAAAAATAGACAGTCTTCGATGCTTCTCAGCTTAGACGCGGAGAAAGCATTCGATAGAATTGACCTAGAATTTCTTGAACATACGCTATTAGAAATGGGCTTTGGAGAAAAATGTACCAGTTGGATTTGTTTGCTTTATAAAGATCCCAAATCGAGAGTGAAGATTAATGGTCATTGTTCTGATTTCTTCAGGGTGGAGAGGGGTGTGAGACAGGGAGACTCGCTGTCGCCGATCCTTTTCGCGATTAGCATTGAACCTCTAGCAGAGGCTATTCGCCAAAATGAGGAGATTCAAGGGCTGACGGATGAGGAAGGGTCGGTTCATAAAATAGCACTTTTTGCGGATGACATTTTGGTTATGATAAAACACCCACTTAACTCTATTCCAGCACTCATCCGTTGTCTTGGTGAATATGGGGAAATCTCAGGTTACAAAATTAATCAAAATAAATCAGAGGCAATGATGATCTCGGGAAATTGGCCCGTGCAACTAAATAATGTTGTCTCTTTTCGTTGGTCCAAGCAAGGATTTCGATACTTGGGAATTGTCATCACACCCCATCCCACGCAACTATTCAAAGCCAATTATGATAAACTAATTACACAAATAAGAGGTGACATGACACGTTGGGAGATCCTTCCTCTTTCTCTATTTGGTAGGGTTGAGACAACAAAAATGAATATACTTCCGAGACTCCTGTTTTTATTTCAAGCTTTACCGGTAAAAGTTCCAGTCTCTTTCTTCAAGACATTAAATAAATTGATCTCTAAATTCATTTGGCAGAACAAAAGACCCAGAATAAGACTTAAAACCTTGACCTTAGCAAAAGATAAGGGGGGTTTGGGCTTGCCCGATTTAAAAAACTATTATTGGGCTGCTCAGGTGACTGCAATAGTGTCTTGGATAGCGAAAGACGAGGAAACGGGTTGGGTTGTACTGCCGTTTATTAGTATTAAATCTATTAACAGACTTAAGATTGAGAATGAATGGATCAAACACACCCTGAAAGTGTGGGATACAGTTAAAAAATGGTTAGGGGGCCCAAATTCAATCTTGAGAGCCATGCCGATTTTAGGTAATCCAGAGTTCCCCCCTTCAATAGGGGATGGTGGGTACCGAATATGGGCTAATAGGGGACTTATCACAATAAATCAATTATTTGATGGTACAGTGATTAAATCATTTAAACAACTTCAGGAACAATTTGGACTTGTATCAAATGATTTATACAGATATTTCCAAATAAGACACTATCTGACAAGCCACACGGAGAGAGAGACAGTTAGTAAAAGTCCAAATAAAATTGAACAATATTTTATTTCTATAATAGAGAAGGGTATCCCAAATAAAAAGCATGTATCTCAGATATATAAAAGAATCTCAACTGATACACAAAACACACTGAATATTAAGGAAAAATGGGAATTGGAACTAAATATTTTAATCGAAGATAGTCTGTGGGAAGAATTATGTATGGACAGTCACAAGGGATTAAATAGTCAATTATGGAAAGAGTTTGATTGGAAATTAAAAATGAGATATTTTAACACTCCCCTGAATATTTCTTTGTTTGTCAAGACACCTTTGATTGAAATGTGTTGGAGGAATTGTGGAGGAATTGGGGATAACACACATATCTTTTGGGATTGTCCAATAATTCAAGTGTTTTGGAAAAATGTTGAAGCAGAAATGAAAAATATTGTTAAGGTAAATGTTCCTCTGGATCCTATAGTGTATTTGTTGGGAGCTGTAGCAAAGGAAACGTATAACGCAGAACAGAGATATATACTGCAGATTTTGTTACTGATTGCCAAGAAAATTATTACTGTGAATTGGAAGGACAGTAAATCACCGACAGTAACACAGTGGAAGCAGAGACTGAAGCAGGTTTACATAATGGAACAGATGACCGCAAGGCTACAAATGAAAATGGACACTTTTGACCAAAGATGGGGAGATGTTGTGTTGTATTTGGATACTGATAGAAATAGGTTGTAGTAAAAGAAGGGGAATTGTCTTAATAAGTAATCTTGCTGTCTGTATTAATGTCGACTTAATATGCACTTTTTGATTGTCGGTGTATGGGGGAAAAGTTCTGTTATTTGTGAAAAAGGAAAAAATAAAAAGTTATAGAAAAAAAGCAGCAAGACATAATTAAACAGTAAATAACAAATAAAATGAAATAAAATTATAAGAAAAGAGGTAAATAATAAGAAGCACAAGTTGTTGAAAAGTAAGGGCAGTAGAGTCCAGCAGGTAAACATCACATTCTTAAAATGGCAAGAATTACGTTTCTATACGGTCAAAACGTACAAAGACCGGGTCAAATACAGTATTACAAAAGTAATCTGTAACAATTCGTACAGTGAATTAAACCAATTTGACAATTCTACGTCACAATTCCTGCATTCAGGGCTTATATATAAGAAGCAAACAAAAGAGAGCGTCTCTTTATCTTTAGTGCCGCGGCTGTAATTCTTATCAGCAGTGCTGACTGACATTTGTTTTATCTCGCTTTGTATCTTTATATTGTTCAACATTCAATGCACTTTTACCAAGTTGTTAGATCTACGTTCTGACCTCAAGTGCAGATTTCCAACTTTTCATTGCTTTGTGTTTTATGTTCACTTTATGGATTTAACAGTAAGGATCAAAGCAACGGGGAGGGAGGGGGGGGGGGGAATTCTCAGGGATGTTTCTGCTCAACTCCGTGAAAAATACTTCGTTTTACTTTGTTTTTCTGTGTAAATCTTGTGTTCTTTATAACACATGAAATTTGAATAACTTCGGTGGAGGGTTTTTTGCCTCTTCCTGCACCTATAGTATTTATATTTGATATTTCCTGTATATTTTTAAAACTGTGCAAAACAATAAACTAAACTAAACTAAATTAAATGATTTCCCCTGCTTATTTTCAGGATTGCGCAGCTCTACGTGATGGTGTTCATTCCAGCTGTTCCAGTGAGTGCAATGCATGTGTATGTTGCTCCTTTTTCCATCCAAATGCAAAACATGTTTGTAAATTATAATAGAATAGAATAGAATAATCTGGATCAATCAATCAGAAAGGGGAAAGCACTACAAGATACACCTTAGCAATGACAGTTTATGCTAGCAGAGCATGTCGGGATGCACGTTTTTTTAGGATAAACCCCAGATATTTGTGTTTTTTCTGTGTCCATCTCATCGCTTGGGGACAGCGTTAATAAAGATATGTGCACTGAGAGAAACATATGCAGGGATGAGATGAAATAAGCACCATAAAACGTGTTAGGAGGATAGAGAGGGACAGAAATCATCCCACAAGTCACCAAAGTACACAATCCAGGGTCGATATTTTTACATTTTAAGATATTTCATTGAGTCCCTTATAAAGTCTTTTAAAGTGTCATGAATAGGCATGACAACATTACAAAGAAGTCAAAGCTTTTTGCATCTTAAATATGAAACGCATGACATAAAATAAAGGATATTTTAGGTTTCAATTGCATGCAGATAAAGAAAAGTCCGTGTAAGAACTGCAGCTTTCCAGGATAATGATTAGAGCTTTTTTAATTTGACGTTTGCTGATTTACATTTAATAATAATAATAATAATAATAATACATTTTATTTATATAGCACTTTTAAAAGATCTCAAAGACGGTTCGCAGACACAAAGATAAAACATCGAGAGCAAGGAAATTAAAATAAAAAACTACAGGATAAAAAGATAAGAGATAAAAGATAAGATAAAGGATAAGAAACAAATCACACATTAAAAGCTGTTCGGAAGAGGTGAGTTTTGAGTTCTTATGTCTATGTTATATTCACTCTTCAACATGACTGATGACATCACGAGCAGACGTGCATATTCAACACTCTACTGCAGCATGCTCATAAGATAATTGATAATTGATAATTGAAGGTATTGATAACGAAGCTGCAGAATCTCTCTCATGGTTCCATGACCTTCACTTCTCCTTGTTACAGGCCATGTTCCTACACCTGCTGCAGGTTTCCTACCTTCAGAACCAGGTAAGACGACGAGGGCGTGTTTCAGTAGGACGTTCTTCCTTTTCAAATCAAACACAGGAAAATAAAAGAGGGACCGGATTGCTTCATGTTGCTGAAATAACTCTCCAATCACTGTCTGGAGGTACACCTGTACCTGGTGTACCGACACTGAGGAGTTTAAGCATACCGGTACATTTCATCAGGTATACGAGGTCCATCTTCATGTATAGTCATTAAACTATACATGAAGTATAGTATATAGTATAGGTGTATTGTTTTAATTGCTGATTCATGTCAGCACACAGTGGAACAAAACTTTGTTTTTAAGATAATGTATCTTCATTTTTTATGGCAATTTCATGTTTGGAGCCATAATCAGGTGAAATACAGGAGCAGAGGTAGATAGAGTAGCCAAAAATTGTACTCAAGTAAAAGTACTGTTACTTCAGAATAATATGACTCAAGTACAAGTAAAAAGTAGTCATCCAAATAATTACTTGAGTAAAAGTAAAAAAGTACTTGGTGAAAAAACTACTCAAGTACTGAGTAACTGTTGAGTAACGTCTGATTTATTTTTTTAACACAACCATTCAAACTAAAATTAAATCAATAAAATAATAAAATAAATTAAAATGTATAAAAAATTTAAAATAGCTTAAATTAAAATAATCTTAAAGTAAATTCAAGTACTTTAATACATAATAAAATAAATAAAATAATAACAGAATAAAAAAAATTAATTAAGCACAGATAGCACAAAATTTCAAGCCTTTGTACTTTTCTTTTTTAACCAGAACTAGAACAAGCCCATGAACTCATAGAAACTCTGTGTGTGTTTGAGTCTGTGTAAATGTGACAAAACATGCAAAAACAAACATTTTTCCCAAAGAATCACTCAGTGATGTCATGAGATTGACGCGTACGTGGATAAAAGGGATAAAAGAAAAGTAACAGCTCAACGTAGCCTAATGTAGCGGAGTAAGAGGAACAGTTTCTCCTTCACAAATCTACTCAAGTAAAAGTAAAAAGTATAGTGATTCAAAACTACTCCTAAAAGTACAACATTTCCCAAAACTTACTCAAGTAAATGTAACGGAGTAAATGTAACTCGTTACTACCACCTCTGGTCAGCACACAGTGGAACAAAACTTTGTTTTTAAGATAATATATCTTCATTTTTTATGGTAATTTCATGTTTGGAGCCATAATCAGGTGAAATACTGGAGGTAATATTGCATGATGTGTTTCAGACATGCAGGAACTCCTTAGAATCAGTTTCACAAACAGCTTTATTTGACGTGATGTGAAACGTTCCCAGGACTCAGAATTTCACTTCATGGCTTTTTTTAAAACCCTTGTGCTGTCTTTGGGTCAAGGGAGGGTGAAGGGAGAAAAGAAGGAATGAAGGAAGGAAGGAAGTAAGTAGGAAAGGGAGCAAGGAAGGGAGAAAAGATGGAAGGAAGGAAGAAAGGAAGGAAGGAAGGAAGGAAGGAAGGAAGGAAGGAAGGAAGGAAGGAAGGAAGGAAGGAAGGAAGTGAGGAAGAAATGAGAAAAGAAGGAAAGAAGGAAGGGAGTAGGAAAGGGAGTAAGGAAGGGAGAAAAGATGGAAGGAAGGAAGGAAGTCAGGAAGGAAGGAAGTGAGGAAGAAAGGAGAAAAGAAGGAAAGAAGGAAGGAAGTAGGAAAGGGAGTAAGGTAGGGAGAAAAGATGGAAGGGAGGAAAGAAGGAAGGAAGGAAGTGAGGAAGAAAGGAGAAAGGAAGGAAAGAAGGAAGGGAGTAAGGAAGGGAGAAAAGATGGAAGGAAGGAAGGGAGAAAAGATGGAAGGAAGGAAGGAAGGAAGGAAGGAAGGAAGGAAGGAAGGAAGGAAGGAAGGAAGGAAGGAAGGAAGGAAGGAAGGAAGGAAGTGAGGAAGAAAGAAGAAAAGAAGGAAAGAAGGAAGGAAGTAGGAAAGGGAGTAAGGAAGGGAGAAAAGATGGAAGGAAGGAAAGAAGGGGGAAAACATGGAAGGAAGGGAGAAAGGAGAAAAGAAGGGAGAAAAGGAAAGAAAGAAGGGATGGAAGAAGGAGGGAATGGAGAAAATAAGGAAAAAGGAAAGAAAAGCAAAGAAGGCAATAAAGGAACGAATGACGAAAGGGAGGTAGGAAGAAAAAGGAGTAAAGGAGGGTAAAAAAGGAGGAAAAGAGGAAAGGGAGAAGGAAGGAGAGAGCAGGAGGAAAGAAGGATAGAAGAATTGGGTCATTTTGACCCAAAGACAGCACAAGGGTTAAGTCTAGATTCCTTTTGGGGAAACAAATGCATGAGCAACCCCCAGTAAATGATGTGTTGTCTCTCTTTTCCTGTTCTTTTCCTGACTTCCTTGTCCTGTTTGTGTGTCAGGGAATCATTCTGCCCCAGATGTACACAGCAGCAGCAGCCAACGTCTTCAACCTGGGGATCAACTTTCTCTTAATCACCGTACTCGAGCTGGGGGTCATGTAAGTTCCCCCCCTAACTTTTGATATCAGGTCTTAAAGGTATTGTGACATAATTTTTAACATGCTTTTAACACTATTAAAAGTCTTGGCCAATATCCCTCAAATGTGTCTAAAAGAGTGTAACAAGAAAAACTTCACTCTAGTACTCCATGCCTGGCTTTTTATGACGGTGTTTTTTTGCGCCGTGAAAAACGCTTCCTTTTCCCCCTTTCCTGTCAATCATTGCTCCGCTCCTCCTCCAAACCTCCTCCAACCAACTGCTACACACTTCTGCCGTCTCCACACACACGCGCGCACCGAACCACAAACACCCACACACACAGCCCAGACAGGGCGACTACAGCCTGGGGATGTCCGTGACCAGAGGACTGGAAGCACCGTAGCTCCCCGCAAGCAATACGCTAACAGCGGCGTCGGAGAGTTAAGCCGGGAGCGACAGGCGAAGCATGCACGGAAAAGCAGCACGGCAAAGCAGTCCACTGCAAACAATCACAAAAATAAAGGCATGCGAAGCAGCACTGTCCCCTTATCTTAAGTCCAGTCAGTGGCCGCGGGTCTTTTTAGCAGTTTTCCTCCGGTGATTAGAACAAAAGAGGCTCTAAACAGCTCCGTGTTAAGCCTGATTTATGGTTCCGCGTTAAATCGACGCAGAGCCTACGCCGTAGGGTTCAGCGTAGGGTGCGCGTCGCCGCGTAACCCTACGCCGTAGGCTCTGCGTCGGTGTAACGCGGAACCATAAATCAGCCTTTATGGTGCGCTGGAGAGGAGAGGAGGCAGGGAGCTGGGTGGAGGGGGCGGTGATTTAGCGGGTCGTTACGTAACGATCCGCCACCAAACCAGGTGCGCCGTTTTTGCACAGTTATGCGGAAAATCCCAGAAAGCACACAATACACTGAATGTTAAAAGTTTGTTTTTTTGGGGTGTAATTGATGTCAAGACACCCAACAAAACACAAAACATCAAGAAAAATTTGTTTTTCATGTCACAATACCCATATAAGATCAAACACACTTCTCAAACGGTCTTAGCTTGAGAAACGGAGCGACTTAGCCGTCCAAGGAGGAGAGGAATTTGGGTGAATACGTGGACGTTTGGAGAGAGGAGGAGGTCAGAGAAGTCTATTCAGCCATCCCGGCATGGTGCCGTTTGTTCTGTTTTACAAATTGATTCAGCAGTGGGAGAAAGTTTGTTTTTTTTCAACTTTATTTAGAATCCAAAGCAGCTCAGGGCAGAGAGAGAACTGTGACAGGAGTTCATCGTCTTCCAGCTGGATAAACATTAGATCCATCAGGGTGTCTCTCCTCTCCCTCCCACCCCCCAATCAGACACCCAGCTGCTCGCTGCCGAGGCTTCACTTCCACCTTCCCCTATTAGTCTAGGAACAAGTCCTCAAAAAAGGGCTTTAGTTTTCCAGATACCCCTACCCGAGGTAGAATCAACCACAACAATGATTTTTATTATCTTTAGGGTCTCCTATTAGTTCAGCCACCTGGCATTCCCCTCTCCAAATATGAAAAAAAGAAAAAAAAAAGAGTACAAAAAAGTAAAAATTCCCCTCTCCAAAAATGAAAAAAAAAAGTACAAAAAAAGTAAAAAAACAGAATATACAAATTTATATATATATATATATATATATATATATATATATATATATATATATATATATATACCAACATGTTCGAAACGGAGTAGGATTGAAGTAAACACAGTAACCCTTTCTTTTACAGTACAGTAATAACCAGGTAATACCATGGTAATTACAATGTAATTACCTAGTAGTACCTTGTATTTACAAGGTAATTACATGGTAACTACCGGGTGATTTACCCAGTAAGTACTAGGCAATTATTAAGTATTTTCTTGTACCATGTAATTATGTGTATTTACCATGTAATTACATGGTAAATACCTGGCTGTTTAAACTTAACATTACTAGGTAATTACAAAGACATTAGATGGGAACTATGAGGGAAATTACAGGTATTTACTAAGTTAATATTGGTAACTACCAGTAAATTTTCCATGTAATTACTCTGAAATTACATGAATTATTTCTAAGTAAGTACCAGGTAATTACTAAGTATTTTTCTGCAAACTACCAGGAAATTATAACCTATATTTGAGGAAGTTACCAGCTAATTACACTCTAATGACCATGTAGTTACCTTGTATTTACTATACATTTCATGGATAACTACCGGGTATTTACCCATTCATTATTGATTTATGTATTATCAATGGATTGGTGCAGGTACCCCCGAGGGTGTAAATGACTCTATTGACCTTGTAATTAACCTGATAGTTACCATGTTTTACCTGGCAATTGGCAGGTACTTACCTTGTAGTTACTTGCCCAGTAATTCTATTTCCTAAGTATTTACCCAATAAGTACAGAAATGTTTTACTTTTACTCAGTATTTAAAGTGAAACTGGACTGTAAAAGAAAGCGTGTGTTGTTTCCATAATATTACCTGGTAATTGTAGATTATAATTATAAAGATTTGAACAATTGGCAAAATGTCGGATAATTAGCTCCCCTTTACCCCGCAATTAGAAAGTTGGACCACACCCCCTCACACACACCCCCTCACACACACCTCCTCACACACCACCACCACCTTGTAACAAATACGCCAAAACAGGTGATCTGTCAAAGACTTTTCTTTTTCATCAAAAGGATAAAGAAAAAAATACAAAGTTCTGTATAAAAACATATTGTACAGTGTAAAACGTATTGCATAGTGTAAAACATAAAACTAGGCACAGTGTTGAAAATATAGGTACATTCAGTCAAATCAATGCAACAAATAAAAAATACAGTGCATTCAATAACGATATGACAACATATTTAGATCTCAAACTGGCATGTCAAGGACCCCAGTATTATCTGCATTTGGCCATCACCCTTAATCTAAATTTTTTTTCCAGAGACCCTCACAGAAGCAGATTTAAGACATGTAAACAACAAAAAAATGGGGCGAACCACAATAAAATAACTTTTCATAAGTTTCAACACTAAATATGACAAGTTAATCATTTGCTTGCATATTTTACCAACTCTGGAGCAGCGTTACCCTGCGTTCACACTGAAAGCGTCACGGGCGTCATAGGCGTCCGGCTGTAGCCAGTAGTCAATAGCATCCAAGACAACTAAGTAATAGTATATTTTATAGGGATTTATGTTTTTCTGATAAATGAGATAAAAGTGAAGGAGTCCTATATGTTCTTATTATCAAAAAGTAAACGCCTAAACTAAAGGTATGATTACAGTGCTATATTTCACTATTTTCTCAGGCAAATCATTTGCTGACTGTTTGATGATGGTGGACAGCCACCTGGCTCATACCTCAGCAAGTTTGATGCAGAAAAGTGTGAGCATTCTCAAGTTATGGCCTTTTTTTCCTCACTTTCCCCCTATTCAAACTGGGCCAATTTGACCCCTTTTCAGGGTTTGGAGTAGTTCTAAAGAAGAGCCAAAAAAACTAATTTCCCCGCAAAATAAAAAACCACAACATCCAATTTCACTAACAGGAGACCCTGAACATAATAAAAATCATTGTTGTGGTTGGTTGTACCTCGGGTAGGGGCCATTGTTCCTAGACTATATCTTTATACCACAGTGTAACTTTGCACTTCCTCTGTAACTAGGGTTGCCACCCGTCCCGTAAAATACGGAATTGTCCTTTATTTGAGAAAAAAATGTTGCGTCCCGTATTGAACTAATACGGGACACGATTTGTACCGTATTTTCATTAACTTTTACACCATATTCTAGTTGAATTATTGAAATAAATGAACCTTTAGACCATATTCTAGTTGAATTATTGAAATAAATTAACTTTTACACCATATTCTAGTTGAATTATTGAAATAAGTTAACTTTTACACCATATTCTAGTTGAATTATTGAAATAAATTAACTTTTACACCATATTCTAGTTGAATTATTGAAATAAATTAACTTTTACACTATATTCTAGTTGAATTATTGAAATAAGTTAACTTTTACACCATATTCTAGTTGAATTATTGAAATAAGTTAACTTTTACACCATAGTCTAGTTGAATTATTGAAATAAGTTAACTTTTACACCATATTCTAGTTGAATTATTGAAATAAATTAACTTTTACACCATAGTCTAGTTGAATTATTGAAATAAATTAACTTTTACACCATATTCTAGTTGAATTATTGAAATAAATTAACTTTTACACCATATTCTAGTTGAATTATTGAAATAAATTAACTTTTACACCATATTCTAGTTGAATTATTGAAATAAATTAACTTTTACACCATATTCTTCACCTGTAGGCTATATTATACATTTGGGCTGATGTGGACATACAGTAGCATAGGAGGCTATTTCAGTTGCTAGTATGGTTGGCTGTCTGTACAGTCATTTTAAACTTGAAATCAAAGCATTTTGTTTTTTTATATAAAAATTTTATATAAAAATAAACACATTTTTATTCAGTTTAGAAGTTTTGGGGCTTTTTTTTGGCTCCTGCGCTGCTGAAATCAGGGCGTCCCTTATTTCTATTTCTGAAAGGTGGCAACCCTATACCACGGTGTAACTTTGCACTTCCTCTGTAACAGATGCATCCTAAACATGCTGCACTTTTCATTAGTGTCACTTGACATCTGCGGCTCTTCTAGTTGCAAAATGAAGCTGTTCTGTTGTGTGTATTTACAGGGGATCAGCAATTGCAAACAGCCTTTCTCAGATCATGCTTTGCCTGCTGTTGTTTGGCTACATCAGATGGAGGAAACTCCATCTGCAGACGTGGGGAGGTGAGATCAAACGCCAGCGGACTGAGCAAACATTTCAGACGTTAATCTGGGTCAGATGAGGGATGCATGTGTGTGAATCTGTCTGAAACTGTCCTCAGGCTGGTCCACTGACTCTCTGCAAGAATGGGGCTCCTTCATGAAGCTGGCGGTTCCCAGCGCTTTGATGGTCTTCTTTGAGTGGTGGATCTGGGAAATCGGAGGCTTCCTCGCAGGTCAGACTCACGGTTGTGTTTCCATCATCAGAAAACATGTTGTTGACTATTTACCTGGATAATTATTTATCCTAAAGATGGCTATAACCACCACTCGTTAACCCTGTGATGTCTGATTCTTTATCCCATCAGGTGTGCTGGGAGAGACGGATCTTGCCGCCCAGCATGTGTTATTAGAAGTAGGAGCAATAACTTTCATGGTATGGTTGGCTATTATTATCATTATTATTATTATTATTATTATTATTATTATTATTATTATTATTATTATCATTATTATATAGATAATAATAATTCTTATCATTATAATTATAATAATATTTATTATTATTGTAATCATAATTATTACAATATTTATAATAATAATTATAATAATAATAATTTATTATTATAAATCTTCTTCTTCTTCTTGTTATTATTATTATATTTATAATAATCATTCTTATCATTATATTTATAATAATAAAAACAACAATTATTATTATATTTATAATAATAACATTATTATTATATTTATCATAATAATAATTATTATTATGATTGCAGTTATAATTATTATAATATTTATGATAATAATATGTATTATTATAAATATTCTTCTTCTTATTATAATATTTATTATAATAATAAGTATCATATAATGATAATATGTATTATTATTATATAATTTATTATTATAAATATTCTTCTTAATAATAATTTATTTATTTATTATTATTATTATTATTATTATTATTATTATTATTATTATTATTATTATTATTATTATTATTATTATATTTCTGCCTTTTGGAAATGTGTTGTTGTTGTTTTGTCCCCTGTAGAAGAACCATCATTGACATCAGTCAGTAAAACATGTTTTTTGTAGTTCCCTCTAGGCGTCCATGCGGCCACCTGCGTGCGTGTCGGTAATGCGCTGGGCGCCGGTAACACCGAAAGAGCCATCGTTACCTGCAAAGTCTCCTTAATTCTGGCAGGTATGAAGACGTATGCACATGGTGTGAGGAAATGAGCTGTCATCAGCTGTGATCCTCCCTGCGGGGGCGGCTTTAGATCTCAGGGTTTAGTTTTGCCTTGTCAGCACAAATATAAGCAGAAAATAGATACCAGCCTGACTTTATTGCTAGAATGTGTCAGATATTTGTGTGAACATGCATGACCTGTACGAACCTGTGGCTTCGCTGTAGGAGTGCTTGCAGTGGTCCAGGGTGTTGTCCTCGCCAGCTGTAAGTCCGTCCTCGGCTTCATATTCACCTCTGACGTGTGAGTTTAAGACCAGCACACTTTCATCCGTCCTCTCTGAAGGAACTCTGTGTTGATGATCTCATTTTCTTATATTTCATCTGCAGCACCATAGTGTCAATCGTGTCAGAGAACTTGACCCTCTACATATTTCTTCAGTTCTTTGACGCGCTACTGGTAAGTTTGCTGTTCTGGTCTTGTTCCACGAGTCAAGACATTCACAGAGTTTATTACAAATAATTTAAAAACACAAATACAGATAACAATCAATCAATAACTTATGAATAGGGACCCAGTCACACAGCAAAACTATAAATTACACATATAATACATATACATATACCTTATAAAAAAGAAAAAACATACAATAAAACTTCCTCAGATTTCCTAGATACAAAGATATTCTTGTAAAAATAATACATCAGGTATTGGTACATGAACATAATTTAATAAGAAGAGACATAATTTATTAACAATTTTTGTTTTAGTCTCTTTTTGAAAATTGAGAGAGATCCAGACTCTTTTATAGCATTTTATATCAATCTCATTCCAAATTTTTGGACCTTTGCAGGTTACTCTGAAACTTGTACATTTCTATGAGGGGCCGTACAAGCCATAATTCATTCTGACCCTCTCACACACATACATTCTCCTTTCACATACATATATTTTCACTTTCACATAAGTATATTTTCATTCTTACACCTATACATTTTCACTCTCATATTCATACATTTTCACTCTCATATTTATACATTTTCACTCTCACATTCATACATTTTCACTCTCAAATTGATACATTTTCACTCACACATTCATACATTTTCACTCACACATTCATACATTTTCACTCTCATATATATTTTAACACACACATTCATACATTTTGCTCTCACGCACAACTATAAATAATATATGTATGTAAGAGAAGAATATATGTATGTAAGAGAAGAACATATGTATGTAAGAGAAGAATGTATGTATGTGAGTGAAAGTATAGTGGAAACGGAAGGAGTATAGTGGAAAAGGAAGGCAGGTCATTTATCGCGCTGTGATTGGCTGAGAAGCTTGAGGAGCGTCATCCGGGTCACAATAAGCATGGCAGCGGGAGATGAAACTCATAGGTCGTTTCCGAATTCGGACACTACCGCACTACATGCTACATACTGCAAAGTATGCACTGTATACTGCCTACTAAATGAACGATTCAGTACGCTGCTCCAGCAGACCGTTCACACAGCAGTGTGCTACAGTGTATCCCAGAATGCATTTCGCACCAAAACGTCCGCGAAAGCTGAGATTTAAAAGCAGACTAGAAGCTGTTTTAATTCCAGCTGTAGCGCTGTTAATATGCCACTTTATTACGTTTTAACATCTTTTCAGGAGTAAAAGTAACCGTTAAATCCCCACCCTGGGCTCAGTTTATCCAAATAACGCCTGTTAAGAAATTTGATCCGATGTTCCGGGGATCAAAAAAATCTGTTTCTTGTTATTTTCATACAAAAGTACGTTTTTCAATGTTTATAATTATTCACAAGTATGCAGTGTCATAACTACATCTCTGATGTTCATAACAAACCAAACTGTTTGAAAATCTGTTGAGAATTGAGCAAGTTAAGGTTGTTTAAGCAGTACATGCACCATTAAACACAATGTTATGAGTGACCGAGCTCTCCTGTGGCAAGATGGCCGCCACGTGACGACGTCGCTCTGCATTGGCAGCAGCGCGGACGAGTCATCTAGCCTTTATATATGTCTATGGGTCTGATGCATGCTGCGGATTTTTTTCTAAATCAGTAAAACATCCGGGTATTTTTCGCACACTGCAGATTTCCTTCTGTTCACATACAGCATACTACTTACTACACTTTGGCCAAATCAGTGTATACTTGTAGTACAGTATGCGAATTCGGAAATGGCCATAGTCGTTCAATACATTGTAAGACGTTATTAAAAAAATTGCGAATGTCATTCTCATTGCTACTTACTCCTGAAATGCAAAACTGCACTAGATACGAAAACACAATGACTTTTATTAGCATGATTGCTATGCATGATGCTATTTAGCATCAGGTTAGGATAAGATGAGCAAGTCTTGCGTGAGAGTGAAAATATATGTATGTGAAAGGAGAATGTATGTGTGTGAGAGTGAAAATATATGAATGTGAAAGGAGAATGTATGTGTGTGAGAGTGAAAATATATGTATGTGAAAGAAGAATGTATGTGTGTGAGAGGGTCAGAATGAATTATGGCTTGTACGGCCCCTCATACATTTCAGTTTCCTTTTCTTTCCCTTTAAAAGTTGTTTTCCCCTTGTGGTGTGTTCATGAGTGGGAGCATAAATGGGGATGAGATGACAGAGTCTGTCATTGAGTATAAACACTACATTGTACATTACACAGGCATTGTGGAAAATGTTACACTCAGTAAGTTTCAGAAGCTTCTATCCATAAAAAAGAGGATCAGAGGGAGCATTAAATTTGCTCAATGATATAACTCGGATCACTTTCTTTTGTAAGATCTGTAATTTTTCAACATAACTTGGATATGTATTACGCCATAAAACATTACGATAATTTAAATGAGGTTCAAATAGAGACCGGTACAGAGTTAGGAGAGCTTCAAGAGGAAGAAAATGTCTCAGCCTATAAAATAAGCTGACATATTTAGATAATTTCTTTGATAGTTCATCAATATGTTTCCTAAAGTTTAAAAATTCATCCACATATATTCCCAAACATTTAATAAATTCTACCCTCTCAATAGCTCTACCATTTATCTTTATTTGTATATGTTAAATATTACTTCGGTTTCTATTTGAGTGAAGGAGTCCACCTTGGTCAATTCTTCATTTATAAGGTTTTGGAGATATTCCAGCTTCTTATGTGAAAGAAATACGTTTGTGTCATCCGCAAAAATAACTTTATGCAGGATGTTAGAGGAGTTCTCAAAATCATTTACATATAATGAAAAGAAGCGGTCCTAGTATCGAACCTTGTGGGACTCCATGTTAAATGGTTTTACATTGTGATTTACTATTATTTACATTTATGTATTGCTCATTTACGACATAGAACCGTGTCGGACTTATCTGCTACCCGGAGCTGTTTGCTCGCCGGTTCTGAATAAGTGTCCTCTTTGTCTCTGCCAGTGCGTCTGCTCAGGGATTCTCATAGGAAGTGGGATGCAGAAAATTGCTGCCTTGTCCAACCTGGTGTGTTACTACTGCATCGGCCTGCCGGTGGGGATCGCGCTGATGTTCACCGCCAAACTCAGGATATTAGGTTGGTTCTTACGAATAATGTGATGTGTGGAAAGGTCTAAAGATGCTCACCAAAATTGTGTATTTTAAGAACGTCAAGAACTTCAGTGCTGGATTAAGCAATAACTTTTACTGCTTCATCTTCGTCTAGAAATAATGTCTAGAGCTTGATAAATTCATGCTCATTTAAACTTATTATTATTATTATTATTATTATTATTATTATAACCAGTACTGGAGTTGAGGGGGAATGAGGGGGATGGCATCCCCCCCTGAAATAAAAACGGTCCAAATCATCCCCCCTGTAAAACTGCCATCCCCCCTTTCCATCCCTTATGTCATTTCATCAATGAATGTGGTTTTACTGCTATTTCAACATTTAGAGTCATCACCAGAAAAATAACACCAGAAAAATAACCTATTTGACAATTTTCACCTGTTTCAAGTAAATTTTCACTTGAAATAATAGGAAAATCTACCAGTGGGACAAGATTTACTGTATCTTCTTATTACAAGCAAAACAAATCTTGTTCCACTGGCAGATTTTTCTACTTATTTTAAGTGAAAATCTACTTGAAACAAGTGAAAATTGTTGTTTTTTTCCAGTGATGAGTCTTATTTTAAGTATAATGAGATTTCTTTACTAAAATGAGACATTTTAACTATAAATAAGATTTTGAGTTTTTGCAGTGATCCATTTTACTTATCCTGTGAAGGACAGAGTCATATTGATAAGTTCAGAAAAGTGTTTTTTATTGTTGTGTTTTGATGTATTTGATGTAAGCCCAGTGGATATTTAAAGCTTACAGAAGGCTGCATTTAACTGCTGCTATGTCATTCCTGCAGTATTTCTGCAGGTGTTTTGGTCAGTGCTATTATTTGTAATATATTATATTATTTGTAATCAGCACAAATTATCTGTCCCCATATGATAAAATCCACCATCCCCCCTGATCTTTTTTTTTACACCTCGAGTACTGATTATAACCTTTATTTAACCAGAAAACAAAAGACAAGAGAGTCCTGGCCAAGACAGGCAGCAGCACAAACACAAAGTTGCACAAACAAACAATAACAAAACAGTTAATAACAAATCAGAAATACAGATCACAAACAAAATCAGCAGTCAGAGCATCTACAGCCAGTTGAACTTGCTTCCAAGTCTTTCAGAAGAACCTTAAAAGCATCAAGTGACACCAGATTATTCAATGTTACGATTTTCTGCAACTCATTCCAAGCAGAGAGGGCAGCAGAGCTGAAAGCCCTGCCAGCTTGTCCAGTGCGGATCCTTAGTACAGCCAATAAAAATAAGTCCTCATCCGAAGATTCTGCCTCTCAGTGCTTTTTTGAGAGAGATTCCTCCCCAAATAAGCTGGAAGCAGGTCGAGAATGGCCTTATAAACAAAGACGTGCCAATTTTATTTTATTATGATAGATTTTAAACACAGTTGCCAAGGATTTACATCGTATCTCATCTGTTACATCCATGATGTAATGTACAGTTTTATTCAGATCCAGCACATATCTGCATCATTGTTGGGTTGTTACTGTTACTGTATCAGACACAATAGGCCGAAGTCTTTGTTATGTTAATAGGCAAGGCAAGTTTATTTGTATAGCACAATCCAACACAAGGTAATTCAAAGTGCTTTACATCAATATTAAAAGCTGCAAGACACAATTAAACAGTAAATAAGAATTAACATTAAATAAAATGATAAGAAAAGAGGTAAAATAATAAAAGCACAAGTTGTTAAAAAGTAAGGGCAGTAGAATACAGCAGGTACATCTCATTCTTACAATGGCAACAATTACGTTTCTATACGTAAGACCGGGTCAAATACAGTATTACAAAAGTAATCTGTAACAATTCGTACGGTGAATTAAACTAAATTGACAATTCTATGCCACAATGACTGTTTCCAGGTCTTATTTCACATAACTGACGAGAATTACGTTTCTATACGATCAAAACATACAAAGACCGGGTCAAATACAGTATTACAAAAGTAATCTGTGCCGATTCGTGCAATGAATCAGACCAATTTGACCATTCTACATCATAATGCCTGCATTCAGGGCTTAGCTGCAATAGCTGCATTTCATACACCTGTAGCATCTGCACGTAAACGTGTCCCACCGACGATTGTTCATTTGCAAGCTTAGAGCACTTCTTCACCTTGGCTGGAAGATAAAAGCAAACTCACTGATGTCTGTTAACTTTTAAGACCGTTGCTCAGGGGCGAAAATCCCGTTTCATAGTTAGGGGGGACAATAAACAGTAAAATTTTAGAGAATAAATCCAGGGGGGGACAAGGAATAAAAGTTTTAGCCTTCCTTTAATACAGCATTTTGACATTTTCATCTCTATCTCGCAAACAGGCAGAAGACCTTTCTTAGAGCAATACAAAACAATGGTATTAGGTGGAAGGTGGCAATAATACAGCACATCTGACATAATACACTGCAAAAACCCCAAATCTTAACAAGAATATTTGTCTTATTTCAAGTTAAAATGTCTCATTTTTAGTTAAAAAAAATCTAATTACACTTAAAACAAGACTCATCACTGGAAAAAACAACAATTTTCACCTGTTTCAAGTAGATTTTCACTTAAAATAAGTAAGTAATAAGTAAATCTGCCACTGGAACAAGATTGTTTTGCTTATAAGATAAATCTTGTTCCACTGGCAGATTTTTCTACTTATTTCAAGTGAAACTTTACTTGAAACAAGTGAAAATTGTCAAATAACAAGTTATTTTTCTGGTGATGACTCTTGTTTTAAGTGTAATGAGATTTTACTGTTTATTATTATTTTCGATTTCGGTTTCGGCCACAAATTTTCATTTTGGTGCATCACTACTAAATACTACTGCATTGTTCCAAAATTATTAATTCTGTCTCAAATTATTCTAGGGGGGGACAGCTTTACTAATGGGGGGGACTTGTCCCCCCTCTCCCCCCCGGGATTTTCGCCCTTGCCGTTGCTCTATCTGATGTCATTTTTGAGACGTTGCAGAGTTTCTGCAGAAACTGAATCCACTTCTTTAGGTTAGACATGAAGCTTTGCAGAACCCAGTTACAGAACATGTCAGGTTTCGCCTGCGTCGCTTTTGCAAACCGATCCTTGAACATGTTCCCATCCTTCCGTCTTCCAGCAGAAACAGAGATGTGGTTCCGCCCTGAGACTGCAGGTGGTGCTCTGCACATTCAAACCAGAACTACCCCACAATAGTGATGTTTTTTGCTCATGACATGTCTCTGAACATATGGACATGTTAACAAGGTCCAAAATGAGATTTTTATGGCCAGGTGGAATTCAAATAGCTTAAAATATAGTGCAGGCACAGAATTGTATCCTTTTTATTTGATTTTATTAATTAAACCAATAATAGAGGGGTCTTGAAATCTGGGCCTCGAGGTCCTGTGGGTTTTTGGACGATTCCCAGCTCTGATAAACCTGATTAAAATGAATCTATCACTCTATTGACCCTTTCATTTGAACAACTACATATTTCAGCCATGAACGCGACCCCTGCAATGATGCAACAGAGACGAGCAGCGCGCTACTAAGATCTGATCAATATAAATAATAACACGTCTCCCGAGTCCTCTACATTCAGTTAATCTGTCTTTCTCTATGTGAAATAAGAATACGTTTTTGGGAACTAGACGTCTTTATTCTGAATGTAGTGAGAGAGGAATGTGAAGGGCCAAAGGCCAGGATATGATCTCCGGACGTGATCCCGGGCCTTTTGTGCAGCCTGTTCCACCTACGGACCAAACCAGTACACCAAGCAAACGTTTAGTTAGAGTACAGTTACTCTGGTAAACAGACATGTGTATAAACGGTCAGCTTTAAAGGGGACCTAGTATGAAAAACAGGTTTTTTCTTGCTTTAACATATAGTTGAAATGTTGAGAAAAAAGTCAAATGTATTCAAATGTTGAATGTATTTTAACTTTATTCTCGAAATTTCGACTTTATACTTGAAATTGTATTTCAACATTCTTCTTCTTCTCCTTTCGGCTTAAGGAAGAAGAATGTTGAAATACAATTTCAAGAATAAAGTCGAAATTTCGTGAATAAAGTCGAAATTTCGAGAATAAAGTTGAAATAGAGGGTTTGCATTGACGTCACTTTCCCACTGGACCAGCCCCCTTACTCGCACTGAGTGGCAAAAACAGCTGCAAATAGTGGAGAAGACGTGATAACAGCCAATTATCGGCTTAAATTAGCGTCAGTTGGACTTGACAGTGACCCGTACAGTTACCCCAAGAACCAGTGGTCCATGGACATTAATATTTGGTACAGTTACCAAGAACCAGTGGTCCATGGACATTAATATTTGGTACAGTTACCAAGAACCAGTGGTCCATGGACATTAATATTTGGTACAGTTACCAAGAACCAGTGGTCCATGGACATTAATATTTGGTACAGTTACCAAGAACCAGTGGTCCATGGACATTAATATTTGGACACGAATCCAGTTTCCTGATATTAATATGGACTTAATTTCTACGCCGGGGAAATACACGAAGCAAAGCTTGAAGGCGTACAAAAGTCTTGACGCTTGGTCCTACTTCAGGCAGGATTTGTTGTAGAAATTAAAGTGATGAGGACACCGAACTTTATGATTTGACCGTTTAACGTTAGCTACCCAAAAATCCGACATTACCTGATACAAAATGGGAACCACAAATCCACGTTTCGGTGTCTGGAATCCAGTTGTTTCTGTGAATTGCAGCGATCCATTTGTCTCTCTTAAGCTTATTTTTCGGCAGTCTGTAAAACGATAACTCCGATTTCTTGCTAAATCTATGAGTACAGTCGATCGCACAACAGCTCTTTCCCATTTTAGATGTTTTCCAGTTGCTCAAACTGAAAGTTTACGCTGCCACACAGTCTTTCTGACACTCAGTCTTTCTGACCCTCAGTCTTTCTGACACTCAGTCTTTCTGACCCTCAGTCTTTCTGACACTCAGTCTTTCTGACCCTCAGTCTTTCTGACACTCAATGGGCGTAACCTGCCGTGAAGCCGCATCTGTGACGTCATGCGACTTCCCTCTATAGGTCGAAGGAAGGAGAAGGACGAGGAGGGAACGTTAAAGGGGACCTATTATGAAAAACATGTTTTTCTCTTTCTTTAACATATATAAAGTGGTCTCCCCTCAGCCTGCCAACTCAGAGAAGGAGGAAAGCAACCAAATTCTGCAGTGTCTGTACAGCCGCCCGGATGAGCCGTCCAGTGTGATGTGACTTCTTTCGTTACGTAACGACGGGCGCAATTTACATAGTTTGGCCTCCGATGCGTGAAACCACGCCCACAACTAACTCCGCCGGTCGGAGCTTCCACCATTTTTTCGTAGCGGTGTATCGCGTCATTCAGGCAGCCAATCAGCACAGAGCCTTGTTACAACCAAAAACGTAATAACGTCCAATAACGTAATAACTGCCAATAACGTATATATATCGTTTTTCATATATCCGATCATTTCTCTTTTGTGTAAATTCTTTGTAATTTTCCTTTAATTTCTATCATTTATAGATTTCTAACTGCTCATTTGTATATTTTGTTTTTATAAGTATGATATTAAATTTTATGTTAACTATAGGTGGAGGCACCTGATAAGCTCTTTTGAGTTTTCGCCTCTTCCTGCACTTTAATTTGTAAAGTTGGTAATTTTATTTTTGTAATGTTTAACTGTGCAAATAAATAAATCTAAAATCGAAATCTAAATAACGTAATAATTTTGGCCATTTCAAATGTAATAAGGCCAATAGTGTAATAATGTGCCAATAATGTAATAAAACTTTTGAGCCAATAACGTAATAACTTTTTGCCGATAATGTAATAAGGCATTACATTATTGGCTGGTTATTACGTTATTGGCCTGGTATTAAAAAATTATTACAGAATTATTACATTATCGGCAAAAAGTTATTACATTATTGACTCAAAACTTTTATTACATTATTGGCACATTATTACAATATTGGCTTTATTACATTTGAAATGGCCAAAATTATTACATTATTGGCAGTTATTACGTTATTGGCCGTTATAACGTTTTTGGTTGTAACAAGCCTCATTATCATAGCCCCGCCCACTCAGAATCCTGCATAGATAATGAGGTTAGAGAATGGGAAGATAAAGACATGGCTCAGAGGCTGAATTTCTCATTTATTTAGCAAAAACAATCAAAAGCTTGTTTTTAAGACATTCAAGGCCTGTTTAAAATAGGTATTAGATGCCATACTAGGTCCCCTTTAAGCTTTTTGATGCTCACCTCATGTTAACATTAACTTCACTGACACAGTAACAGCAAACCTTTTTTTGCCCGGTACAGACATAAGCTGGAGCTTTTTTCTTTCTTCCAAAAATCCACTTGTTAGTAATCAGCGTGTGGCCTTGCTTTTTTGTGACGTGTCAGGTTTTGCCTCCATCATTCACACGACGTAATACGCTCACGTTAAACCCCCTGGGTCCTTCAGCAGCTTTTCCTTACCTGTCTTCCCTGCAGTCCAGAGAGCTACTAGGTGAACAAAATAAACAAAACCACAACTTCATGTCAGCTTTACATGCTTGTTTGACTGCTTTTTTTGTACAACTAGTGCTATTTCTGTTGTTTCGTTTCAAGTAAATATAAAACCTCTAATGAGTGTGTGTCCAACCCATCAGGCTTTTGGCTGGGTCTCTCCGTTGCTATTTCTTTCATGGTGGTTTTCTACCTGATCCTGATCTCTAGACTCAACTGGAAAAAAGTAACGCAGAAGGTAAGATACTCCCTTCTTCCTCTCAAAACACTAACACCTTCACAATGGACTGCCTGCATGAATAAAACCAGAGGTGTCAAGTAACAAAGTACAAATACTTTGTTACCTTACTTAAGTAGAAATTTTGGTTATCTATACTTCACTGGAGTAATTATTTTTCAGACGACTTTTTACTTTTACTCCTTACATTTTCACGCAATTATCTGTACTTTTTACTCTTTACATTTTAAAAACAGCCTTGTTACTCTATTTCATTTGGGCCTTTATAAAAAGCTATCCAGTTAAATTGCTCCATCAAGATAGAGTGAATTTGGTTGTGGTTGTTTCAGATGTTCTTGTCCAGTTTTGTTCTTACATCCGTTCCCTCAGATTCCTGCAACTAAACTTGGATGTACATTCCAATAAAGGTTAGGATAAATGATAACATGAACATGAAGTTTGACTTTTTGCACCATTACAATACTTATAGGCAACTAGTCATCATATCTACTGCTCTCTGAAACACATGTTAATGCTCAATAGTACACATATATGCTTCTTTAATATATTTGCATTATACTAAGATGCATTCATTTTCAATGGCTTTTGTCCTTAATGGCTTTTTTCCCCCTTACATTACTTTTACTTTTATACTTTAAGTAGTTTTGAAACCAGTACTTTTATATTTTTACTTGAGTAAAAAACTTGAGTTGATACTTCAACTTCTACAGGAGTATTTTTAAACTCTAGTATCTATACTTCTACCTGAGTGATGAATGTGAATACTTTTGACACCTCTGAATAAAACGGGGACTGTAAAGGGACAGGTCTGTCCAGGACCAGAGGTTGCTGCAAACACAACATATGTGTTTGCGCCCAAATGACAAAGGATCCAAATAAACTCCAAATCCAAATAAACTGACAAGACTGAAAAATGTCATTCCCCCTTAAGTGATAGGTCCGTACAGACAATACGAGCTCATTCTGACTTTGTGTGTGTATCAAAAGTGTATACAAAGGCGTGTTTGTGCAGGCACTTCCGTCCGGCTGCTGCTCTCCGGTGATAAGTCTGTATACATGGGTGTCATGTGACATCATCATCAGGACCCGCTTCCAATGAGCCTTCTATCTGCCGCCGTGGGCTGCGATAACAGCTAATCTCAAATAAATGGTTTAACCTTTTACAACATCCCCAAAAACCCTGAACGGGTTCGCTGCCATCAGGAGGGATCGCTGGACCCAAATACGGAAAAACCTTTTTAAGCTTTCACGAGGTGGTTTTTCAGACTTAATAATCCAGTTTATAGCAAAAGTGTCATGGAAACACTATTTTCTGTATTTGCACGTCTCTGGCAGCGCTGCATCTGATGTAGCCGGTCGATCTGACGCCACCAGAATCTAGTTTCCAGCTGTTTTTGGCCTCATTGATACGATGATGGACTATAACACTTAATCCTTGAATAGTCATGTGACTGACAGCAATCATGATTATTTATCAGACTAAAGATATTTTTATCTTTTTTTAAATTTTTTTTATTGAATTTACAAAAAAACAATGCACATTATACATTAAAAATTTTCATCAAAGAGCACTGAGCGACCAATGAGTAAAACAAAAACAAGAAGATACACAGCGAAAAGAAAAAAAGGAATAAACAAACAAACCAAAAGAAAGAAAAAACGCAAGTGGTCAGTCACAAATTAGGGAACAAAGATACTTCTGAAGATGCTGGGCTTTTTGGATTGTGCAAGATTTTAAATATTTTTTGTACTGACTTATTTTGTTTAAATATGCAATAAAGATTGTTTAATTTTCAAAAAGCGACATTTATGAATAAAAAATTTAGCCAATATAATTAAATTATTAATCCCAGTTATAACCTTGTTTGTACAAATAGACAATATATTTTGGAATGAAAGCATTATATGTTAAAAAATCACCTCCAGTTTCCAACAGATGCGTCATGGACCAGATACCTTTCTCCATCCAATCTTTGTAAAAGAAGGATTTTAAAGATATTTTTATCTATCTTCTTCAACACTGACTTTTTGCATTTCATTGTTTTGAAGAGTTATGCAGAGTTTGCAGGATGAGTTACGGAGAGTTAGGAGAAATACGCTTATTCGAAAAACACCATTCAATGGAAACACCGACCCAAAGCCGACACAATAATGTGGCCAAAAGCTTATGTTATCATTTCATGGTAATATCAATGTGATTGACACCCATGAATAAGATAACTATCAATATCTACTATCAAGAGATGCAGAAAGAGGAGAGTTCCTATTTCATCATAAATATGCGAGTACCGGTCAGCTAAAATGAAAGCAAAGTCCATGAACGAGTACAAACAGAGCGTTTAAAACACTTTCTATACAAACGTGAAGTTAAATTGACTTTGGTTGGTCTCTAGAGACGCTATCGAGTGGAACGACATTCTCAAGTCTTGTCAGAGCCTTAAAAAGGCTCTTTATTTTAACATTAATATGCCTTTTTGCTGCAAACATATTTTCCATCCTAACTCAAAACTGCTTTGATTCACGCCGTTTTGGTCACTTGAGGAAGGACCATCTAACATTAGGGCTAGAATTGTTGTTTTAACTCCAAAATTTTAACTTTAATTGGGGAAAGATTTTCTGCACTGCGCCTACAGCAGCTGAACAGCAGCAACAGTTAAAAATTTTTTTTTTTAATCTTTTATCTACCTAAAAAAAAATGATGTGATCTAAAATGTGTAAAAGAATGCCCCAAAATTCAAAAGAAACATTAGATTTCAAGCTGGCTTGCAGACAGAAGAGTAGAGATTTGGACCACTGCACTCCTTTCTTTGGATTTTGAGTTAGGTCGTTTATCTGTTATCTCTTTGTATGTGTTGATTTCTCTTTAAATGTGGTTCCAGGCTCAGCTGCGAGCGGGAAAGACCATGGGGTTGACACCGAAACGTCCTGGCAGTACAATCCTGAATGAAGGGATGCTGCCGGACATCGCCGGCTGCGTGGACACGGTGAGTGTGAGGTTCCCGCCGAGCTGCTGTCTCCACGAGTTATTAAAGCAGACGTACGACGGAGAGGCTTCTATGGAAGAGTATCAGGGCCAGGCTGGAGAAAAATAAAAATAATATTTTAGAGGAGGAAAATTTTTTTTTCATTATGCACTTTGAGAAAAAAATAAAGTCAAAATGTCGAGATTAATGTTGAAGTACAATTTCGAGAAAAAAGTCGAAATGTAGAGAAAAAAGTCAAAATTTCTTGAATAAAGTTGAGATGTTGAGAAAAAAAGGCGAAATTTCGACTTTATTCTTGAAATTGTATTTCAACATTAATCTCGACATTTCAATCTTTTTCTCGAAATTGTATTTCAACATTAATTTCGACATTTCGACTTTTTTCTCGACATTGACTTTTTTCTCAAAGTGCACAATAAAAAAAAAATCGGTAGCCCTTTCTTTTACAGTACAGTAATAACCAGGTAATACCAAGGTAATTACACTGTAATTACCTAGTAGTACCTTGTATTTACAAGGTAATTACATGGTAACTACCGGGTTATTTACCCAGTAAGTACTAGGTAATTATTACGTATTTTCTTGTACCATGTAATTATGTGTATTTACCATGTAATAACATGGTAAATACCTGGTTGTTTAAACTAAACATTAGGGTAATTACAAAGACATTAGATGGGAACTATGAGGGAAATTAGAGGTATTTGCTAAGTTAATATTGGTAACTACCAGTCAATTTACCATGTAATTACTCTGAAATTACATGAATTATTTCTAAGTAAGTACCAGGTAATTACTAAGTATTTTTCTGCAAACTACCAGGAAATGATAACCTATATTTGAGGTAGTTACCAGCTAATTACACTTCAATGACCATGTAGTTACCTTGTATTTACTATACATTTCATGGATAACTACCGGGTATTTACCCATTCATTATTGATTTATGTATTATCAATGGATTGGTGCATGTACCCCCGAGGGTGTAAATGACTCTATTGACCTTGTTATTAACCTGATAGTTACCATGTTTTACCTGGCAATTGGCAGGTACTTACCTTGTAGTTACTTGCCCAGTAATTCTATTTCCTAAGTATTTACCCAATAAGTACAGAAATTGTTACCTGGGTTTTACTCAGTAAGTAAAGTGAAACTGGACTTTAAAAGAAAGCGTGTGTTGTTTCCATAATATTACCTGGTAATTGTAGATTATAATTATAAAGATTTGAACAATTGGCAAAACGTCTGATAATTACCTCCCCTTTACCCCGCAATTAGAAAGTTGGACCACACCCCCTCACATATACCCCCTCACACACCACCACCTTGTAACAAATATGCCAAACCAGGTGATCTGTCAAAGACTTTTTTTTTCATCAAAAGGATAAAGAAAAAAATACAAAGTTCTGTATAAAAACATATTGTACAGTCAATCAATGCAACAAATAAAAAATACATTGCATTCAATAACGATATAACAACATATTTAGATCTCAAACTGGCATGTCAAGGACCCCAGTATTATCTGCATCACCCTTAATCTCAATTTTTTTTAGATTTGAGACATGTAAACAACAAAAACACTGGGCGAATCACAATGAAATAACTTTTCACAAGTTTCAACACAAAATATGACAAGTGAATCATTTGCTTGCATATTTTACCAACTCTGGAGCAGCGTTAGCGTGCTCGGACAGGAACAGGAAGTTAAGCTTCGTAAATAACGGAAGTAACAGAGGAAAAACGGTGCTCTTCAAAATAAAAGCATAAAAATAAAACGTAAAATGACAGAAGTGCTTAATTCACTCTGCACGTAATCTGCTAGACTATAAATTTGTAGATCTGCTATTTTTCAGCTGGTGGTGCTCTGTAAATGGCTTTCTTTTACAGTCCAGTTTCACTTCAATTAATGGGTAAATATCAGGTAATTATTTCTGTGCTTATTGGGTAAATACTGTAGCGATCAGGATGTATCAGAAGGATGAGGAAGCGTAAACCAGTTTAACAGATTTATTATCTGTCACAGAAATGGGTTACTGATGGCCGTAACCACGCCAAAACAATAAAAACCCCGCTGAGTTTACTCAATCAGCTGTTCAACTCCGCTCAACAGCTGTTCAACTGACGCGCCTCCTAACGGGCGCCGCTCAGCCGCTCTACGCATGCGCACACTCACACTCACACTCACAACTCCCGGGCTTACCCCGCCCCTACCTGTTCTCTACCCACAGGCTTAACATTAAACAGAACATCTGAACATGACAACATTACTAACATAACTGAACATTACTGCAAGGTCGCTACATTACCCCCCCCTTACTAAGTCCCTCGCCCCGAGGGGTGGCATAAAAAGTCTCTGAGGTGGCCCGGGGCTCTTCTCATTCTCTGAGGCCGCCTTGGGGTGAACTCACGCGGCTGCACCTGCAGTCTGGGAACATCCTGCCTAAGAGCAGGGGGTGAGTTTGTGGGTGGGGGAGAGTGTGGGGAATCAGAGGGGGACACAGTCACTGAATCCGGGGGTGTGACTGCCTGGTTTCTCTGAGAAGGTGTAGGGGGGTTGAGGCGCTGACGTGGGCGTGCATCACCTCTGTATGGGGCCAGCCTGTCTCTGTGGAGGACCACCCGTCTCCCTCTAGGTGGCAGCTGGACCCTGTAGACCACCTCTCCCAGCTTCTCCAATACCTCACAGGGGCCCACCCAGTGACAGTCCAACTTAGGGCACCGGCCCTTCTTTCTTCTTGGACTATACACCCACACCAAGTCCCTGACCTTGAAGTCCCCCCCTCTAGCTCTTGTATCGTAATTTCTTTTCTGTCTCATGCCAGCCTTCTGTAACTGGTCACGGGCAAAAGCATGTGCTGACTCCATCCGATCTTGGAGCCTCCTGGCGTATTCCGGTCCCGGTGGGACTGTCGGTGTGTCTGGGGGTCTGCCAAGAGCCATTTCTGCTGGTGTCCTTAGCTCTCGCCCCAACATGAGCAGGGCTGGTGTGCATGAGGTGGAATCCTGCACAGCCGATCTGTAGGCCCATAGGACGAGAGGGAGGTGCATGTCCCAATCACGCTGATGCTCCGCGGTGAGGATAGCGAGTTGTTTTGCCAGAGTCCTGTTGAAACGCTCGACCAGTCCATCACTCTGCGGATGGAGAGGAGTAGTCCGTGTCTTTTGCATGCCCAGCCGGTCACACATAGCAGTGAACACTCTAGATTCAAAGTTTCTACCTTGGTCACTGTGGATGACCTCAGCCGCTCCGAATCTGGCAAACATGCCCTCCACCAGAGCATCTGCCACGGTCACCGCCTCCTGGTCGGGTATAGCATATGCCTCTGGCCATTTTGTAAAATAGTCCATAGCGGCCAGGACATAACGGTTCCCCTTTTCTGTACGTGGGAACGGGCCCATTATGTCCACTGCCACCCTCTCCATCGGGGCCCCCACTGCCAGCTGTTGAAGTTGGGCACGTGACTGATCAGTGGGACCTTTGTGCGCTGTACAAAGGTCACAGCGACGGCAAAAGTCCTCAACATCCCTCCTGAGCTGGCCCCAGTAGAAACTCTGGCGGAGTCGACGCAGGGTTTTGGAGACGCCAAAGTGTCCTGCTCCCGTGGTTCCATGAGAGGCTCTAAGCACTGATTCCCTCAGAGCTCTGGGGACCACCACCTGCCACCTCTCCTCCCCTGTAGCAGTCTCTTTCCAGGCTCTCTGAAGCACTCCATCCATCAGCCGGAGAGCCTCAAACTTTGAAAACAGTCCTTTGGTGGCAGGCGAGCACCCAGCGACCTCATTCCACAGTGGCTTTTGTCCTGACTCCACCCACCTCAGCACCGGGTGTAGATCAGCATCCTGTTCCTGCTGCGCTCTCCAGTCAGTTGGGTCAATAACCTGCGTCTCTCTGCAGACCGGCCCGGCCCCATGGTGTGTGTGATCTTGCTCCTCCCCTGCCCGGAGCTCTTTCTCCCGATCCTCTCTCTTTTCGCAGTACCGGCAGCCGCTGGGAGCACAGGGACGCCGGGACATGGCGTCAGCATTGGTATGGCGAGCCCCAGCCCTGTGCTCCACTGTGAAGACGTATGGCGCCAGCTCCTCCAACCAGCGTGCAATCTGCCCCTCAGGCTCCTTGAAAGACATCAACCACTGGAGGGCTGCGTGGTCATTCCGCACCGTGAAGGGCAGGCCGCACAAGTAATACCTGAAGTGGCTGATTGCTCTCACGATTGCAAGCAACTCTCTGCGTGTCACACAATAGCGCCGTTCCGCCTTGTTGAAGGTTTTGCTGAAGTACGCCACCACTTTCTCCCCCTCTGACCCCACCTGACTCAACACTGCCCCCATCCCAACATCACTGGCATCTGTGTCCAGGACAAACGGTAGGTTGAGGTCTGGGGGGGTGAGGATGTGAGACTCCGTCTTGGCCTTCTTCAAAGAGCTGAAAGCCAGCTCGCACTCAAGAGTCCAGGCAAAATCACAGTCTTTCCGTTGCAGGCAGAACAGGGGTGCGGCTATACAGGAGAAGCCGCGCACGAACCGCCTGTAATAAGACGCAAGTCCAAGGAAACTCTTCAGCTCCCGTAGATTAGTGGGGGCTGGCCAGTCCTTTACTGCCCGCACCTTGTCCTCCAAGGTGCTGATGCCTTCTCCTCCGACTCTGTGTCCCAAGAACTCCAACTCTCTCCTCATGAAGCAGCACTTGTCGGGGTGGAGCTTCAGCCCCGCTGCTGCTATCCTCTGTAGAACCTGTCGCAGAGCTCCTAAGGCCGCTTGGAAGGAGCTCCCGTGGACCAGGATATCGTCCAGGTAGACCAGGCACTTCTGTCGGGGGACGTCGGCCAGCACTTTTTCCATTAGCCGTTCAAACGTGGCCGGGGCGTTGCACAGGCCGAAGCAGAGAACTCGAAACTGCCACAGCCCCCGTCCAGTGCAAAAAGCTGTCTTTGGTCTAGCTTCAGGACTGAGGGGCACCTGCCAATACCCGCTGCGCAGGTCTAGGGAGGAGAACCAGGACGAGCCGGACACTAAGTCCAGACACTCGTCGATGCGGGGCAGCGGGTATGAGTCTTTCTTGGTCACACTATTCAGCGGTCTGTAGTCCACGCAGAATCTCATCTTTGGACTCCTTTTCTTATTTACCATCACAACCCCCGAGGCCCAGGGGCTGTCAGAGGGTTCAATGATGCCGGTTGACAACATCTCATCAATAGCACTGTCTGCTGCTGTCTGATGGGCCAGGGGGAGGCGGCGGGGGCGGGTTTTGATGGGCCGTGCATCGCCTGTGTCAATTTCGTGCTGCACCAAGTGTGTCAGGCCCACCTCCTCTTCCGTCAAAGCAAAAATGTCCTTAAACTCCCACAATACCTGCCACAGCTCCTCCTGCTGCTCAGATTCCAAGCTATCACAGCTGCGTTTCCACACCTCCCTCACTGCTGCCAGTCTGTCCACTCCCAGACTCCCAGCTGTGGGTTGTTGAGTGGGGGTGAGGCTGGGGGCGGGGCTGGGGGTAGCATTGGTGTTGGGGGGCATTGCTGCAGGAGGGGGGATTTGGAGCGGGGTGTGTGTTTCAGCCACTCTCGAGGTTGGTGGGTGTGGTGACGTGGCTAGCGTGGGGTGCACCATTTCAACTGTGGGACCCCCTGGAAAGGCCAGTGTGTTCTTCCCCAGATCTAGCACACAGCGAGCAGCCCTCAGGAAGTCCAGTCCTAATATACAGGGATCCTGTACTTCTGCAACCCACACCCTAAAAGACACTGACAGCCCCCCCACCCGTATAGCCACAACCCCTTTCCCAAGCATGGGGGCTAACCCACCAGTCACTGTTCGCAGCTTCACAAGAGTGGGTGTCAACTGTGTCCCTGCTGGAACCACGTCCGGTCTCATTAATGTAGCTGTGGAGCCGGTGTCGACAAGGGCCGTACATGGAGCCCCTGCCAGGGTGACTGGAACATGGCAGAAATCCCCCATGTGAGTCCAACCAACGACCCTCACAGATTCAGCGATGTCATCTGCTTCTGGGGGGAGTGGAGCCCCGCTCCCCCGTCCGTGCGGCTGGGCTCCGTCCAATGAAATCAAGGCAGGGTGGGACACCGGGGTGGGGGTCTGTGTCGTCCCATTTACACAGACCCGGGGGCGTTTCCCTGAATATCAGCACGCCTGGGGCACCTCACGCTTATATGGCCAGCCTGGCCACACAGCCAACACACAAGGGGGCCCCGGCGAGGGCGGGTGCCGCTCTGTGGTGATTGTAGAGACACAGCACGGATCAGTTCAGTCAACTCGGCCGCCCATGCTGGTTTCTCTTGTCCTGGGTCTCCCTGCATCGCCGTCCTCACAACAGGGTTGCTCTCCGGGTGGCCGCCCTCTACTGCTCCTCCAACGACCTCTCTCTCCAACGCCAGCTCCAGTGCTTCCTGCAGAGAGCGGGGGTGTGCCAGTTGAGTCTGGATGCGCAGCTCTCTTGGGGTTATGGCTCGGATGAACTGGTCCCTGGCCAGCTCGCTCTGCACCTCAGGAGACATGTGGGCGTATGCTCTCCGTGCCAGGGTTTCAATGTCATTAGCCAATATGCGGAGCGGCTCCCCTGGCTGTCTCTGTCTGCTTGACAGCTCTGAACGCAGCACACCAGGCTGGCTGCACTGACCAAACCGCCGCTTCAGAGCCCCAACCAAGGCCCCATAGTCCGCCCTCTCGGATGGGCTGAGTAGGAGCAAACAGGATAAGGCTTCTTCTGTAAGGCACAGAGCTAACTGGAGTGCCTTTTTGTCCTCAGACCAGCCCACAGCCTGAGCCAACAGTTCAAATTGAGCCTGGAAGGCTTCCCAGTCCGCTTTACCATTGTATTTCGGTGTTTTCACCTGGAACTGGTTATAATGGGCGCCACCATCCTTGGTTACATCCGGCACCACGTCACTTTCGGCAGGAGCTCCCCTGCTGGAGCGCCGCCCCGCGCTGGGTGAGTCGAAACCGGCAGCAGCAGCCAGCTCTATGGCTGTCTGTCTAAGGCGAGACAAACGTTCTGGGGCATTGTCATAATCACGCCATACACCGTCCATCCCCTCCTGTTTGACCTTCTGGCGAGCTCCGGATCGTTCCTGACGTGCTGCCATTACGTTTAACTGGCGAGGAAGAGCTGACGTTGGCAGAGCAGGGTGGAGGAAAATCCGTTGTTTAACTTCTGACACCAAATGTAGCGATCAGGATGTATCAGAAGGATGAGGAAGCGTAAACCAGTTTAACAGATTTATTATCTGTCACAGAAATGGGTTACTGATGGCCGTAACCACGCCAAAACAATAAAAACCCCACTGAGTTTACTCAATCAGCTGTTCAACTCCGCTCAACAGCTGTTCAACTGACGCGCCTCCTAACGGGCGCCGCTCAGCCGCTCTACGCATGCGCACACTCACACTCACACTCACAACTCCCGTGCTTACCCCGCCCCTACCTGTTCTCTACCCACAGGCTTAACATTAAACAGAACATCTGAACATGACAACATTACTAACATAACTGAACATTACTGCAGGGTCGCTACATTACTTAGGAAATAGAATTACTGGGCAAGTAACTACAATTGCCAGGTAAAACATGGTAACTATCAGGTTAATTACAAGGTCAATAGAGTCATTTACAGCCCTCGGGGGTACCTGCACCAATCCATTGATAATACATAAATCAATAATGAATGGGTAAATACCCGGTAGTTATCCATGAAATGTATAGTAAATACAAGGTAACTACATGGTCATTGAAGTGTAATTAGCTGGTAACTACCTCAAATATAGGTTATAATTTCCTGGTAGTTTGCAGAAAAATACTTAGTAATTACCTGGTACTTACTTAGAAATAATTCATGTAATTTCAGAGTAATTACATGGTAAATTGACTGGTAGTTACCAATATTAACCTAGTAAATACCTGTAATTTCCCTCATAGTTCCAATCTAATGTCTTTGTAATTACCTAGTAATGTTTAGTTTAATCAGCCAGGTATTTACCATGTAATTACATGGTAAATACACATAATTACATGGTACAAGAAAATACGTAATAATTACCTAGTACTTACTGGGTAAATTACCCGGTAGTTCCCATGTAATTACCTTGTAAATACAAGATACTACTAGGTAATTACAGTGTAATTACCATGGTATTACCTGGTTATTACTGTACTGTAAAAGAAAAGGTTACCAAAAAATCTTCCCCTGTCAAATATTTTTTCTGCTGCATGGCCCTAATACTCTTCCATAGGCTTCTTCTCACACACTCGCTAACAGCTTCCTTTCTGCTTCCCGAAGGCCAACGCTGAAACGACCCAAAAGCCGGGCGGCTACAGGCCGGTCAGCGCTCATCGCCAGGAAGACGAGGACAACAACGCGGCCGCGGGACGGACGGAGACGGACGGCGAGCCGAGCAAAGCGAGCTCCAGCCCTGCGGAGAAGCTTCCCGTCCCGCAGCTGATCCTCCGGCGGGGGCTCACCCTGCTGGGGACAGTCGCCATCTTGTTCATCTGCGTTGGTTTCCACTTCGCGTTCCCTCCGCCGGAGCCCGGTTCCCAGAGCCGGGCCAACTTCACCCTGAGCTGGGCCAACGACTCCACGCCCACGCCGCTGGCTCCCCTGAACCCCACCTCCGACTTCTGAGCCCACTTCCCGGGACCTGCAAGCGGAGCGCACAAACATTTCTCTCGAGAGTGACGAGTGTCGGACTCCGTGGAAACAGCTTGAGAGGGTTTCCTCGCTCCACGTCGTGCTCAGAAACCCGTCTCCGTGACACTGCTGAGGGAATCCAGAGCGCTGGAGGCCGACTCCGGCACCGGTTCTGACCGGATGAAGGAAGGTTGCAGAGACCATGTCTGGGAGGTTTAGCGGGACCAACAGCTAAACCAGCTAAAGCAGCACGACTTCCTCCCCGAGACGCCGCGCAGATGTCTCGTTTTATGTTTTAACTGATGCTTGATGTGATTTATACGTTGCACTGTGAGATATTTAACACCTTGTAGCACACTGAGTCTAAATCATTTCCTCCTGCTTTAAATGGTGCAAGACTACAAAAGAGTATTATTATTATATTAGGGCCAGGCAGAAAAATAGAAATGATATTTTAGAGGAGGAAGATTTTTTTTTCATTATGCACTTCGAGAAAAAAGTCGAAATATCGAGAAAAAAGTCGAAATGTCGAGAAAAAAGTTGAAATGTCGAGAAAAAAGTTGAAATATCGAGAAAAAAGTCGAAATGTCGAGATTAATGTTGAAGTACAATTTTGAGAAAAAAGTCGAAATGTCGAGAAAAAAGTCGAAATGTCGAGAAAAAAGTTGAAATGTCGAGAAAAAAGTCGAAATGTCGAGATTAATGTTGAAGTACAATTTCAAGAAAAAAAGTCGAAATGCTGAGAAAAACGTTGAAATGTTGAGAAAAAAATAAAAATTTTGTGAATAAAATTTAAATGTTGAGAAAAAAAGTGAAATTTCAACTTTATTCACGACATTTCGACTTTATTCTCGAAATTGTATTTCAACATTAATCTTGACATTTCTACTTTTTTTCTCGAGGTGCACAATAAAAAAAAATCTTCCCCTCTCAAATATTTTTAAATAATTTTTTTTCATTGTGCACTTCGAGAAAAAAGTCGAAATGTCGAGATTAATGTCGAAATACAATTTCAAGAATAAAGTCGAAATTTCGTGAATAAAGTCGAAATCTTGCCTTTTTTCTCAACATTTAAACTTTAATCACGAAATTTTGACATTTTTTCTCAATATTTGACTTTTTTCTCGTAATTGTACTCCAACATTATTCTCAACATTTCGACTTTTTTCTCAACATTTTGACTTTTTTCTCGTAATTGTACTTCAACATTAATCTCGACATTTCAACTTTTTTCTCTAAATTTTGACTTTTTTCTCAACATTTCGACTTTTTTTCGAAATTGTACTTTCCATCCCTTATGTCATTTCATCAATGGTTTTACTGCTATTTCAACATTTACAGTCATCACCAGAAAAATAACACCAGAAAAATAACTTATTTGACAATTTTCACCTGTTTTAAGTAAATTTTCACTTGAAATAAGTAGAAAAATCTGCCAGTGGGACAAGATTTATCTTCTCATTACAAGCAAAAAATCTTGTTCCACTGGCAGATTTTTCTACTTATTTCAAGTGAAAATCTACTTGAAACAGGTGAAAATTGTTGTTTTTTCCAGTGATGAGTCTTGTTCATATTAGTGTTATTTTTTCCTGCCTGGCCCTAAAACTCTTCCATACAAGACTGATTGGATATATTTAGATTATACTTAAAAGTTCACGTATGCAGGTGATCTACCATAGCTGCATTTCCCTCCTGTATCACTGTTGCTCTGCCCTGGAATTCCTCAGAACAGAACTGATCAATAAATACTTTTATTACTGTATTTTAGATTAACATAGTGTACTTTTATATACTTGGGTCAATAAAGATAACATGTGAAGAGTCTGAGGAGTAACTGACAGCAAAGCGGCTGCTCTTGATGGACCGGATGCAACGGCCTAAAACCCTCTGTTTCCTTCTCACCTGAGAATGTGCAGCCAGGGAAAGTTAATATGCAATTCCTGGAGCGACCGGAGTAAATCAGGACACCTAGTCCTGCGATGGCAGCAAATCTTTCACCCAGTCGCTTGTCACTTGTTAATGATGCCACAGCGTGTTACTGATTGCAGCCTCTGGAGGTGAGCCAGCCCAGATTGCCGTCTCCGTGAGGAGCCTGCGAGAGAGACGTTACCATGTTTGAATCAAACCTGATTTACATGTTGAATAATGTGGGATTATTATACAGGCGCTTGATGCGACCGTGACAAACGTCTGACAGGAAGTGCCGCAGCTTGTGAGTCAACAGGCTTCGTCGTGGCCACATCAAAGATCTTTATATAACTGCAGTTAAACTTCTCCGGCAGAAGAGGTTTATTGTACTTGGCGCCCGCCAGATTTGTTTATCTCTGGAGGACAAAAGAAACATCCTCTGAATTTAACATGAATGGATTTGTGTTGTTTTAATCACACCTGTCACCAAAACGTCACCAATCCAGTCCACCCACCGTCTTGTTAGAGTTGCATGTAACCCGATTGTTTTAGAAGGAGATGGTTAAAAATGCATTTATGTGTAAAGTTTATAGACTGAATTGTTTGTACAAACTGGCAGGTGATTTTTATTTTTATTTTTAAAATCACTTTGTAGAACATTATTCTGGCACTGTATTGACCCGGGTGTTATAAAGAGTATGATTAAAGAAAGCAATGAATTGCTTGTTTGAAAAGCTCAGGTAGCTCAGGTGGTAGAGCGGGTCGTCTCCAGCCTGCGACGACGCACATTACTTTTCTCTTTCAAAAGCGTTACCGTGGCGACGCTAGACGTCAAAAAACGTGCCCCCCCTTCATCTGATTGGTCCATATTTGATACTTCCCTCAAGTCCCACTATAGACGAATCCGGCGAAACCCGGAAGTCGAGCGGCCGCCATTACTGCGGTGGCGGCTCCGCTCCTCCGCTCCAGCCATGGATGTATTATAGAAACACCAAGTGAACAGACGGAACGCAAAAAAAGATGTTAAACTGCTGGAAAGGAACTGGAATTTACCTGGATACCTTAAACAAGGAAGCCAGGGAGCGGTATATGGAGAAAAATAATGATTATTAACGGTTTGGGTTCATATGAAATCACTACTAAAGAATGAAGCTCCGATGAGGATTTACTGCCGCAGTTCTGCAGAACCACCGTCTTACTACCTTGTTTAGTGTTTGGCAGCTGCTTTGGTAAATGTTTGACTCGCCATGTGTTTCAATAAATTAGTATAATATAACAACATACAGTAGCCTACATCTTTTTTATTACTCTTACTTCTCTTTTCTTTTTTTTTATGCTGAAGAGGCTCCGATGGCGTGAGCAATATTTTTCTTTTCCTCGTGAGATTATTTTTTTCTTCTGCAGCTACAAATAGAGTTGATATTTTTTCCTCAACAAACTAGTTTTATCTGCAGATTGGGGTTATGTATGTATGTATTCTGTATCATCCGGAGCTGAGATAGTTCTGCCCTTCAATTAGAGACCTGTAATTGCGTTTTTTTTCGTCATCGGACGCCAGGCGATCAATAAAATATTCTTGGATACCTAAAATAAAACAAAAAATAAACAGGTAATATTTAATTGTGCAGACGTGCCTCGTAAGGAGAGGAGGTGGAGAGAGCTATATTACAGTGTTTAATCATACACTCCCTTATCTCCCTATTCCTCTATTCTTTCCTGCTTATCGCTCAAACAAATCATTATTTATAAATTAACATCAGCATTAATTTAAGATACCTTCATTATTTATGGAAGGCCACTGTCTAACATCATCAATCCAGCTATAATGATGCTGTAGAGCGTCGGGTTACAATAACAGCGCTGCGGTGGCAGATTGACACCTGCCACCGCAGCAATGGCGCCGCCGCAAGATGGCGGCGCACACAAACCGGTCGCCGGATTCGTCTATACGGTTTGACGTACATGCACGAAAATCGGTACACACCTGTATCATGTCACAACTTAAAGAAAAGTCTCTTGACGCCATGGCCGAAACCAAACAGGAAGTCGGCCTTTTTGAATTACCGTATTTTCTGGACTATAAGCCGCTACTTTTTTCCTAGGTTTTAAACCATGCGGCTTATATAAAGGTGCGGCTATTCTGTGGATTTTTCTTCCACCGCTAGGGGGAGTGCTAACCGGAATTAGAATCAAAACTAAGACAAAATAAATGCAAAGAAGAATACGCTACTTCTTCTTTAGCAGATAGAAGTAGGTAGAAGCAGATTTCAAACAGATAAATAGAAAAATAAATACCGGTTATTTTCTCTTGGTTCTGTCCCGTTTTAATCAGCAAAGTATAATAAAAGACTTAAAAGACACTGTTAGGAAAGGATCTATTTAGGTACAAACATGTACATCATTTACAGTTCAAAATCGTTCTGTACATGTAGTAAATATCTAATCTAACACAACATAAATATCTGCGGCTTGCATATCTTTTTTTTTAAATAGAGCGGATGCGGCTTGTCTATCTTTTTTTCATTATTTTTTTAAAAATAGAGCGGATGCGGCTTATATACGGGTGCGGCTTATAGTCCAGAAAATACGGTAATCGTGTTATTTTGGCGAAATTTATGCCATTCCTTCGGCAGTTAATGCGGCCCGAACCGTAACGTGCACCCAGGTGTGTTATACGTCAAAATGTGCCTCTCAATCCTGCGACGATGCGCTTGACTTTTCTCAGTCAAAAGCGTTACCGTGGCGACAATAGACGCCAAAAAGCGCTCCCCCCCTTCATCTGGTTGGTCCATATTTGATAGTTCCTACTTTCTGCCATAACTTGAATGGTTTGATATAGAGAGTCGTGGCTGGTGTCATCCGCTAAATGTCCAGGCCTGAAGAATCTACATGAAGTCATACAAGCTTCCACTGCAGCCTGAACGTGCACAAGGGTGCGAGGGCCCATTCATTGCTGCTTGCAGCTTTAATTATTATTATTATTATTATTAATGGAGGTTGGGGCGGTTAAGGCTGCACAGTTGGCGTTTATCTGATGGATCCTGCATTTGTTGAGCTGAAAACGCAACATAACTGCTGCTGCATATTTACCGGAGTCCCGAAGGAGTCGGAGATGGCAGAACTGCGTGTGACTGACTCTTGGAGGGAAAACGACGGCTTGGTTTTGGTAGCAACATAGGGTTGCCACCCGTCCCGTAAAATACGGAATTGTCCTTTATTTGAGAAAAAAATGTTGCGTCCCGTATTGAACTAATACGGGACACGATTTGTACCGTATTTTCATTAACTTTTACACCATATTCTAGTTGAATTATTGAAATAAATTAACTTTTAAACCATATTCTAGTTGAATTATTGAAATAAATTAACTTTTACACCATATTCTAGTTGAATTATTGAAATAAGTTAACTTTTACACCATATTCTAGTTGAATTATTGAAATAAATTAACTTTTACACCATATTCTAGTTGAATTATTGAAATAAATTAACTTTTACACCATATTCTAGTTGAATTATTGAAATAAATTAACTTTTACACCATATTCTAGTTGAATTATTGAAATAAATTAACTTTTACACCATATTCTTCACCTGTAGGCTATATTACATCTGGGCTGATATTGACATACGTAGCATAGGAGGATATTTCAGCTGCTGGTATGGTTGTCTGTCTGTCTGTACAGTCATGCAAGTTCAATGCTATTAAAGCACTTTAAACTTTAAATCAAAGCATTTAGTTTTTTCATATAAAATAAACACATTTTTATTCAGTTTAGAAGTTTTGGGGCTTTTTTTTGGCTCCTGCGCTGCTGAAATCAGGGCGTCCCTTATTTCTATTTCTGAAAGGTGGCAACCCTAGCAACAGCTACTTAGTTACATGCTAGGCTTTAAAACAAAACGACTTCTCAACGTCTTGTCAGCATGCTTTTGTTAAAAAAGATTAAAAAAAAAGATCCCAGAACTCCAGTATAAGAAGCCTGATCTGAAACCACGTGTTGCTGCATCGCCATGGCAGCCAGGTGATGGTGTTGGCGTTAGCACCTCAACGCTCTACGATGTGAAGTCTGGTGGAAACAAAGCTGCAGCAGATGGATGATTCTGTTTTCATCTGGAGATATCAAAGACTAAAACGGCCAAAAGAAAAGCCAAAGGTTTGTATTATGTTTGCAAATGCCTCAATAGATGCCCTTAACACCTTGCACGTTCATTACACGCCCCCTTTGCAATAAAAATAAGATTTAGACTAAATGACTTCTCCCTTGTATGAGCCAACGCAGCAGCTCATTGTGTTCCACGTATGGGTTTGGGATCATTATCAATCAATGTATTTCTGTACTTGGGATGGGAGGAGAGCTAATGCTAAAAGCTTCGCCGTCCTTTTACAAAAGAAATACACCGTTTGTCTGCATAGGGACATGTGAGTAATCAGTGGGTGCAGAAATACCCACGTAACCACAGATGATCTCAGTTATATTATTGTAGGCTGACCATATTTAGATTTTCAAAAAAGAGGACACTCAGCCCGGCCACGAGATAGCCTACTTAAATGATACTCGCAGTTTACTCAAAGATTCGTTATCATTTTAATATATTTAAAGTTAATATGTATGGATATAATATTCAGTTATATTACAAAATAATATCTCTCAAAGACGGAAATTCAGATAGGCTTCTCAGAAGTTACTCAACTTTTTTATTATGTCTAAAATAATTACAGTTACAGTCAGTACTCGAATTGTAAAAAAAAATCAGGGGGGATGGTGGATTTTATCATATGGGGACAGATTGTGCTGATTACAAATAATATAATATATTACAAATAATAGCAGTGACCAAAACACCTGCAGAAATACTGCAGGAATGACATAGCAGCAGTTAAATGCAGCCTTCTGTAAGCTTTAAATATCCACTGGGCTTACATCAAATACATCAAAACACAACAATAAAAATCAGTTTTATGAACTTATCAATATGACTCTGTCCTTCACAGGATAAGTAAAATGGATCACTGCAAAAACCCAAAATCTTAACAAGAATATTGGTCTTATTTCTAGTTAAAATGTCTTATTTTAGTTTAAAAAAATCTCATTAGACTTTAAACAAGACTCATCACTGGAAAAAACATACATTTTCACTTGTTTCAAGTAGGTTTTCACTTAAAATAAGTAGAAAAATCTGCCAGTGGAACAAGATTTTTTTGCTTGTAATGAGAAGATAAATCTTGTCCCACTGGCAGATTTTTCTACTTATTTCAAGTGAAAATTTACTTATTTTTCTGCTGTTATTTTTCTGGTGATAACTCTAAATGCTGAAATAGCAGTAAAACCACATTTATTTTTATTTCAAGGGGGATGATTTTGACCGTTTTTATTTCAGGAGGTAATGCTTTCTGGCACACTTTCGACTCCCGGGACCTCCGTAAACTGATTTATGGTTCCGCGTTAAACCAACGCAGAACCTACGCCGTATGGTACGCAGCGACCCGCACGTACGTTGCGCATCGCTGCGTACCTTACGGCGTGGGCTCTGCGTCGAATTAGCGCGCGCACACACATATACACACACACAAAAGGAAAACCGGACATTATCATCAATTTATAAAACCCGCCCGGACGCCCCGGACAGGACGTAAAAAGAGGACATGTCCGGGGAAAAGAGGACGTTTGGTCAGCCTATATTATTGAGCATATTAAACAATATCATTATATCAATATTTATTAATACATCAGTTTAATAAAACATAAACAACTTTGTTGCCAGATTTTATCTCCCAAACATTTAACAAATCTTTGTTACAGAGTCACATCATCTCTTAATACACGGTTATTGAGGTTGAAGTTAAAAACTGAGCCCACGTGACTCGGTGGCTGTTGAGTAGAAATATCCAATTTCCTCAAAATAACTAAAATTCAATACTTCGAATTTAATGAATTTGAAATTCTCACCAACAAACATGATCCAACAACAATATTTTGAAACTTCTGCTAGTTTCAGTTCAACTTTGACTTTCAAATGAATGAAGGCGATGTATAGGTGATATATAAGTGATGTATAGATGATACATAGGCAATATATAGATGATGTAGGCTATAGGTGATGTATAGGTGATGTATAGTTGATGTATAGGTGATATGTGGGTAGGTGATGTGTAGGTGCACTTAAAGAGGAAAGTCAGGCTAGCTTGATAGCACCTGTCACAAACCTGGAAAACGGTAGTGGTTGAGTTTATAAGGGTGTTACGGTTTGTTAGCACAAAACCCAAATGGGGGATAGTTCTATGTTGTATGGAGCCAAAGCTTGATCCAGGACTTAATTAGCTAAAATTGTTAAGCAAGATCAAGAACAAAATGGATGAATAAAATAAAATAAAGGCCCAGTAGACCTTATAAGATCTATAAATAGGTGAGCCCTAGAGGCGTTAATACATGCAGAAACTGTTTTTCTTTACTGACTTCAGGCAAGACTGAGACTAAAGCCTGAATTATGGTTCTGCGTTAAACCTACGCGTAGCCTGACGTGCACCTCCCAAAAAATGTAACTACTATTGGTTTGCTTGGTAGCAACGCATTTCCGGTTCCGGTTCGGGAAGCAGTACTACAGATTTTTTTTGGGTTTGTTTTGGTTTTTTGCACAATAGTTGTCCTTATCTCTTTGATTCACTCTGACTGGAAAAGCTGGAAGCTAAACAAAGTATCAACTAGCGCTCTGGGGGGTATTGCACCGCAGCGAAATGGAGTGACGGAGAAGTCCGAAGGGTTCACGACGGCGTCACGGCAACGGCGTAGGCTCTGCGTTGGTTTAACGCAGAACCATAATTCAGGCTTCAGGTGATGTTTCTGTTTTAAACTCATGGACAGTCTTGAACATCCAGAGGTAGCGATCTGAGGTGGATTCTGGTTGGTCTCCTCCATCCAGTGAGTGTGTTGCAGGGTGGCAATACACACATTTCATTATCAGCAAGAAGAAAAGAAAGACAGAAAAAGAGACAAAAACGTATTAACCATCGTACACATGAACAAACGAGGCGTAGCATAAATATACTTTATTCCTGTTATTTCTAATCATGGCTCTTATTCAGATTTAACATCTTGAAATGGAGGAAAACATCTTGCAGCTCCTTAGCACCTGGCCGTGTTTCAGTTGTGCTTGTTTCTCAGTACAGTTTCCAAACATGTCTGATGCAACAACCGCGAAGGTGACGGAGTTTAATTACAACACAGAAAGAGCGAGAAAATTGTCCTTAAAGCCACTTCCAGGAAATGATGTTTTTCTTCAGTCTCCAGACACCACTTATCCCGTTATGTCATGGCGCAGGTATATTTTCCTTCTGTAATGGTCAGAAATGACCAGTTTTTCTGAAGCACCTATTCTCCACCTCGGGTCTTAAGTGTGTCAGATGTTGGTTGAGATTTTGAAACGCTTCGGGCGCCAGAGGCACGACTGTAAGAGCTGGTCTTGTCTGTGACATTACCTTTTAATATGATCATTTATAAGTCACTTATATGAGTTTATAGGTCAGGTTATGTTTGAGAGAGAGTTGACTCCAGACATAGGTTGAGTTATGATCACGCAGATATCTACACATATTTGTTTTTCAGGCCCTTCAGGACTAGGGCTGCCACCTTTCAGAAATAGAAATAAGGGACGCCCCGATTTCAGCAGCGCAGGAGCCAAAAAAAAGCCCCAAAAACTTCTAGACTGCATAAAAATGTTTTTATTTTATATGAAAAAACAAAATGCTTTGATTTAAAGTTTAAAGTGCTTTAATAGCATTGAACTTGCATGACTGTACAGACAGCCAAACATACTAGCAACTGAAATAGCCTCCTATGCTACGTATGTCCACATCAGCCAAGATGTAAAATATAGCTACAGGTGAAGAATATGGTGTAAAAGTTAATTTATTTCAATAATTCAACTAGGATATGGCGTAAAAGTTGATTTATTTAAATAATTCAACTAGAATATGGTGTAAAAGTTAATTTATTTCAATAATTCAACTAGAATGTGGTGTAAAAGTTAATTTATTTCAAAAATTCAACTAGAATATGGTGTAAAAGTTAATTTATTTCAATAATTCAACTAGAATGTGGTGTAAAAGTTAACTTATTTCAATAATTCAACTAGAATATGGCATAAAAGTTAATTTATTTCAATAATTCAACTAGAATGTGGTGTAAAAGTTAACTTATTTCAATAATTCAACTAGAATATGGTGTAAAAGTTAATTTATTTCAATAATTCAACTAGAATGTGGTGTAAAAGTTAACTTATTTCAATAATTCAACTAGAATATGGCATAAAAGTTAATTTATTTCAATAATTCAACTAGAATATGGTGTAAAAGTTAATTTATTTCAATAATTCAACTAGAATATGGTGTAAAAGTTAATTTATTTCAATAATTCAACTAGAATGTGGTGTAAAAGTTAACTTATTTCAATAATTCAACTAGAATATGGCATAAAAGTTAATTTATTTCAATAATTCAACTAGAATATGGTGTAAAAGTTAATTTATTTCAATAATTCAACTAGAATATGGTGTAAAAGTTAATTTATTTCAATAATTCAACTAGAATGTGGTGTAAACGTTAACTTATTTCAATAATTCAACTAGAATATGGCGTAAAAGTTCATTTATTTCAATAATTCAACTTAAAAGGTGAAACTAATATATTACCTAGTCTTATTACATGCAAAGAAAGATATGTTAAACCTTTATTTGTTATAATTTTGATGATGGAATTGTTTATTGATTTCATAAAATATTGTCTAATTTATTTTTTATTTGGGGTTTTCATAAACTGTGAGCCATAATCACCAAAATCATAACAGATAAAGGCTTGAAATATCTCACTTTGAATGTAGTGGGGAAATAATATGTTTTTTTTCCCTTTCGTTAAATTTACTACGAATGACGTTTTGCAATATATTTAAATTTTCCGAACTTCACCTGTATATTATGACATCAATAAATAAGAGCATTATGTCCGTATTGGTTCACAGTGTTTTATTTTGTTCATTATTGTTAAATTTAGTGTTGATGTGTGTGTGACAGACGTGTGTATGGGGCATTAATGAAAATACGGGACAAATCGCGTCCCGTATTAGCTCAATACGGGACGCAACATTTTTTTCTCAAATAAAGGACAATTCCGTATTTTACGGGACGGGTGGCAACTCTATTCAGGCCCCACCCACTAATGTGGAGGCTGTAACCCTCTTTTTACTACCAGCAGCTCAGACAAGGACTTAGCTACGTTACTAAACACACTTGACGTCTCAGCTTTGAGTCGTGGTTCACACATGTGGTCTAATAGTGTTCATTCGTCTAATGAAAGTTATCTATCGAGCAGCTCGCTGACGATGACTCCCACGGCGAGAATGGCGAACATGAGCAGCACGGCGAGGCCGCGTCGTACAACCAGCTGCCGGCCTGACAAGGCCACGTCTCGTGACGTCTGCTGGTTTGCGGCGACGGCATCCAGTTTCTCCTCTCTCTGACCCAGAGAGATGGACTGACGGGTTTTTGCGTGGACACATGTTTCACCAGAGTCCTGAATGATACTGACCCCTGCTCTTTCCTGTGCCTGAAGAAGAAAGTACGATAATAAAACCACACGTCACTTCCACCATCAAACATGCACAGATCTCAGTTATAGTCAGTACTCGAGTTGTAATAAGAAATCAGGGGGGATGGTGGATTTTATCATATGGGGACAGATAATTTGTGCTGATTACAAATAATATAATATATTACAAATAATAGCAGTGACCAAAACACTATGCAGAAATACTACAGGAATGACATAGCAGCAGTTAAATGCAGCCTTCTGTAAGCTTTAAATATCCACTGGGCTTACATCAAATACATCAAAACACAACAATAAAAAACACTTTTCTGAACTTATCAATATGCAATATGCAACTCGAAATCTTAACAAGAATATTTGTTTTATTTCTAGTTAAAATGTCTCATTTTAGTAAAAAAATCTCATTACACTTAAAACAAGACTCAATCACTGGAAAAAAACAATTTTCACCTGTTTCAAGTAGATTTTCACTTGAAATAAGTAGAAGAATTTGCCAGTGGAACAAGATTTTTTTGCCTGTAATGAGAAGATAAATCTTGTCCCACTGGCAGATTTTTCTTCTTATTTCAAGTGAAAATTTACTTGAAACAGGTGAAAATTGTCAAATAAGTTATTTTTCTCGTGTTATTTTTCTGGTGACGACTCTAAATGTTGAAATAGCAGTAAAACCACATTCATTGATGAAATGACATAAGGGATGGAAAGGGGGGATGGCAGTTTTACAGGGGGGATGATTTGGACCGTTTTTATTTCAGGGGGGGATGCCATCCCCCCCATACCCCCTCAACTCCAGTACTGGTTATAGTAAACCCACTTACCTCCGCTGTGGCTTTATTCCAGTTCAGTCGGGACAGATAAATTACATAAATGACGGACTGCAACAAAGCACAGATTAAAAGCCCCATCCATATCCCTGCAACAGAGAGGACAAGTAGACAGATTGTTATCATTCATTTGTTCACTTACGACGTTGGTGTTTCCACCGTCCTCACCTACGATTCCCATTTTGACTGGGAACATCAAAGACACTCCAATTGGGAAGCCAACGAAGTAGTACCCTAAAAAGTTACACAGGGCTCCCATCGCCTGCTTGCCTGCCCCCCTGACGATGCCTGCCGTCACTCCCTAAGGATGACAAACAAACAAAAACACAACATCTGGGCCATCTTTTTCATTTTCCCACTCTGCTAAAAAAAATGAAGTGACGTTGTCTCACTGCAAAGGCCTCGGCAACGTGGATGAAACCGTACATCTTCATGACGTCAGCCACCCTTTCAAGGATGTTTCTGGAAGTTAAGACAAATTAACAGAAATAACATCATTCTTAGATGTTAAATAAGTACTTTTGCATATAAACTCTTCCATCACGTGTGTGAAAGTGAAAATCCAAGTGAACTTCTTGGTGAGGAACAGTTTACTCTGAGATTATACATTGACAATAAATGACGTGCCAGAGTCTAAAAGTGTAAAAAGATCAAATATTGTTGCAGGTTTGTACCATGTACTTACTGATCTGTGGTGAAAATGTAACCGATCACGTCTTTAGTTACACCCAGACACACTCCAATGAAACACGAGACAATAACTGGGGTAGGCAGAAGAAACACGTTGTTTTTTTTTTTAAATAATACTTTTCAAAGTTGACAATATTTAAAAGCAAAACAACAGTCAGACAAAATAAAGGACTTAATATCCCGCGGCTTTTGAAACTTGTAAAGCAGAACAAAAGAAGACCAATTTAAGGACGTCGGTTATCTGTTAAAAATGTTCAAAGTAGCCCAAAACTATCCTCAATTAGAAGTTATATTTGAAATTGTGCGCAGGGTAAACAATTAAAAAGAATCATTAGGTGCAGAAGTTAAATTAAAACTAAAAGTAAGCTGTACAGTTAAGTCTGAATGAAATGATGTGAACAGAAAAGTTTTGGTCAGGGGACCAGTACTGGAGTTGAAGGGGGATGAGGGGGGATGAGAGGGGATGGCATCCCCCCTGAAATAAAAAAGGTTCAAATCATCCCCCCTGTAAAACGGCCATCCCCCCTTTCCATCCCTTATGTCATTTCATCAATGAATGTGGTTTTACTGCTATTTCAACATTTAGAGTCATCACCAGAAAAATAACACCAGAAAAATTACTTATTTGACAATTTTCACCTGTTTCAAGTAAATTTTCACTTGAAATAAGTAGAAAAATCTGCCAGTGGGACAAGATTTATCTTCTCATTACAAGCAAAAAAATCTTGTTCCACTGGCAGATTTTTCTACTTATTTCAAGTGAAAATCTACTTGAAACAGGTGAAAATTGTTGTTTTTTCCAGTGATGAGTCTTGTTTTAAGTGTAATAAGATTTTTTTGCTAAAATGAGACATTTTAACTAGAAATACAATTTGACTTATCCTGTGAAGGACAGAGGCATATTGATAAGTTCAGAAAACTGCTGCTATGTCATTCCTGCAGTATTTCTGCAGGTGTTTTGGTCAGTGCTATTATTTATAATATATTATATTATTTGTAATCAGCACAAATTATCTGTCCCCATATGATAAAATCCACCATGCCCCCTGATTTTTTTTTCAACTCGAGTACTGCACGGGACATATTTCACTCATACATGCCAGGACGAGGGAGACCTTGCCGGACAACTTGGCCAGTTCTGTGTTCCCGGCGCCGAGAGCGTTCCCGACCCGAACGCTGGCAGCGACGGAGAATCCCGTGGGGAACTGTGGAAAACCATGAAGCAAAAGAAGACAAGGAAGCTACAGACAAATACTGGAAACGTACTGGTCAGAAGAACGAATCTAATGTTCGAAACACTTTGGTAGAAAGAGAAAAGGCGGATGTTACCATGTAAACAATAGTAGCCAGTTCATAAACTATGGACTGAGCCCCCAGCTCAGTCTCGCTGATGACGCCTGCCAGGAACCCTGCGATCTCGTACAGCCACCACTCCATGCAGTACATCAGCATGCTCGGGATGGCCAGGCGGAGGAAAGAGCCCCATTCCTGCAGGGACTCTCTCGACCAACCTGAGAGATGATGGGAGGTGTGAAGGATGGACCGGCATGCACCGATACTCATCTAAATAGCACATAACCACAATGCAACAGTCATCCATACAACCTCGCTGCATGTATATTAACCCAAAAGCTGCAACAGCTATGACTCGCCACCTTGTTTTATGTCTGTACAAGTAAGTAAGAGTATCAGGGCCAGGCAGCAGAAAAATAAAAATAATATTTTAGAGAAGGAAGATTTTTTTTTTATTATGCACTTCGAGAAAAAAAGTCGAAATGTCGAGAAAAAAGTTGAAATGTCGAGATTAATGTTGAAGTACAATTTTGAGAAAAAAGTCGAAATGTCGAGAAAAAAGTCGAAATGTTGAGAAAAAAATTGAAATGTCGAGAAAAAAGTCGAAATGTCGAGATTAATGTTGAAGTACAATTTCGAGAAAAAAGTCAAAATGTCGAGAAAAAAGTCGAAATGTTGAGAAAAAAGTTGAAATGTCGAGATTAATGTTGAAGTACAATTTCAAGAAAAAATGTCGAAATGCTGAGAAAAAAGTCGAAATGTTGAGAAAAAAATCAAAATTTTGTGAATAAAATTGAAATGTTGAGAAAAAAAGCGAAATTTCAACTTTATTCACGAAATTTCGACTTTATTCTGGAAATTGTATTTCAACATTAATCTTGACATTTCTACTTTTTTTCTCGAGGTGCACAATAAAAAAAAATCTTCCCCTCTCAAATATTTTTTCTCCTGCATGGCCCTAACACTCTTCCGTAGTACAAGTCAACTGAGGATGTCAAATTACACAAAAGGAGGAGAGTTGGTGGCGTCGGCCTCCAGAGCGCTGGATCACAGCTCTCAGCATTCAATCAGCACCTAAACTTACCGTCCCATGTAGCTTTGTGGAGCCCTCTGAAGGAGATGTACACGAACAACAACACAGCCAGGGAGTACTGGGAGATGGCGTTGGCGGCTGCGGAGCCTCTGCAGCCGTTCCCGGTGGATTAAACCAAATAATAATGAAGAAAAAGAGCATGTGCACGGTTACTGCCATGGACTAAACAGTGTACCCTTGTTGATACCGTTACAGTAGACGGGGGGGTGTACTCACGCAACTCCCAGATCCAGAAGCCCGAGGAACACGTAATTGGTAATGACATTTAAAATATTCCCCGCGGCTCCAGTTATCACCTGGGGCCACATGATACCCTGCGAGATAGAGGGAGTCGTTGCAATGTCAGTGGCCCTGCTGATTGTAACTCAGCTCCCAGTTGGTGTTTCGTTCTGCTCAGCAAAGGCACCTGATTTTGAAGATACCTCCCCTGCAGCTGGTACATGAAGGCAGCCTGGGGAGTTGGGGTTAATAACACTGTTAATGCTGCACAACTACCATTTCATGCAGATGATAGTGATGGAGCTGAACTTACTGGTAGAGCTGGCAGAAATATCTTCACATAAAGTTGAGCCAACCTTAATGGCAAACAGAACAAATATAACTGGAAAACAAATCCTCCCAGAGTAACTCGATGCATAAGTAGTAGGTTCATAGAGTGGATTTGAGTAATTTAGTGAATATGATGCAACGATTTTGTGGAAAAGGTTCACCTGGCGACGTCCCTGCTCTGCCTCACAGCCAGCAAGATCGGCTGAGTGTTGATGAGCACGGCCCAGCAGGGAAAACAAGCTAGCAGGAGAATCCAAACTCCCCTCTGGAGAATCACTCCAACACGCTTGTAGTTGCCACTCCCGTAAGTCTGACGGAGAAACAGGAGGCTACAATCAAACACACTTTTGGTTGTCACTCCCGTAAGTCTGACGGAGAAACAGGAGGCTACAATCAAACAAGCTTGTGGTTGCCACTCCCGTGAGTCTGACGGAGAAACAGGAGGCTACAATCAAATACACTTGTGGTTGTCACTCCCGTAAGTCTGACAGAGACACAGGAGGCTGCAATCAAACACGTTTGTGGTTGCCACTCCCGTAAGTCTGACGGAGAAACAGGAGGCTACAATCAAACATGCTTGTGGTTGCCACTCCCATAAGTCTGACAGAGACACAGGAGGCTACAATCAAACATGCTTGTGGTTGCCAATCCCGTAAGTCTGACAGAGAAACAGGAGGCTAACATTAAAAACACACTTGTGGTTGTCACTCCCGTAAGTCTGACGGAGAAACAGGAGGCTACAATCAAACACGCTTGTGGTTGCCACTCCCGTAAATCTGACAGAGAAACAGGAGACTACAATCAAAAACCCTTGTGGTTGTCACTCCCGTGAGTCTGACGGAGAAACATTAGGCTACAATCAAACACACTTGTGATAGCCACCCCCGTAAGTCTGACAGAGAAACAGGAGGCTACAATCAAAAACCCTTGTGGTTGTCACTCCTGTGAGTCTGACGGAGAAACATTAGGCTACAATCAAACACACTTGTGATAGCCACCCCCGTAAGTCTGACAGAGAAACAGGAGGCTACAATCAAACATGCTTGTGGTTGCCACTTCCGTAAATCTGACAGAGAAACAGGAGGCTACAATCAAAAACCCTTGTGGTTGTCACTCCCGTAACTCTGACAGAGGAACATTAGGCTACAATCAAACACACTTGTGGTTGTCACTCCCGTAAATCTGACAGAGAAACAGGAGGCTACAATCAAACACACTTGTGGTTGTCACTCCCGTAAGTCTGACGGAGAAACAGGAGGCTACAATCAAACACACTTGTGGTTGCCACTCCCGTAAGTCTGACAGAGAAACAGGGGGCTACAATCAAACACGCTTGTGGTTGCCACTCCCGTAAGTCTGACGGAGACACAGGGGGCTACAATCAAACACACTTGTGGTTGTCACTCCCGTAATTTTGACAGAGAAACAGGAGGCTACAATCAAACACACTTGTGGTTGCCACTCCTGTAAATCTGACAGAGAAACAGGAGACTACAATCAAAAACCCTTTTGGTCGTCATTCCCCGTAACTCTGACAGAGAAACATTAGGCTACAATCAAACACACTTGTGGTTGCCACTCCCGAAAGTCTGACGGAGAAACAGGAGGCTACAATCAAACATGCTTGTGGTTGCCACTCCCATAAGTCTGACAGAGACACAGGAGGCTACAATCAAACATGCTTGTGGTTGCCAATCCCGTAAGTCTGACAGAGAAACAGGAGGCTAACATTAAAAACACACTTGTGGTTGTCACTCCCGTAAGTCTCACGGAGAAACAGGAGGCTACAATCAAACACGCTTGTGGTTGTCACTCCCGTGAGTCTGACGGAGAAACATTAGGCTACAATCAAACACACTTGTGATAGCCATCCCCGTAAGTCTGACAGAGAAACAGGAGGCTACAATCAAACATGCTTGTGGTTGCCACTTCCGTAAATCTGACAGAGAAACAGGAGGCTACAATCAAAAACCCTTGTGGTTGTCACTCCCGTAACTCTGACAGAGGAACATTAGGCTACAATCAAACACACTTGTGGTTGTCACTCCCGTAAATCTGACAGAGAAACAGGAGGCTACAATCAAACACACTTGTGGTTGTCACTCCCGTAAGTCTGACAGAAAAACAGGAGGCTACAATCAAACATGCTCGTGGTTGCCATCCCCGTAAGTCTGACAGAGAAACAGGGGGCTACAATCAAACACGCTTGTGGTTGCCACTCCCGTAAGTCTGACAGAGACACAGGGGGCTACAATCAAACACACTTGTGGTTGTCACTCCCGTAATTTTGACAGAGAAACAGGAGGCTACAATCAAACACACTTGTGGTTGCCAATCCCGTAATTCTGATAGAGAAACAGGAGACTACAATCAAACACACTTGTGGTTGTCACTCCCGTAAGTCTGACGGAGAAACAGGAGGCTACAATCAAACACACCTGTGGTTGCCACTCCCGTAAGTCTGACGGAGAAATAGGAGGCTACAATCAAACACACTTGTGGTTGTCACTCCCGTAAGTCTGACAAAGAAACAGGAGGCTACAATCAAACATGCTCGTGGTTGCCAATCCCGTAAGTCTGATGGAGAAACAGGAGGCTACAATCAAATATGCTTGTGCGCAAGAATATAAATGAGACTGTGACTCGTCAGGACCGACCAGGTCGTATAAACAAGATGAAATGTGGATACCTGGGAGATGAGAGTGTCACATGCTGACGCCAAACCGAAGCCAATCGAAAGGCCTGTGACATTTATAATCTGTAACAAAATCAGATATTATTAGGTGAAAGTTCAGAAATAGACGCACTTGCAAAGATGAACGTAAAGCTCTTAAACTGCCTTGGACAGCAGAAAGGGAAAGACGTCTCACTGCTATCGCTAACGCCACCCCCGCCAGCTCCGTCCGGCCCAGGTGACCGCAGAACACCATGCTGACGAAGCCGATGAAGAAGCTCATCAACTGTGAAATGAACTGAAAAACAACATCCAACTCCCTCGTCACAACACTCATGAATGAAACGCTGAAGTCCAACACGTAACGGGAGCTGACTGGGGTATGAATCACAACATAAATTTAGTTTGAGGAGGCTTAATAGGAAATAAAAAAAAGGATTCCTATTTGCTCTGGCAGATGACATGTGTCAAGTGTAGATTTAGCTGCAGCTGCTTTGTACTTCCTTTGTGTTTTACCACGGTTCTTGTGATTACTTGAATAGGTTTATGGCAGGTTGTTGGCACCAAACGTTTGCACAAAGGAGAAATAAACGCCCTCATTTATCAAGGTGGGGGTTTGTGCAATGACAGCATTCAGGGAAAAGTGGATAAATGATGGATTGCTTACTGCTTCACTCATCACACAGTCAGATCTAAAAAGTAAACAGATCTGTTTTGTCAGTATATATATCGCCTATAGCTTCTTATAAAAGCAGCTGAAATGGCTGCGAATTGCAAACCCTTCTGTACTTCATAACTCAACTAATGATGCCTCTGAGGCGTTCAACCAGGTTGGTATAGAGTTGCAATCTGTTTTATTGTCATACTTTTACCACTAAAAGACACCGTTTCTCCATAAAGTCTTATGCTTCTGTTTGTTAATCAAAACAAAGCAGGTTTCAGCTAGAAAACATGCACCAGTCTCTCACTGTGGCCTTTTAAAACTAAAGGTCTACTATTCTTACAGTCTAAAGTACTAAAACTCGTAGTAATGTTTAAAGCAAAAAATCATTCGCTACCGGATAACATTCAGAAATGATTCATTGGGAGGGAAGGGGGTTATAATTTAAGCGGAAACCTAAACTTCAAATCTTTATTTGTGCGTAGCTATAACAAAAATACGTTTTTGTGTATCAGTTTGTGGAATTAAACTGTGGAATGGTTTGAATTTGGAGTTAAAAGAATGTAGAAACATAAAACAATTTAAGAAGAAATATAAAGAAATTGTTTATTTAAGGTATAAAAGTGAAGACGGTGTTTAAAGATCACCAGCTTTGTGTGTACTGGTATTTTGTCATGTTGTCTTTGTATGTTCATATACTTACGTAATATATAATATAATATATATTATATATAATATTATTATATATATATATATATATATATATATATATATATATATATATATATATATATATATATATATATATATATATATATTATATTATATATATAATATATTATATATAATAATATATTATATAATACGTATTATATTTGTATCATAGTTATATTATATTTATATCATAGTTATATTATATTTATTATAGAGCTTACATCTTGTATTAAACAGGTTATTTTTGTAAAAATGATATATATTTATACCAATTAGTGTATAGTATAAAAAATAAATACAGACATATAATTTATGTTTAGTTGTGGAAAAGGGGTGGAATATGTTTTTGATGTATTTTCTGGTCTTTTTTCTTGTTTTTTTTTACATTTTGCAAATAAACCAAAACAAACGAACGAACGAAAAGGTCCGTTTATCGATTAAAAGGACGAGACAACTGCTCCTTCATGTAATCCAGTTCACTCTGTACCATCATCATCATTACTGCAGTGACCTTTTAGTGTTTAACATGTTTAAACTGGAGGTACAACATCTATCCAGCTACTGCATTGGAGTGTTTTTCTTACCACGGGTCCTGCCAGTTTTACAATCTGAAACATTTCATTCTTGTAGTCCACAGACGCCCTGAGCCTGATCCTTGAGAGGAAGGATCCGCAGCATGAGTCAACACTGCGAGCTGCAGGAGGAAGTGATTTGTCTGCTTTGGTCTGGTCCCCCACCCCTCCACATGTGGTTTTTGATGCGAAGCCTTCCATCTTCAGACGAAAACTTGACTGAAAACAGAACCCAGGCGCAAGCAAAAACTACGTCCACGCACAACGATTTCCTTCAGACAAAGAGACAAGAGTTGGGAGGTGTGAAGGACTAATTACCAGGGTGATAATCAATGACCAGGGCTGTGTCTGCCCACCTTGCAGGGGCTCACATCTCTCCACCTCCATCTGAACAGAAGCTGTTGCCAAAATAACTTCCCTGTTATACCAAAGTTCAAAGGAATTAAGTAATTTTTAGTCATTGTCTGACTGATTATGCTAAAAGCCACTTCATGAGTAACAGAGCTTCACCCTGGTTCACCTAAGTTACGATGATGACGTTCAGTGTTTTAAAAGAACAGTACAAATAGTAAAACGGTAAATCTCACACAGAGTTTAGCCACTTTGGACTTTTGCATTTTAATATAATAATATAATAATGGTTTACATTAACATGTACTGGAACTGGACATTTTCGGAAATATCTACAGATCAGAGACTGTATCACATCTAGGATTTTGTACAAGGATGGAAACCACATCATGGACTATTTCACATTACCTGCAGAGTGTCACCAAGCCGCTATATTCTATAGAACAGGGGTCGGCAACCCGCGGCTCTACCACTAGATTTAGTGGCTCCTGGAGCTTTTTCAAAAATGTTTGACCTTTTTTTCCTCTTTCTTTCTTTCTCTTTTTTTCTTTTTTCTTTTTTCTCTTTTTTTCTTCCTTTTTCCTTTCCTTTTTTAATCTCGACATTTCGACTTTTTTCTCGACATTTTGACTTTTTTCTCGAAATTTTGATTTTTTTCTCGAGATTGTACTTCAACATTAATCTCGACATTTCGATTTTTTTCTCAACATTTCGACTTTTTTCTCGAAATTTTGACTTTTTTCTCGACATTTCGACTTTTTTCTCGACATTTCGACTTTTTTTCGAGATTGTACTTCAACATTAATCTCGAAATTTCGACTTTTTTCTCGACATTTCGACTTTTTTCTCAAAATTCTTACTATTTCCTCGATATTTGGACTTTTTCTCAAAATTTCGACTTTTTTCTCAAAATTCTTACTATTTCCTCGATATTTTGACTTTTTTCTCGACATTTCGACTTTTTTTTCGACATTTCGACTTTTTTCTCGAGATTGTACTTCAACATTAATCTCGAAAAATTTCGACTTTTTTCTCAACATTTCGACTTTTTTCTCTGAATTTTCTGACTATTTCCTCGACATTTTGCCTTTTTTCTCAACATTTCGACTTTTTTCTTGAAATTCTTACTATTTCCTCGACATTTTGACTTTTTTCTCGACATTTCGATTTTTTTTCTCAACATTTCGACTTTTTTCTTGACATTTCGCCTCCGCCATTTGCCTTCATTCTTATACTAGACTTTTCATTTTTTGCGGCTCCAGACATATTTGTTTTGTGTGTTTTTGGTCCAATATGGCTCTTTCAACATTTTGGGTTGCCGAGCCCTGGTTTAGAACAACCAACCAGTTGCTCAGTGATGACTGTTGGAGCCTGAAAATAATATGGGAGAGACACCTGGATGTTTGATGGATAAAGAGGAGTGGCTGAGAATCATATCTAACAATGGGAAATACATTAGGGAATCTAAAGGGAAATTTACACAATACATAAAATCACACAATGGTATTACTGGTCTCTTCAAAGACTCAACAGAGCAGGTATAATAAATAATAACCTGTGTTGGAAATGTCAAAAACATACTCTACTACACTGCATCTGGGATTGTCCTGTCATTCTGCCTTTCTGGAAAATGGTTGTGAACAATCTGAGCAACTGGTTGGGAAGTGAAATACCATTATCTCCCAGATTCTGCCTATTAGGAGACAGAAGCCAAATACACGACATAACAAGCGGAGAATTCTCTGTAATCATGGCAGGGACTACAACGGCTGCCAGGACGATACTGAAACTGTAAAAAACACCCAAACCCACTGAACTGAAAGAATGGATAAACATTATGATAAAGACAGCTTCACATGAACTTATGCTCAAAAGGTTGAACAATACAAACAAGACCAAGGCACCATTGTATCCAGCACTATAATCCATTGTATGGATCTGCTCTCCAGCTATGTAACCATCAATTTACCCGCTTTACGAACAGTAACGTTCACACTGTATCTTTATTAGGGCCCGAGCACTGACAGTGCGAAGGCCCTATTGTATCTGTAGGAATTGTTCTCGTTTTTATTTTTCCGACGTTGTTTTTTGCCCCCCTAAACGTGCCCCAAAAGTCACCAAATTTTGCACGCAAGCCAGGCCTGGCGAAAAATTTTATATTTAATCGTTAAACGCTTATTGCTCGGCCAAACTTTAGTGCAGAGACATCGTTCAAATTTACAAAAACTCGGCCCGATTGGCACTAAAGCACTGTACAACCTCATCATGCTACTTATTACGGTTTTTGCGATATTTAACTTTCAATTTAAAAAAAAAAATCGTTTTATTTTGGACGCTTGTTGCTAGGCAACGGTTTATCGTACAGACATCATTACAACATTGAAAAAAGTCTCATCATGCTAGCTATTACGGTTTTTGAAATATTCAACTATGCTCATTTTGATGCGAAAAATGTGATATTTAATGGTTTGCATTAATGGGCGTGGCCTAACGGCTCAACAGCGCCCCCTAGAAAACTTTGTGCCTCAAGCCCCACAATACGGTTTGACGTACATGCACGAAAATCGCTACACACCTGTATCATGTCACAATTAAAGAAAAGTCTCTTGGCGCCATGGCCCAAACCGAACAGGAAGTCGGCCATTTTGAATTAATCGTGTATACAGAGTCGTGGGTGGTGTCATCGGACTCGGTTTTGACTCCTTCACCTTAATTGGTGCGAATTAGCCCCGCCCCTTCTTCTGATTGGTCGATATGTGATAGTTCCTATTTTCTGGCATAACTTTTGAATGGTTTGACATAAACAGTTGTGGATGGTGTCATCAGACTTAGTTTTGAGTCCTTGACCTTAATTGGTGCAAATTGCATGCGCGACAGCCCGTTCATCGCTGCTTGCAGCTTTAATTTTATTTTGGTTTTGCTATGACACTGATACTACATGTAATGTATATGATAAGAAATGTCTCACAATGTAAAGTTTTGTACTGTCAAACACGAAAGACTAAGAAATAAAAACTTGAATTGCAAAAAAAAAAACATGTACTGGAACTTGTTCCTTGCAGCCTCATCATGCGTGACGGCTCTGCAACGTAACCGGACCATCACGAGGTGGAACATCAGAAAAGAAGCTTTGGAGATGCAGGTTGCTTCCCTTCATCAGAGGATGCATCATTAGTTTTAGGTTATTTATTATTATCATTGTTATTTATTCAAAGGGTGGACCTGGGAAACAGTTTTCATATTTTGAGCATATTGAAAGACAAAAAAAAACACTTTCCAATTAACGTAATTTTTAAAAAAAATTAAAAAAAACAACAACAAACAAAAAAACAAAACCAAAACTACAACTTTTACGATGCAACAAAGCTACTTTCTGAAACAAATCAAATATCAAAGTTTGGAAATTACTGATACTATGCAGTGTGCAAAACACCCCATCTGAACACGGGTAACTAAACTTGCAAAATGAATATCTTGTGAAATGTCGTGGACTGCAAGTAGATAGTAATGTAAAATACTCAAGTAAAGTACAAGTATAACAGTTAATGTATCTAGTCACGTTCCACATCTGATTATATTCCAACACACAGGTAAAGACATCAGCTGAAGTTCCTTCCCCAACACAACCTGCAGGAATCTAACCGAGCGTTTGATCCCATCAAAGACCCAACGACTGAATCTTGTGTTTCTCAGTCAGGAGCAGCTTGTTTCTTGTTTATGTCACTCCGCTCCATCACGTGTGCTTGTACTCTGTCAACCCTTCATGTACTGTAGTACTTCTCCATGTAGCAGCCGTCACGCTCCTCTCCGTCCGGTTGTGGGATGGAAACCTCCCAGTGGGTGGTGCTGTTTTGTTCCTGCTGAAATTCAAACACTTAAGATTTCTTGCCACATCAAGCTCCCTCACTTTCAGTCACCGTCTAATCAAAGAGCATAAACATTCGCCTCGTCGTTCCCTGATTACAGAAACTGAAATCAGCCAGGAACTCTGCAAAACGCCGGAGTATAAAAGTCAAATACTCCGTTTATTATGTCCAGATTCAGTTGCTACTACTGGTGGTGGTACTGGTGATACTGGTGGTGGTACTGGTGGCTAAAAGTAAGAGATCACTTTGTGCACAGTTAAGATGTGGTATATTACCCCTGCATATTGAAACAGGAAGATATAGAGGTGAACCTGAAGAAAATAGAATATGTCAGTACTGTGAATTAAATGGGGTGGAGAGTGAAATTCATTTTCTTTTACATTGTCCTTTATATCATGATTTACGTCACGTTTTGTTTGAAAGAATTTATAATCCTGATTTAGATCTGTTAAGTATGGAGGAAGGCGTTTTAATTGAATATCTTTTTGAAAATATTAGTTTTTTTCTGAATTTTTATTTAAAGCCTGGGATAGAAGGAGAAAGGAAACTTATATGGGAGAAAATACTCAATGTGTGTGTGTTTCTCTGTGACATGGACTGCATATTATTATTGTATGGATTGGTTCAATTGTCTGTAAGGGTTGGTATTGGCTGTTGTGGAGTGAGTTATGATATGATCTAATTATGGACTTGGGTATGGGGGGGCTGTGTGCGTGTGGGTTGGTATTTCTGTGGGTGTATTCTTTTTGTATTTTTTTTTGTATTTTTTTTGTTAATTTTCTAGTGTGGGATATTTTATTTTATTTTGTTTTAATTTTAATTTTATTTATTATTATTATTTGTTGCTGCTTATTATCATTATTATTATTTGTAGCTGGAAGTAGGTGGTTTACACACCGGAATGTTATATTTTGATGTAATTAATGTGTCAATTCATTCGATGGTGGTACTGGTGGTGGTAGTTTTTTGTTTTGAAATGACAAAATAAAAATAGAGAAATAATCCAAAATAATCCGTTTCCCGTTTTTTGTTTTGATAATAAAAAACGGAAAACAGAAAACGGATCGTTATCCGTTATCCGATTTCACTGATGTGTTTGAAAATCGAAATTGGGAATTAAAACAGCGAGTGGAAAACTCTTTTCTCTATTTCCTATTCGTTTCCAAGGATACTGAAAACAAGGATTGAACAAATGGGGGGATTGCACATGCGCAGTAATAAATGAAGAAAGTTGTTTCTGGTTGTTTTGTTCATCAGATTGAAAATTAACAGTTTTAGATTTTTTTAATGTTGAAACAGAAAATAAATCAAATCTGAAACCTGGGAGTGAAACATGAGTTTAATCTGTAATCTGTCTTCACTCTGTCATGAAACTGCAGTGATGTTGTGACAGTCCGTTCAGCTGCAGCGTCCAAAAAAAAGCAGCGTCCAATCAATAACATGTACTGAACTCTAACACACTGCCCCCCCCGTTGGAAACGAATAGGAAATAGAGAAAAGAGTTTTCCACTCGCTGTTTTAATTCCCAATTTCGATTTTCAAACACATCAATGAAATCGGATAACGGATAACGATCCGTTTTCTGTTTTCCATTTTTTATTATCAAAACAATTTTAAAAAGAAAACTCCCGCACACGTTCTTCTCACCAAACTACAATTTTATTGGGCCAACGTGTCGGTCATCGACCTTTCTCAAGGCATCTGATGACCGACACGTTGGCCCAATAAAATTGTAGTTTGGTGAGAAGAACGTGTGCGGGAGTTTTCTTTTTAAAATTGGCTGCAGCTTTCCTCCTCCGACGCACCTTTCTACGACGGAGTATTAGGGCCAAACAAAAAAACAAAAAAAGGAAATTACGAGAATAAAGTCATAATGTAATGAGAATAAAGTCGTAAAATTATGACAATAAAGTCATAATATTACGAGAATAAAGTCGTAAAATTACGAGAATAAAGTCATAATATTACGAGAATAAAGTCGTAAAATTACGAGAATAAAGTCATAATGTAATGAGAATAAAGTCGTAAAATTATGACAATAAAGTCGTAAAATTACGAGAATAAAGTCGTAATATTACGAGAATAAAGTTGTAATATATTATAAATATATAAATATAACTTCACAAGATGCTCAATATTCTTCATTTTAACAGAGGGAGAAGAGGCTCTTCCTGTTAGAGTTCTCATAAATTACCACTTTATTTTCATAATATTATGACTTTATTCTCATAAATTACCACTTTATTCATTACGACTTTATTCGTAATTTACTCGTAATGTCACAACTTTATTCTCGTAATTTTACGACTTTATTCTCGTAATATTACGACTTTATTCTCGTAATTTTACGACTTTATTCTCATAATATTACGACTTTATTCTCGCAACATTACGACTTTATTCTCGTAATTTTACGACTTTATTCTCATAATATTACGACTTTATTCTCGCAACATTACGACTTTATTCTCGTAATGTTACGACTTTATTCTCGTAATTTTACGACTTTATTCTCGTAATATTACGACTTTATTCTCGTAATATTACGACTTTATTCTCATAATATTACGACTTTATTCTCGCAACATTACGACTTTATTCTCGTAATGTTACGACTTTATTCTCGTAATTTTACGACTTTATTCTCATAATATTACGACTTTATTCTCGCAACATTACGACTTTATTCTCGTAATGTTACGACTTTATTCTCGTAATTTTACGACTTTATTCTCGTAATATTACGACTTTATTCTCGTAATATTACGACTTTATTCTCATTATATTATGACTTTATTCTCGTAATTTCCAAAATGTTTTTGTCTTAGTTTGGCCCTAATACTCCGTCGTACCTTTCTGCATAACCGGTGTGCAAAAAGTTTCTACTTTGGTTATTATCAAAACAAAAAAAATGGGAAACGGATTATTTTGGATTATTTCTCTACTTTTATTTAGTCATTTCAAAACAAAAAACGGATGGCCGCGAAGTGCACGGACCCTCCACCCTCCACGTAAACCCGGCCCACCAACCAGCGGTGAACAACGTCACGCTGCAGTTCCCCCCCAGCTCCACTGGAGGACACTGGATCCGTGCTGGTGTGTGTTTGGGTGGGGTTCTGGTCGGGCGGGCGGGCGGGCGGACGGGGCGTTGGGGAGGTTTATACGAGGGGGTCGGTATGTTGACGGAGGGTGGGGGGTGAAATCACAAATGAGAGGAAATTGTTTTGAGTCACAGCAGATTTGGTGGAGAGAGATAAGGACTGATGACGGCGGTGGTGGTGTGATTAGGATTAGGGTGGAGGTGGGGTTTGGAGAGAGTGGAGGGAATGCATGGGGGCTTTTGTGTGTTGGGGGGGGGTCGTCTCGGACGGACGATGTCGGGGTTGGGATAATGGCAGCAACCAGGCTGAGGGGGAACGATGGAGTGCGACAGAACAAGAAAGACTGGATGAGACAAAAGAAGTGAACGTTTAATAGAGAGACCAAAAAGAGAAAGAGCAGAGGGTGGGCCGAGGAGGTTTTTGACGTGGTCCCCCCCCCTCCCGCCCACCGGCCGGTGATGCTGGAAGGGGCTGGGGATGCGAACAATGACGCAGAGACACCCGCCACGTCTGCTCCAGCTGATAATGACGATGCCTGGAAATGATAACAATAATAAGCTGCTTCTTGTGGAACCCTAAAAGCGCCTGCGACACGTGACGCCCACGTCACAGGCCGTCACACGCCACACATTGGCCGCGCGGCGCGGGTCTATCTGGCGCTATCTGCCGTCGGCAGCGGCGACAGCGGCGAGGCGAGGGGCTGGTCGGGGGGGAAACCAGCGAGACACAAAGAGAAAAACGGAGAAAAAAGGGGAGCGGGGAGGGAAAAGAGGGATCTCACTCCGGCCGTCACCTGCATATACTTGACATTCACATGTGTGTGAGCCGAAAGTGGAGGGGAAAAAAAATCCATTTAAAGCTGCGCCTTTTGTACGAGGGGCAATCTTGTGTAATTTTCCTTTTATCAGTGCAGACGAGAGAGAAAAAAAATCAAAAGGCAGCCACTCAGAGAAAAATGAACCCCAGCAAAAGCCATTATTTTGAAATGTGGTAAAACCCTGAATGAGAGGGGGGGGGTGGGGTCCCTCAAAACATATTTGTGACCACATTTCCAGCCTAAATCTTGCACTCGAATTTGAGACTTTGTCAAAATGAGCCGATAATTGAAGCGTGGACCCATCTCGCCCGAAAAATGACAGTACAGATTAAAAGTAATTCAGCCGTGACTAAAGCAGAGAAGAATGTTGCTGCCTGCTCTCTCGCTGCTGCGTGAGCCACTGATGCTCTTCGGTGAGTCATATAGCAATTACTTGAAACAGTCATAGCAAAAGCTGCACTCAAATTATAAAGTAGGTGCTTTAAATACGGGCTGATTTTGTTTTGGGGGAATTTTCTGCAGCTTTTGTTTTCGGAGAGACGGACGGGTGGAGGAGTGGCATTCTTCTTCTCCCCTCCAAAACAAATTACCATGCTGACATGTGACTGTTGAGCCTCTCCAGTAATTAGGTTAGGCTATGCCTTAATCAATTCCATGTCCGAGCTGCTAAAACAGGCACCATGGGAACACGTTGTGATCCCGGCGTTGATTTGAGCAGCGCTGCCGTAATGCGATGGACGAGCCCCTCTCTGAAATGCCACCAACCCCGATACGTCTCCTGTGACTCATCCAGCCTGGGAAACAATGCGACACTGTGTGGCTTTCGCTTTCCCCCCGTGACACACTGTCCTTTTCACAGCTCCCGCCATGAAGCCCTGGCGTCTCTGCACGCTGTAAACACAGAAAAGGACAGCAGCGACGGGTGTCTCGGGGTGCTGCGTGTGCGTGAAAAACAACAGGTTTCTGAGGGACATCTCGCATGAATCATCTCAGAGCTCGGCTCTGTGATGGCTGACACATGCAACTAACTGTTGAGCGGCTGGTTGACCTTGGAGGGAAAGGGGAACCTGCTCCTCTCACTTCCTAGTTTCACCCTCCGGAGCTTCTCCTCTTATCTCGGCCGAGGAAGTGAAGCGGGAGATGTTTGTGGCCTCGCCTCCAGAGCATTTCAAAGCCTCCCGGCTGTTTAAACCCATTTCTAACACGCTGTGACGAGTGGTGAAGGCAGAAATGCAGCATTTGGTATCAGAAATCGATCGGAAAAACAAAAGAGTTATTGTCAGAGATGATGCTTGATCCTCATCTTTGGAAACCGGCACAGGTCATGGCTCTTTCCCTCACTTCCCTCACCTGCAGCCTTCACACTCAGGTGTGCGACTGAAGAGTGATGCATAAGTACATTCTCACCAAGAAATTAAGAAATTAACGTTTTTAACTCAGTGATGCATCATTTTGTTGCCCCAGTTTATCTGAAGAAAGGAGGCAACGTGGACCTTAAAATGAGATGGACTGACCCTTAAAGGTGCTTTCCTCAACGGAAATTATGACTAAATATCATCGTAAAAGAACCTTTATCACCTGAAGAAAATGAGATGAGACGCAACAAAAAATGCTGGTCATGTGACGATAACGATAATTAAATATATATTGCAATATCGCAGAGGAATAAAAATCAGACTAAGATGTAGATTACAAAATAAAAACTCTGCTAAAATGTGTCTTCATTTTCGTTGACCAAAGAGAGACGAAATGTTCTAGCAAAGATCCTTAATGTCCATTTTTCAGTAGTTTCCTCTAATTTAGTTCTGCTGCTGGTGACGTCACGTCCTCAATCCCAATATCCCATAAAAACAAAGTTAAATAGAGAAAGGGGCCGATGGCCGGCCACGCGGGGATATTCTCTGGGGCTGGAGAAGAAGAAGAAGATGGATCCTCATCTTTAGAAACCGGCACAGGTTCATGGTGTTTCCATGTTTGTTTGTTAGTTTATTCACTTTCACACATGTGAATTGGTCTCCTGGAGAAGCTATCAAAAGCTTATGGTAGGAGCCAATGAACATACATACAGTAGACAGGAATACATACATGCACTCAGAGCCGGATTAACGCAAAGGCAGACTAGGCACGTGCCTAGGGCCCGACAGGGGGGGGGCCCAGACAGAGGGACAAAAAAAAAAAAAAAAAAGAATTTTTTTTTTTTTTTTTTTTTTTTTTTTTTGTCTGCACACATATTAATGGTTGATAACATGCCGGTAAAAACCTAAGGCATATATATATGTGCATTATTACTATATTTAGTATACATACATATATATATACGCATACATACGCACAGGGCCGCCGCAAGGGATGTGCGAACCGTGCGACCGCACGGGGCCTGGCGCCCCAAGGGGCCTGGCGCCCCAAGGGGCCTGGCGCTATGGGCCGTTTTTTTTTTTCCCCATTTTTTTTGTTTTTTTCCTTATAAATATCAACAGTCACGTTCCATTACAGACCTAAATGTGTACTAGTCTGTGCATATCAATAAATATATGTGCAATGATGACGCGTGTCTGTTGTTCAATACAACTGATCAGACCAAGCGCAGACACAAGGTGCTCTGATCCAGACGGGTGGAGTTGGAACAAACTTTCACACAATGTCGAGAGAACGAGACAGATTCAGGAAATTTCCATCAGGGGATGAAAAAAGAAAAAAACAAAAGAAAATGGAAGAGTTTAATGCCTCTCTGAAAGGCAAGTTTGATAAATTTGTTACAAAAATCACCGATCCGCCCGGGTCTCAAGCAGCCGTGGGGCCCCGCGTCGAGGTAAGCCCAGATGATGATGAGGCAGGGGAAGGTATCCAGTATTTTGCTAATTGGAGAGTTAAAATTGCGCATATAGACACCCGATCCGACCCGAAAAACCCAAAAATTTCGCGCGCGCTCGCTACGCTCACGCGCGAGGGCCCCCCTGGCTATTTCACACAGGGCCTCGCAAATCTCTCAAACGGCTCTGCATACACATACACATACATACATATACACATACAGACATACATACTACAGCAGCACTTTGTCTTACTGCAAATTGTATTGGTCTTTGTAGATTTGACTTCTTATTTAACTATTCAATTTAATCAACACATTTAATTAAGATTTTCTGCAAAATGCTCACAATCGATAAGATAAGGATAATTTAATAGCATTTAATAGAGCATTGTAATAACGTATAAATAAAAATCTAAAAATAGTCTGATAGATTTTGGAATACAAAGAACCAACTTGACTATGACTTTGCTATGTAAAATGTGAATTAAGTTTTATTAGTAACTTTGGTAAGTTTAAGATTTCATAAATAACATCGATGGAGGGGGGCCCAAAAATCACAGTCTGCCTAGTGTAGTCCATTTATTTAATCCGGCTCTGCATGCACTTGCACTTAATACACACATAACACAACAAAACAACATGCACATTATACTAGACTACCACTTACATGCAACGTATCACATTACAAACACTTAACATGAAACATTTTGTGATCCCGGAGTGTACGTTTATATATATGAGTTTAACAACTGATTCTTTAACTGCTGTTTAAATATGGAGATGGACTGTGACTTTTTAAGGTTCATTCAGCTCATTCCAAATCTGTGGTCCCCGACACACAGTACTGGAGTTGAGGGGGGATGAGGGGGATGGCATCCCCCCTGAAATAAAAATGGTCAAAATCATCCCCCCCTGTAAAACTGCCATCCCCCCTTTCCATCCCTTATGTCATTTCATCAATGAATGTGGTTTTACTGATATTTCAACATTTAGAGTCATCACCAGAAAAATAACACCAGAAAAATAACTTATTTGACAATTTTCACCTGTTTCAAGTAAATTTTCACTTGAAATAAGTAGGAAAATCTGCCAGTGGGACAAGATTTATCTTCTCATTACAAGCAAAAAAATCTTGTTCCACATACAGATTTTTCTACTTATTTTAAGTGAAAATCTACTTGAAACAGGTGAAAATTGTTGTTTTTTCCAGTGATGAGTCTTGTTTTAAGTGTAATGAGATTCTTTTACTAAAATGAGACATTTTAACTAGAAATAAGACAAATATTCTTGTTAAGATTTTGAGTTTTTGCAGTGATCCATTTTACTTATCCTGTGAAGGACAGAGTCATATTGATAAGTTCAGAAAAGTGTTTTTTATTGTTGTGTTTTGATGTATTTGATGTAAGCCCAGTGGATATTTAAAGCTTACAGAAGGCTGCATTTAACTGCTGCTATGTCATTCCTGCAGTATTTCTGCAGGTGTTTAGGTCAGTGCTATTATTTGTAATATATTATATTATTTGTAATCAGCACAAATTATCTGTCCCCATATGATCAAATCCACCATCCCCCCTGATTCTTTTTTTACAACTCGAGTACTGCCGACACACAACACTCAAACTTGTTCCCACAAGTTTACGTTTTTTCCCTATAATGAGGTGTTTGTGTCTAGTTTTGTGGGTGTGCAGGGGACCAACGGAGATTGGGATGAGTTTAGTTAATCTGGGATTCAAACCTGAGACCACCTGATATATTGTACATGCATTATGGAAGTAGTTATATTCTGAGTCGAAGAATACCATAGTGGGCAAACAGATGTCGAGTAGGTGAGTTAAATTCAGTCCAAGAGATGGCACGGATAATTTTTTTCTGTAAAACTTCTAATTTTTTTAGATGACTTGGGTAAGTATTACACCAAATAATATTGCAGTACAATGCAGTATTGCATGTACTGCCACTGATGCAGTCAAGTTGTCAGTAAAGTTGCTTTCGTCAACGAAAATTAGGATTAAATATCGTCGTCAACGAACCTTTATCACCTGAAGAAAACGAGATGAGACGCAACGAAAATCAGAATCAGAATCATCTTTATTGTCCAGGTTCGAACATTGTCCAACAAGCAATTTGACTCCGGTAATTTCGCTCTTTAGGCAGTAAATAACAATAAACACATAAACAAATGTGGTATTTCTTGACATATATACAAATAAACATCTAAGGTGCAGCAGTTTGAGGTAGAGAAAAAGAAATGCTGGTCATGTGACGATAACGATAATTAAATATATAATGCAATATCGCAGACGGATGAAAAATCAGTAGAAAAAAATGTAGATTACAAATAAAAACTCTCCTAAAATGTGTCTTCATTTCCGTTGACCAAAACAAGACGAAATGTTCTACCAAAAATCATTAATGTCCAAGTTTTCAGTAGTTTCCTCTGGTTTAATGTCCATGTTTTCAGTAGTTTCTCTGGTTTAATGTCCATGTTTTCAGTAGTTTCTCTGGTTTAATGTCCATGTTTTCAGTAGTTTCTGGTTTAATGTCCATGTTTTCAGTAGTTTCTCTGGTTTAATGTCCATGTTTTCAGTAGTTTCTCTGGTTTAATGTCCATGTTTTCAGTAGTTTCTCTGGTTTAATGTCCATGTTTTCAGTAGTTTCTCTGGTTTAATGTCCATGTTTTCAGTAGTTTCTCTGGTTTAATGTCCATGTTTTCAGTAGTTTCTCTGGTTTAATGTCCATGTTTTCAGTAGTTTCTCTGGTTTAATGTCCATGTTTTCAGTAGTTTCTCTGGTTTAATGTCCATGTTTTCAGTAGTTTCTCTGGTTTAATGTCCATGTTTTCAGTAGTTTCTCTGGTTTAGTTCTGCTGGGTGACGTTAGTCCTCAATCCCAGTCGCTGCAGCAGGAATCAGATCCAGAATCAGCTGCAGAGTTAGAGGCTGATGCCGTTAACGCAGAGCTCTAGTTAACGTCCATTAAAAACAAAGTTACATAGAGAAAGGGGCCGATGGCCGGCCACGCTGGGATCTTCTCTGGGGCTGGAGAAGAAGAAGATCCATCTTTGGATACACTTTCCTACATAGACGTGGAAAAGAAAACCCAATGTGTCGTGCAAAAAGAAAAAGACGGGGAGAAATGCGGAAAAATAAATATGTTGTAAAATCAAATTAGAGTCTTCTGTATCTGGAATGAATGTATTCTTGAGTCTATAAGATAACAATAATATAATAATAAGATAACCTTGTTTGAATTGCAAAATGGGTTTGGCTAAATACAGTCTTTGACTAAAATGGTCAATTCTGACTAAAATAAGACTAAAATGCTCAGACTTTTAGTCGACTGAAACTTAGTTTTAGTTTTTTTTTTGTTTTATTAATTCGCACATATTAAAGGAATACAAAGAAATAATGACAATACAATAATTACTGCAGTGCAGGTGAGAAAAAAGAAACCCAAGGTGGGCTTATGAAGCATTCTCACCAGAGATAAATACAAATAAGTAAACAAGGTAATAAAACTTTACAAAAGCAGCACATGAAGAGAGAGAGAAAAAAAAAGTAAATAAATAGCTAAATACATACAAATACATCATCAAATTTACAAAAATGATTGCAATGTGCGTCTGTGGGTGCGTGCGCATACGCATACTTCCGAGCATGCACACAAAGCTACATCTTAGAGATCGTGTGAAAAGGGTTTATTTAAGAGGCTAGCCCTCAATCTAACTTGACACGACTAAAAGGAGAATAAATGTGACTAAAACTAATGAATCAAAGTGAATCGGTCTATGATGGACGTGACGTCACACGGATCAGCTGTTGGACGGATCAGCTGTTTTCGGAGATCAAAACCCGCCGTGGACGGAGCGAACTACTGGTAAAAAGTTAATTAAAAAGCAACGAAAATAAGAACACAAGATGCCACCAAAGAAAGCATCAAGTCAATCAGTTACCGTCACGAGCACAATTGAAGACGATATGGAGGAAATAAAAAAATCTCTGAATTACCTGACCCAAGAGATGAGCTCAGTAGCTAAACAGCAAGTTACGCTGCTGGAGCTCGTGAGTGAAGTCAGGCAGCTAAAAACTCAGTTGAAAGAAAAGGACAAAATAATCAATGGTCTGGAACGAAGAGTTGATGAATTGGAACAATATTCCAGAATGGAGGATCTGATTATAAGCGGGCTGGAGACAAAGCATCGATCCTACGCAAGAACAGCAGCTACGCTCCCAGGAGCCAAAGAAGGCGAGGAGCTGCGTCCAGAAGAGCAGGAGACGCTGGAAACCGAAATAATAAACTTCTTTGAAGGGAAAAATATGACCATCCAGAAGGATAGCATCGCGACATGCCATACACTCCCCAGGAAGGACAGCAAAGCCAAACCGGCAATAATCATACGCTTTGTAAGTAGGAAACACAAAATAGAGCTGCTACGCCAGGGCAAGCTGCTGAAGGGGACCGCGGTGTACATCAACGAACATCTGACAAAAAAGAACGCTGAGATCGCCCGAGAGGCCCGCTACCTGTGGAAACAGAAAAAAATCCAAGCTACGTGGGTAAGAAACTGCAAAGTTTTTATTAAAACAAAGGGATCTACACCCGAAGAAAGCAAGGTGATCACGGTAAGAGAGCTGCAAGATCTAGCCCGGTTCAAATGAGGAACCAGATTTATACCGTGACTCAAAGGTTAGAGTTTAATATGGTGAAACTCCACTTAAGTTTATTTGATCCTTTTTCCACTCTTTTAATTTTTCTATCTATTTTTTCTTTTGAGTTACCACTCGAAAGAGAAGATGCTCATGACATGGATTGCATTCATTTTTTGTATGGAGTATTTTTTCCTTGGATTTTTAATATATTTTGCATGGATTATTCCCGCCCTGCTTGGAGCGGGTTTATTCTTGCGTTGCCACTTGACCGGTCTCGCAAATGGCTTTCTAGACAATGTTTTGGGCTTCCTATCCTTATTTTAAGGACCTTGGCCTTGATGGCACGGACAGTAACTGAAAGACAGTGCTGTTTTTGTTGTTTATGGATATGTTTTTGTATCGAACTGAAGTGGATGCTTTTTCTATATTTTTTCTTCTCAGAGGACAATGACATGCATTCATGGCTGTGTTTGATTTATGGCGGCTCAGACTTTAAGTTTAAGGAAAGCCGTTTGTTGATTTTGTTTTTTCGTTTATTTTGTGGGGGGATTCTGGATTCTGGTATGTGTGTGTGTGAGCATGTTTGCGTGTGTGCGTTGATTTTGTCCATTCGGTTATTTGATTCTGGTGTGTGCGTATGTGTGTGCTTGCTTGTGAACAAAAGGAACAAACTGCAAGGCTGTGTGTGCGGAGAGCAATTGTTGCCCATACAAAGTAATTATGGCGTTTTGTGTTGAGGATTATTTGTTTCCGTTTGGAGGAGTGGAGGATGGAGAAATCATAGACACAGACACAGATACATCATGCTTAGAGGGAAATGTGAACAGTTTATATAGTAAATATGAAAATTTGAATTTTAAAACCTTTGATCGCAATGAGCACAAACTTTATGGTATTGACCAAAATCTTGATCCAGACAATAATTTCTATAATACTATAAGTAATAACTGTGAATACTATACAGATGAACAATTTATTAGTAATGTCAACATGGAAGGTGCCCTGTCACTAGTGCATTTCAACAGCAGAAGCCTATACAGAAACTTCACAGAAATTAAAAAATATCTTGGGAAGTTTAAGAAATTTAACATTATAGCAATTTCAGAGACTTGGCTTGATGACAACAAAGGCTACGATATGGATCTTGATGGCTATGAGATGTTTACAACAAATAGAGACAGTAAAAAAGGAGGAGGTGTTGCAATATATGTTGATACTGCTTTAAAATGTAAAATGGTCAAAAGCATGTCAAATAAAATAGAAAATCTTATAGAATACTTAACTATTGAAATTATTAACGAAAAAGCTAAAAATATAATGATCAGCTGCATATATAGAACTCCTGGTACTTGTTTAGATAGATTTAATAATAAAATAGCTGATATGTTTAGTAATATAAATAATAACAAAGTGAATATAGTTTGTGGGGATTTTAATATAGATATTCTAAATCCACATGGAAATAATAAAACAATAGACTTTATAAATCAAATGTATAGCAGTAGCCTCTTTCCTATAATACTAAAACCAACCAGAATCACAATAGACTCAGCAACTTTGATAGATAATATATTTACTAATGAAATTGATATTGAAATAACAGGGGGACTGCTGTTGAATGATATCAGTGACCATCTTCCCGTTTTTGCCATCTTACATAATTTCTTCAAGGCCAAAAAAGAACCCAAGCAAAACATCTATAACCTTTCCAGATTGAAAACACCAGAAACCATTGCAGCCCTTAATGTGGACCTTAGTGAGCAGGACTGGCAGGAGGTCTATGTTAACAAAGACCCCAACAAAGCATATGATGCTTTCCTAGCCACATTACTGGACCTTTATGACAAGAACTGTCCCTTAAGAAAACAAGCTGCAAAGCCCAAGAACAAAAATAACCCCTGGATAACAAGGGGGATTGAAAATGCATGCAAAAAGAAAAATCTATTATATAAAAACTTTTTAAAACATAGAACGAAAGAAACCGAAAATAGATACAAAACTTATAAAAATAAATTATTAAAAATTATAAGAATTCAGAAGAAAGAGCATTATTATAAATTACTACAACAATATCGGAGTAATACACAGGGGACATGGAAGGTAATAAATAGTGTAATTAGGAAAGGTAAGGGCAAAGCAGACTATCCCAATTATTTTACGAAGGACAAAAAAACAACAGTAAATAATCCAAAGGAAATAGTCAATGAATTTAATACATACTTCTCAAATGTGGGTTATAACCTGGCAAATGAGATTGTGGAGCCGGCAAATAAGGAAGGCTTAGTAGATCTAGTTGAACGAAATTATTATACAATTTATATAAGTGAAGTTAAAGAAATAGACATACTTGATATTGTGCATAAATTCAAAGATAAAAGGTCTGCTGATTGGACAGATATAGATATGTCTTTAGTTAAAAATATTATAGTAAACATAGTAAAACCACTGACCTATATATGTAATCTATCATTTCAAACTGGAATCTTCCCTAATAAAATGAAAACCGCCAAAGTAATACCCATCTTCAAAAACGGAGATAGACACCTTTTTAATAATTACAGACCAATTTCGTTATTATCTCAATTCTCAAAAATAATAGAAAAATTGTTTGTCAATAGACTCGATAAATTCATAGAAAAACACAATCTGCTGAGCAATAATCAATATGGGTTCAGAGGTAATAGGTCCACCTCAATGGCTGTGATGGAACTAGTAGAGGAAATTTCAACTGCTATTGAGAAAGGGGAATATACAGTGGGGGTGTTTATTGACCTGAAGAAAGCATTTGATACCATAGATCATAAACTTTTATTAAATAAATTAGAGAGATATGGTGTCAGAGGGATTGCCAATTCATGGATAGAGAGTTATCTTGATGACAGATTTCAATATGTTGAGTTAAATAATGTTAAATCAGAACTAGAAAGAGTCACCTTCGGTGTCCCACAAGGTTCAGTGCTAGGTCCTAAATTGTTCATATTATATATAAATGATATTTGTAAAGTGTCTAAAATAATAAATTATGTCTTGTTTGCTGATGATACAAACCTTTATTGTTCAGGGAAGAATTTGGAACAGCTGCTGAATGTGGTGGAAGGAGAACTGAAAAATGTGAAGGCATGGTTTGATATCAATAAGTTATCATTAAACCTAACTAAAACTAAGTTCATAATTTTTGGCACTAGAAAAAAAAATAATCATATAACAATTAAAATTAGTGGTATGGAAATAGAAAGAGTATATGAAAATAAGTTCCTGGGGGTAATAATTGATGATAAACTTAGCTGGAAATCACACATAAATAGTGTAAAATCAAGAATGTCTAAAACCCTAGCAATATTAAATAAAACAAATTATTTTTTCTGTCAAAGAGCACAGTTTTTAATGTATAACTCACTCATAGTTCCATACATGACTTATTGTGTGGAGATATGGGGTAACACCTACAAAACAAATACAAACCCTATTTTTCTATTACAGAAAAGAGCTTTAAGGATAATTAATAAAACCGACTATTATGAACCAACAAATAATCTTTTTATTAAATATAATATCTTAAAATTCCATGATATAGTAGAGCAGAAAACTGTTTTATTTGCCTTTAAAGCCCAGCAGAAACTGCTTCCAAACTGCATTCAGGATTTGTTCCAGATAAAAGAAACCTGCTATGACCTGAGGGGGAAACTCATGTTTGAGATGACGACAGCAAGAACAAATATTAAAAAGAAATGTACATCAGTTAAGGCAAAAGAAATTTGGAATAGTTGTAATAACAACCTAAAAATGTGTCGCTCTATCGTCAAGTTTAAGAAATTGTTTAAAGAAAATATTGTAAATAAATATAAAACACTATAATTATAAAGTATACTATCAAAAACATTCTAGGATGTGAAATGTCAATTTTATATTTTGTCTTACTTATTTATTTATTTTTTTTCTTCTTTATGTATTGTTTGTTTTCACTGAGTAAAAGATAATGTCTCATATTTTTTTGCTGATCAAAAGAAAAAAGGGTAGGCACTATAAGCTACGGCTTCAGCCTACACCTTTTCGGCAAAAGAAATGTTGATTTTTTTTTTTTCTCTTCCTTTTCATCTTGTTCTGTACAAGCCGAAATAAAGATTAATTAATTCATTCATTCATGTGATCACAGAAAATACTAGCTTGTTCAATGCCAGGGTTTAACATCTCACAGCATAATTATAATTATAATAATGATAAACCTGCAGGGGTGGATCCGTCTACCGCGGCGTTTTCCTGTGAATGTCTGTAAAACAAGATTAGAAATCAGCTGCAACATAAACGCAGCAGTGACCAAAGACGTCCAAACTGCCAATCATTTCATGCTCACCTGTTATTTCATTTTTTTTTTCATTACAGTTTGATGCAGGTGAAGAAAATTACGGTTTGTGTGCCGCATATCTTCATCTTGAAGACTGGAAGCGGTCATGATGCCGTTCTGACTCTTTTATAATCATTCAATCATTCATCTATGTTGCTTCATAATGCTCTAGGTCGTGGGTCGGGGTGATTTGGATTTAGTTTGAGTCGATTATTTAGTCTAAAACCATCTCAATTTCCAATTTTTGGGGGAAAATCCCCAAATATGCAACTTTTAAGTAAATATATGACCTTTTAGTTCGATCCTCCTTCGGTAGAGGCTCAAATTTAACCAATGAATGAATCGAATATTAAAACAACTGTGATTTGTGTTGCAGAGGAATCAGACGTTATAAAACGATGGAGGAACCGGTCCAGGACGTGGTCCAAAGGGGATGTTTGTCCACGTGCCGCGCATCGTGTTTGAACAGAGGGTGATTAAATATGTGATCGGACTACAGTTTAAAGTCCCAGTGACGGTTTCTAAAAGGATGAAAGCAGCAATAACAGGAAAAGTTGGAACTGGTTGGAACTCGCCCCCTCAACAATGTAAAGTTTTCAACTCGGTAGGTAGGGAAATATTAATAATAATAATGTCTGTCAATGACGTTGCTGCCATGGTAACGCAGTGAAAAGGCTAACAACTTCTCTGTGGTCTCTCACACCGGGACGTTGGCCGCCTCCTGAAACTTACATAAATCCTTTAACTAATGCTTTGAAAGGTGCCGGAGGTCCTGCGGCGACGCTGACGGCCGACCAGCGGCCACTTCCACTTCCACGCCTCGAACCTCGGCTTTCACTGGTGCTGGAGAAGCTGGAGCAGCTACTATTGATAGAAATAGACTGAATTCATCTAGGTGATCATTTAGGAAGGTGTTAGTGAGATGGTGGGGCCTTGCAGGGGACGGTATAGAACGGAAACGGTATAGTATGAAGAGAATTACAATGAGAGATGACGAGACCTGATCTTTTTTTTTTTTGTATTAGGGCCATGCAAGAGAAAAAATAAATAAAAAAATTTGAGACTGGAAGGTTTTTTTTTATTGTGCACTTCGAGAAAAAAATGACGAGATTAATGTTGAAGTACAATTTCGAGAATAAAGTCGAAATTTCGCCTTTTTTCTCCACATTTCCACTTTATTCACGACATTTCGACTTCTTTCTCAATATTTCGACTTTTTCCTTGACATTTCGACTTTTTTCTCAACATTTCAACTTTATTCACAAAATTTTGACTTTTTTCTCAACATTTCGACTTTTTTCTCTGCATTTCGACTTTTTTCTCAACATTTCGACATCTTTCTCAATATTCATAACATTTCAACTTTTTTCTCGAAATTGTACTTCAACATTAATCTCGACATTTCGACTTTTTTCTCGACATTTTGACTTTTTTCTCGAAGTGCATAATGAAAAAAAAATCTTCCTCCTCTAAAATATTATTTTTATTTTTCTCCTGCCTGGCCCTAATACTCGTAGAACCACATGTGGAAAGATGTAGGGTCTGAAAATTATCCATAGGGCCTACTCATCCAAGGGCTACTTACCAAATTGCCTTTTGCATGATGCTGCTACAACCAATCAGAGACATAAAACCAGGTGACACAATCAGAGTGATGAGGATGAGTCCACAGAAAGGTGTGTTGTTTAGAAGAGTAAGTTAAACTTTCGTCTGCGAAACAGAAATACATCTACAGTCATGATCCCTCACCTGATATTAATAATAATGATCTTTATTAGTCAGTATATATCGAAACACACACCGAAATGTGTCCTCTGCTTTTAACCCATCACTAGTTAGACCAGGAGCAGTGGTCTGCCGTTATTCCGGCGTCCGGGAGCAATTAGGGTCAAGTGCCATGCTCAGGGGCCCAAAGAGGTTCATCCTGGGTTTCCATCCTGGGGGGCTTGAACCTGGTCCCTCACCTCATCAGTGCAGCAGCTTCACCTGTGCTCCCTCACCTGATATAAACCCACTCCTTCCACTCAGCCTTAGGCTCAGTCCCAATCCCCCCTAGTCCTACTTTTCATCCCTATCCCTAAATTTTGCGCGTTCCCGTGAGGGTAGTGGTGTCCCAATCCCTCTTTTCATCTAGGGCTAGTGGCCAAAACGAGGGCTAGTGTGTATCAATCTAGTCCTACAGAGCGAGGGTTTTGACTAGCTGACCGAGGGCTAGAAAAATTTCCCAGAATGCATTACGTTATCATTTGCAGACTGAATTAAAAAAAAAACATGGCGGACATTTCTTATTTTTTAGTGAATAAAATCAATATTTTGAGTTAGTTTCTGCATAAAAATGGGTTTTGATTACATTTCTAGCGAGAAATATATATTTTACTTTCATAATATTCACTCAGTGAATGTACATAATCACTCGTTTGCCCGTTGTTGCAAAGATCACGCCAGAATAAAGGCTGATTTATGGTTCCGCGTTACACCAACGCAGAGCCTACGGCGTAGGTTACACGCGCCGTACGTCGTACACTACGCCGTAGGCTCTGCATCGATTTAACACGGAATCATAAATCAGCTCTCGAGCCGGCAGGCTGGTCTCATCCCGGAAACTTTGGATCAAATTTCTTAACAGGCGTTATATGGGTAAACTGAGCCCAGGTTGGGGATCTTAACGGTTACTTTTACGCCTGAAAAAATATTAAAACTTAATAAAGTGGCATATTAACAGCACTACAGCTGAAATTAAAACAGCTTTTATCTCTGGGCTTCCTGATATGGTGTGACGTATGTGCAAACGTAACTACCAGTCGCTTACGTACCCGAACGTAAACCACGCAGTGACGTAGCAAGTGGTGTCCCAATCCCTAGGGAACATTACAAGGGCTAGTGGTAGAAAGTAAAGGGGTGAATTGGGATTGGCCCTTAGTCTTAGCTCCAAAGCCTTCTAGCAGTTTTCTTTGGATTGTCTTGTTGGTTCAACCCAGCTTGTTCCTGACTACTCTGCCTGCTCGTTGCCGGTCTGGTTCCCGGTTGCTCGTATTCCTGAAGGTTTCTGCATATAAGAAGGACTGAATCTTGGCCTGCTCAGGTTGTGGACTAACGTTCAGCTTTGGCAGGTTCCACCTTATTCTTGGCTATTAAATTGAACTTTTCCACCGGCCTCGATCTGTGCTGTTCTTGGGTTCAAACTCACGCCCATCACAAAGAGTAAGTTAAACTTTTGCTGTAGCCTGCCTCTACAAATACATCTACAGTATCTTACAAAGAAATCATTTGAGTGCCGTCTTCTGCTCACTTTTCACAGAAAAAGGCAAAATCTTCAAGTCTTGAATCCAAAACAAATTCAAACTCAGCTGCAGCCATTTACACGGTTTACATCCAGATAACCTTGCTGCTCTGCGTCATCTTGTTAGCCCCACCCAGATTCCTAGGCAACACCTTACATGATCCACACAACCAGCACATGCACCATCCTACAAATATTACACATTTCAAATGACTCTAACGATATAAGCTCTGCCTTGTGCTGAAAACATATTTTTCTTCCCCCTTTTAAGAGCTGCTGAATAAGGAGTCGGCACTGCACTGATAACTTAATCAGCCATGTCAGTCATTAGTTATAATGTCCTCCGTGATATTTTCAAGCCACGGCTCCAAACATTCGGCTTTCCTAAAATGTGACAAATAAATGACTCTCAGATTTAAATGAACTGTCACTTTCAGTTTTCAGACATCTGGTCAGGAAGATGAAAGCTGTTTGACGACGTGTTATGTTCTGCAGGATCACAGATGTGCAGGATGTTTTCCGTCATATAATGGGCCACAATAATAATGATAATAAAAAAGTTAATTTAAAAAATAAGCACTGTTTCAACAGCTTTGTAGAGCACTATTGTAAATGTAGCACATTAAATAAATGAAAATAAAAAATATGCACGAATTAATTCAATTGTATTATCTAGTTTTGAGCAAAAGGGGCTAATTGAGGTAATGGGTGTTTAACTAAGCTGTAATAAACGTACTTAGTTGCATTAACTTTACACAAATTTTGAGTCCAAGGCCACGTTTACACATAGATACACACACGTATTTACAAAAACGGATATTTCCCCCTCTACGTTTTGAAAAATACCATAATTTACACGAACCCGCATAAATACACTGTTAAGGTGCTATGAGCATCCAAACCTGCAGGGGGCAGTGTAACGAGAAGATAAAGTCATGCTAGCCAATCAGAATCCTGGAAAAAAACATCAATAATAACTTCCAGTTACTTCCAAGACGGAACGAGAGTCTTTGGTTTGGAGTGACAGAGAAGTGGAGTTACTTTTAAGTGTGACTTTAGAATATAAAGCAGGTAAAATACAAGAAAATATTGATGGTGGCCAAACAAATTGTAAACACAGGTCGCACTCATGACGCTGGTGACGTTTCTGTCGCATAATGTGACGTTCTGAAGCCTAAATCTCTGTTTCCCTCCATTTACAAGCAAACGTGAAATCTGAGTTTTTGAAAATCTCCACTTTGGCCGGAGTTTTCAGAAATGATAATTTTTGGTGACTTTGAGCTTCGTTTTCGTGTAAACCAGGGGTCGGCAACCCGCGGCTCTAGAGCTCTTTAGCGCTGCCCTAGTGGCTCCTTTTTCTTCTTTTTTTCCCTTTTTTCTTCTTTTTTTCCTTTTTTTCTTCTTTTTTCCTTTCCTTTTTAATCTCGACATTTCAACTTTTTTCTCGACATTTCAACTTTTTCTCGACTTTTTGACTTTTTTCTCGGCATTTCAACTTTTTTCTCAAGATTGTACTTCAACATTAATCTCGACATTTCGACTTTTTTCTCTGCATTTCGACTTTTTTCTCAACATTTCAACTTTTTTCTTGACATTTCGACTTTTTTCTCGACATTGACTTTTTTCTCGAAGTGCATAATGAAAAAAAAAATCTTCCACCCGTTTAAACTAATATAGATACATGCAGCATGTGTTGCCTTCATTCTAAGGCTTATACGAGACTTTTCATTTTTTGCGGCTCCAGACATATTTGTTTTTTGTGTTTTTGGTCCAATATGGCTCTAAAACATTTTGGGTTGCCGACCCCTGGTGTAAAAGAACGGCCAAAACGCATGAAAACGCCACTGTTTTTGCTACGTGTAAACGGGACCCAAGACACAATTTCTTACCGTTTATACATCGGCTATAATGTTTGCAGATGACACTGTGATGTGTAGAGCGAGTAGAGAGGAGATGGATGAGAGATGGACCGGAGAGAAGAGGATGAAAGGTCAGTGGCAGAATGACAGGATGGAGGCTTGTAAATGAAAAGAGAGCTGGTGGGATGATACAAGGGGAAGAGGTTAAGAGGAAATTAACAAATGTAAATACTTGGGCTCTTCTGTTCAGAGCAACGTGAAGAGGTGAAACAAATAAGTGCAAGGCAAGAGTGGAGTGATGGGAAGAGAGTGTCTGGAGTTAGGTGTGACAGAAGAGTGGCAGCAGAAATGAAGGGAAGGATGTACAAGGTGGAAGTGAGACCAGCCCGTCTGCATGATTCTGTCTGAGACGGTGGCATTTACCAAAAATAGAGGTGGCAGAACTGGAGCTGGCACCGCTGATTTCCAGATTTCCCCAGGAAGTGACGAGGAAGGGACTGAAACGGTCACATGGTCGCAGCGGTCCAGATGAGTCATTCTGGAGACAACGGGAGAGAAGGCATGTTGGTTTAGTTTTAGGTGGTTTGGGCTTGTAAAGAAGAAGGAAAGGAGAGCACAAGGATGCTGGAGACGGAGCTGGAGGCAGGACAAAGAGAAAAAACCCGACAGGACGTTTCTCAAAGTGATGAGATGTGGTTGGTGAGGAGGAAGATGCACACAGCAAAATCACTGGTGTTATATCATGATTGACTTAAATTCAACACCAGACAACTGTCTCCCATCTTTTGAGTGTTATTTTAACACTTTTAAAATAGTTATAGACAGTACTCGAGTTGTAAAATAAAATCAGGGGGGATGGTGGATTTTATCATATGGGGACAGATAATTTGTCCTGATTACAAATAATATAATATATTACAAATAATAGCAGTGACCAAAACACCTGCAGAAATACTGCAGGAATGACATAGCAGCAGTTAAATGCAGCCTTCTGTAAGCTTTAAATATCCACTGGGCTTACATCAAATACATCAAAACACAACAATAAAAAACACTTTTCTGAACTTATCAATATGACTCTGTCCTTCACAGGATAAGTAACATGGATCACTGCAAAAACTCAAAATCTTAACAAGAATATCTGTCTTATTTCTAGTTAAAATGTCTCATTTTAGTAAAAAAAAATCTCATTACACTTAAAACAAGACTCATCCCTGGAAAAAACAACCGTTTTGACCTGTTTCAAGTAGATTTTCACTTGAAATAAGTAGAAAAATCTGTCAGTGGAACAAGATTTTTTTTGCTTGTAATAAGAAGATAAATCTTGTCCCACTGGCAGATTTTTCTACTTATTTCAAGTGAAAATTTACTTGAAACAGGTGAAAATTGTTAAATAAGTTATTTTTCTGGAGTTATTTTTCTGGTGATTAGTCTAAATGTTGAAATAGCAGTAAAACCACATTCATTGATGAAATGACATAAGGGATGAAAAGGAGTTATGGCAGTTTTAAAGGGGGGGATGATTTGGACCGTTTTTATTTCAGGGGGGGATGCCATCCCCCCTCATCCTCCCTCAACTCCAGTACTGCTTATATAGTTTAATTGCAGTCGGTAGGGAGGATTTCCTGCATGGTTCCTTAGAGCAGTGAGGATGGATGAGTCGGTCGCTGAAGCTGCTCTCCAGCTTTTCCAGTGTTTGGTAGACGGATGAGAGAGATGGTCCATGATCGCCAGCATCCTCTCCTCCTCCACCTCTTCCAGGGTGACGAGCTTAGAGCCGACAACAGACTCTGCCTTCCTCATGAAACCTGTCTAACACTGAACCAAAGATACTCCAACACTGTAGGGTGTATGCGTGACCAAAAGGCCCACAATTGGGCCCAGGCAGCTCTTGTAACCGTCATTTCGGTTACAAGACACTCTGTTCAGGCAAAGAATCACTGGCTGGTAAAAGATGCAGGTATCTCAAAGTCTGCTATCCTCGTTCTCGTTTTTATTTTTCCGACGGAATGAGGGCCTTTTTTCCCCCTAAACGTGCCCAAAAAGTCACCAAATTTTGCACCAAGCCAGGCCTGGTGAAAAATTTGATATTTAATGGTTTGCATTAATGGGCGTGGCCTAACGGCTCAACAGCGCCCCCTAGAAAACTTTGCGCCTCAAGCCCCACAATACGGTTTGACGTACATGCACGAAAATCGGTACACACCTGTATCATGTCGCAACTTAAAGAAAAGTCTCTTGGCGCCATGGCCGAAACCAAACAGGAAGTCGGCCATTTTCAATTAATCGTTTAATTTTGGCGCAATTTATGCCATTTCTTCGGCCGTTAATGCGGCCCGAACCGTAACGTGCACCCAGGTGTGTTATACATCAAAATGTGCGTCTCCGTCCTGCGACGATGCGCATTACTTTTCTCAGTCAAAAGCGTTACCGTGGCGACGATAGACGCCAAAAAGCGTGCCCACCCTTCATCTGATTGGTCCATATTTGATAGTTCTCCAAAAGTCACCAAATTCTGCACGCAAGCCAGGCCTGGCGATAAATTTGATATTTCATGGTTTGCATTAATGGGCGTGGCCTAACAGCTCAACAGCGCCCCCTAGAATACTTTTCTCTGCCATAACTTTTGAATGGTTTGATATAAAGACTCGTGGGTGGTGTCATCGGACTCGGTTTTGAGTACTTGAACATAATTGGTGCAAATTAGCCCTGCCCCTTCTTCTGATCGGTCGATATTTCATAGTCCCTATTTTCTACCATAACCTTTGAATGGTTTGACATAGAGAGTCATGGGTGGTGTCATCGGACTTAGTTTTGAGTCCTTGACTTTTATTGGTGAAAATTGCACGTTAATCGCTGCTTGCAGCTTTAATTTCCAGTTGTATTTATATTTCTTGGGCTCAACTTCATTGTTAAATATATTCATTTCTGGCCCATGAGAAGCAAGATGATCTAAAGCGCTTGATGTTAAAGTGGCAGCTAAAAGAAACCAACAGGTGTCCACTCTTCATCCCCTACTGGCCGGATCTGAAACGGTTAAAAGTGTTTCTGTCATATACAATAACAAAGTTGTTTAATTTCGGGTGGTTTTTGTTCTTAACGGACTTGGTATCGGGCGTACGGAAGACACCGGCGGAGACACGACTAACAATCTGCTGATTTCTCTCACATCTGCCGTGTTTGTGCGTTTTGGTCGTGCACGAACAAATGAATCACTCTGATCGCAGCAACATTTGACGCAACCTTTTCACACCCGATCTGGAAGAGGAAGAGCAGAAGGGTGGCAGACGGAAACATGCACCCGAGATGCAGATGGCTGATTTCATCCACAGATTTTATTTGAACTAATTACAAGAGCGGCGACATCACGCCGGCAGTAAAGCATCCAGAGACGGATTCCTCTCTTTCATTAACATTTAGCTACTCATCTCATCATCAGGGTGATGTGTCAAATGTCCCAAAGAGGCTGTGAAAGGTTGGATTTGTCTTTTTAATCTACCCCCCCCTCCCCTTCAGATTTGATCATTTAACACTTTCAGATGATGCAGCTCGTGAGACAACATGTAACTCAAAAGCTGTGGGCTGGAGTGGAGAGGCTTCTTCTTCTAGGGCTGGTTTATATACGTGTGTGTGTGTGTGTGTGTGTGTGTGTGTGTGTGTGTGTGTGTGTGTGTGTGTGTGTGTGTGTGTGTGTGTGTGTGTGTGTGTGTGTGTGTGTGTGTGTGTGTGTGTGTGTGTGTGTGTTGCCTACAGGTGACTCATCGCACTGCAGATGACCACAGTGTTTTTTTTCCCGCTGCCTGAGCGTTTTCGTGGCTCTACCTCTGCCTCTCCTGTGATTCTCAGCATCAGTCTCTCTCGCTGCATCTTTCCATCAGGGCTTTCTGACGACCCTCAGATTACATAACGCCCCGTCACCTTACCATTCTGCAATGAGATGCAACAAATAACCAGACGAATGCACCTGAGAACGGTTTCGTCCCCGTGTTTTCGGCTCGACTGCAGAGCCGGCCACCGGCAGGTATAATGACCCATAATGCCATGTTGCGATCTGATTGGCGTGGTGAGCATCACAGAGAAAGGGTGGGACGTGGGGGGGCTGGTGAAAGAGGATGAATGAAAGAAAGAGGGAAATAATTATGATGGCGATGATGAGGGCCGCGAGCCGAAACAAAGACGCAGAGAGACGAGGAGGATGCAGACTCATTTTCTCCTCCTGTCTTACCTCTCAATCATTCCCCGAGCGTCAAGCTCAAATCAGTCGCACTTCCATTTACCTCATTCACTTCTCCCTCTTCATTACAATCCCTCCCCCTGTTCTTGTTGTCATGTTCTGTCCTTTAATCTGGACCCAAAGATTTCATTTCAGATGCATCCTCACAGAGGAGGGGAGGCTGAAACGGTGACAGCTTTGACAACATATTGAAATAATACAAATATAACAAACACAGGTGGCAGCACGGTGGCTTAGTGGTTAGCACTGTTGCCTCACAAGAAGGTTCCCGGTTCGACTCCCAGGCAGTGGCGTCAATTCAGTGGAAGCTAAGGTATGGCAAGGTTACGAGTCACAGAACTTAACTAGAGTATCAATCAACACGTCCAGTAAATACTCATCACAGAAGTCTGATATGGAGCTTATCTGTGTGGTCAAGAAAATTGGAACTTTTTCAAATGCAGTCTCGCTCACTGCAAAAACTCAAAATCTTACCAGGAATATTTGTCTTATTTCTAGTTAAAATGTCTCATTTTTAGTCAAAAAATCTCATTACACTTAAAACAAGAGTCATCACCAGAAAAATAACGTGTTATTTGACCATTTTCACCTGTTTCAAGTAAATTTTCACTTGAAATAAGTAGAAAAATTGTTCCACTGGCAGATTTTTCCACTTATTTTAAGTGAAAATCTACTTGAAACAGGTGAAAATTGTTGTTTTTGAGTCTTGTCTTAAATGTAATTAGATTTTTTTTTGACTAAAAATTATACAATTACAAATATTCTTGTTAAGATTTTGAGTTTTTGCAGTGTATAATAACTAGTGAAATCGATCATGTTGTTTTGATTTGCATTTGTAGTTATTCTATATGTATTAAGTAATAGAATAATCAATACAAATAGACAGAGTAATTCCATAAATGTATTTAAAAAACAAAGCAGGGTCTTTCTGTGTGGAGTTTGCATGTTCTCCCCGTGCTTGCATGGGTTTCCTCCAGGTACTCCTGTTTCCTCTCACAGTCAAAAAACATGCATATTAGGTTAATTGATGATTCTAAATTGCCCGTAGGTGTGAGTGTGAGTGGGTATAGATAATGGATGGATGGAACAAACACAGGTAATAAAAACCTAAGAGAAGCCGGAGTTTCAGCAATTCACAGTTTTTAGCTTCCGGCCTTCGTCACGAGAAAACACCGGCGTGCTGACGAACACGACACGGAGGTAAAGTTGGATGAAATTTCCTGGAAAAAAATTCAGCTTTATCAACATGAGACTAAGATATATGATGTTGCTGATCGTTAGATTCCTCGTGCATTACATATATGAATGTATTCTTTGTATAAAATTAGTCCTGAGAAAATCAAATCAAATCAATCTTTATTTGTTTTGTTTTCAACCAAAATAAAAATATGCAAAGCAAAGCGCTTTACATAAAACATAAAACTTAATAATGCGAGCTATGACGCTAAAAATACACACTAAAAGAGTTTAAAAGTATGACATAAAATCCTAAAAGTAGGTCTAGAAATAGGGTTGCCACCTTTCAGAAATAGAAATAAGGGACGCCCTGATTTCAGCAGCGCAGGAGCCAAAAAAAAGCCCTAAAACTTCTAAACTGAATAAAAATGTGTTTATTTTATATGAAAAACAAAATGCTTTGATTTAAAGTTTAAAATGCTTTAATAGCATTGAACTTTCATGACTGTAGAGACTGACAACCATACTAGCAACTGAAATAGCCTCCTATGCTACGTATGTCCACATCAGCCCAGATGTATAATATACATACAGGTGAAGAATATGGTGTAAAAGTTAATTTATTTCAATAATTCAACTAGAATATGGTGTAAAAGTTAACTTATTTCAATAATTCAACTAGAATATGGTGTAAAAGTTAATTTATTTCAATAATTCAACTAGAATATGGTGTAAAAGTTAACTTATTTCAATAATTCAACTAGAATATGGTGTAAAAGTTAATTTATTTCAATAATTCAACTAGAATATGCTGTAAAAGTTCATTTATTTCAATAATTCAACTAGAATATGGTGTAAAAGTTAACTTATTTCAATAATTCAACTAGAATATGGTGTAAAAATTAATGAAAATACGGGACAAATCGTGTCCCGTATTAGTTCAATACGGGACGCAACATTTTTTTCTCAAATAAAGGACAATTCCATATTTTACGGGACGGGTGGCGACCCTATCTAGAAAGCAAGACCTGCTAAAACAAACAACTTAAAACCATAAGACCTGGGTTAAAACAACAGCTAGTGAAAACAAGGGTATACAAGAAAGACTAAAAGGAATCAGCTAAAAGCCAAATCCCAGACAAATGAAGACAATTTGGAGTAAAAATCTGATATTTTTCCACAAATACACACACAGCAGTTTTGTAGTTGCTTATTCTGCAAGTATCACATCCACTTCTACCCCCCAAAAATGTGTAATTGTAGATTAACCTAATCTTGGAACTGCAAATACACGTGGGATGTCTCGCACACACACACACGCACACACACATGCAGCATTTCCATTTTAATTACCCCCGGGACCCCTCCGGGCCCCCAGTGGGACGCCGGGCTGAGGACGGCCTCAGAAGACTCCCAGTTGTCCCATTGAGCGGCTTATTAGCCTGGTTAGGCTAATCCACGACACGGCGTGTGTGAACGCGGCCGTGTGTGCGCACATGCGTGCGTGTCTGCGCGCCACTTGTGTGCTCATGCATTAAGTGGCTGTTAAATGGACTCCGCAACCTTTATTGTCCGAGGACATTAGCTTTATTGGAGTGATCAGAAAAGTTATTCAGCGACAGCTGGGATTTCCCTCCCGCGGGACAGCGAGGCTGAAGACTCATGATAGCAGCCATGAATAGACGGGAAACAGGCGTTAAATTGAAAGACCTGGAAAACATTTGGGTGGAAAAAACACCCCTGAATTAATTAAAACCAAAAAAAAAAAAAAGTACATGTAGAAGAGCAAATCCTTCTTTATTCTTTCAAATCCACAAAAAGGTACAAGCACTCTCAGGCCTTCGATACAACAACTTGAAGGCAAACAAAAATAGAGGATTCTTCCATTTTTAATTACTTTTTCAAGTAAACGCACATATTTCTGTAACTTCTTGTTAAAAAAAGTGAATTTCTTAAAAGAGGAGTGTAGATATGAACACGTGAATAGCCGTAATGGATAAGTCAGGAGCCTTTCCTGTCATGTTTCACATCTTGCTTCCTGGTTACTTCACCTAATTGCCAATCTAGAATAGAATAGAATAGTTCCTTTATAGTCATTCAAAACATACATCAAAAATGCACATTAGAATGAAATTTTGGTGCATTGTTACGTCATCATACTCGGTATGAAATGTAAAATTTAGGCAAGGCAAGTTTATTTGAATAGCACAATTCAACAACACAAGGTAATTCAAAGTGCAAAATAAGATAAAATGATAAGAAAAGAGGTAAAATAATAAAAAGCACAAGTTGTTAAAAAGTAAGGGCAGTAGAGTACAGCAGGTACAAGAATTACGTTTCTATACGGTTAAAAAACATACAAAGACCGGGTCAAATACAGTATTGCAAAAGGAACCTGTAACAATTCATACAGTGAATTAAACCAATTTGACAATTCTATGCCACAATGCCTGTTTCCAGGTATTATTTCACACAACTGATGAGAATTACGTTTCTATACGGTCAAAACGTACAAAGACCGGTGTTCTGCCATTCCATGCTCCCTGCCAGAAAATGCTACTTTGTGGTTCTGCGCATGCGCACAGTCGATTTTCAAAGTTTGATTGCGACGCCAATCATTTCTTGCACGATGTAAAATTGATAATATGGGATGTTGAGTATTTGATCCTTCAAAATACATTACCCATGACATGAATTGCATTACACTTTGTGAAAATTATACGATAAAGAGAGAAAAAAAAACAATTCATGGCTTTATTCGCCTTTATTTAACCAGGTAGGTCATTAATAACACATTCTTATTTACAATGACGGCCTGGCAAGAGACAAGGACCACTTGGGGGGAAAAGGACGTGGTTTAGGGAGTAAAACAGTAAAATTGTAGCTCTAGAAAACCATTAGGTAGCATTTTTTGGCAAAGCAGCAAAAAATGGCAGAACACCGGGTCAAATACAGTATTACAAAAGTAATCTGTGCCGTATAATATAATAAAACATAAGATTTGGAGACATTTCACTGGATTTACCTGAGAAACATACATTTTCTGCGTCTTGTACTTTCACTTTCTGGATTTGTTGTTTTTCTGTAATGAGTTTTTCAGAAGTGTCTAAGCATCGACCTCCATCAGCCTCTTTGTTGCAGGATGATTTGGGTGGATGCGAGCGCAGCGTCACGCTGTGTGGCTGTTTGGGCCTATTTCACGCTTTAGAGAGCCGGTGTTAAGGGTTATAGAGCAGCTGTGCCGTTTGGCCCGTCGCAGCTTAAGACGGCAAACATCTGCATGTGGCGTTGAGCCGTCAGACGCGTCTCGAGCCTCTCCGGAGTGACGGGACCCGGCCAATCAGCTGCCTGCTCTCCCTCCCTCTTTATCTCCCACTGCCTCCTTTTCCCTCCGCCATTCTCCTCCCAACGCTGCTGTTTAGAGAAATTATCCTCTCTGCACTCTCTGCTGGAAAATAGAGTGGAGTAAAGGGGCACGCGCGGGGGGGGCGGAGAGGGCAACTGATTGCTCCTATTGTCTAAGAGTGAGGCTTGCTGCCTCTTAGGGGTGTAATTGATGCACAAGGAGGGTAATGTGTCTGGACAGGAAGGGGAAGTCAAATAAAGAGAAATTAAAGGAAAGGTGGGCCTTTTGTGTGAATGAGAGGAGGCTGCGGATCGCTTAAATGGAGACATTCAGAACTAAGCAGAAAAGCAGCACGCTTTAAAATCAAGCTCCTCTCAGACTTCATGTAGATTGTCTTTATATTCCATGTTTTGAAGGTTTTTAAAGGTTTTTACGTCAAAAGATGAAACAAACACGTCACCCGACAGTTTCCTTTAAGATATAGGCCTTTTAATTTCTGTAAACCATAAAAAATCCTTCAGAAATTGGAGTCAAGTGCTGATAAACGGACACCTGAAAACGACTGCTGATGACGGGAGGAATTAAGACACCAAAAACCATTAATATGTGTGCAGACAAGGTAAAAAAACAAAAAAAGACACCAAAAAAACAAGTCCAGACGCAAGTTGAGGTCTGAAAAATAAAAAAACATTGTTTAATTTTTCTGCTTTCCTGTATCGAAGGATAAATAACATCTAACACATTTCTAAGATATAAACAAAATACATTCATAATTAGTTTTCTTTCTGAAGCGGATTTTTAAATATAAATTGTTGTTTTTATTATGTGACCTTTCAAATTTCATTCTGAAGAAATATTTAAAGGAATAGTGGAAGCCGTAACACTTATCTAAATTTTTCTTTTTTTCGAAATGAGGCCTTTGTGTTTAAAAAAGGAAAAAAATGTGTTATTCTCTTTTAAATGAATGAAAACTTCCAAATTTCACATCATAAATCTATTAAACTGACTGCAAAGGCCAGTCTGTGTATTCAAGAGACCCTTATTCTACTTCCTCTTGCTTTTCAAAGCTTCCAGCAGCTTCTCTACCCAGAAACCCCTCTAAGTCCCTAAGATGTGGCATTTTAAAAAACCACGAGCCTTGCTGGGCCCCTCCGACAAACCCAAAACAGCATAAATAATCCCCCATCATGAATACCAGGTGATGCAGAAGTCCGTGCTCGTGCGCCCGGTGACCTTTAGCCAGCGGGACCGACGCGTGCATCACGCGGCGCACGGGGCGGGATTGTGAAAACTCTCAAGCGTGCCACATCGCCTGAAAGAGTGGTGTTTACTGCGTCATCAAAGCGGGTCCTGCGCGTCGCCCCGTACGTGTCTGCGTCTCGTTCGTATTCCAGTCACAGGCTGAGTGCTGCAGCTGCTCAGAGATGTGCTTGGGCACTTCTGGTGTGTAAGTGTGTGCTTTTTCTTTTGCCCCCTTGTAAGTTTGGTGTCTGGAGGACGGTCTGGGACGGGATGGCTGTCCGTAGACCGGCCGAACCCCCTCATGAAGCCGGGGAGTCTGCAGGTATCCCGGCGCTGCTGCTGCCAGCCAGCAGCTGCATGTCTGCCGCTAATTACTGCACTTGCTAGACAATTGTTTTGCGATATTATTTTGTACAAGTGTGTGTAGGTGCGCGCGTGTACAGTGTGTCTAAATTGGCAGGCTGTAATTAAATGCGTAGACCTCTCCACTATCTCCTCCTCCAGCCAGCGCCGGTGACGCACAAACCGCAGCGCAGCCATGAGTCATCAGGCCCCCAGGATCACCACCCCTCCTTCTATCTCTCCATCCCTGCCTCCATCCACCTCTACGCCGCTCTGTAACCCTCTCACTACACATTCCTACGTCCCACTATTTCAAACACCCCCCACCCCTCAGTAAGCTCTTCGAATTCGTATACCCGATTCCCACCCCGATCCGACACGCTTGCCGTTTCCCCCCTCTCCACATCTGGCCATTGATCCTCCTTCAGCGCCTCCATCAAGCCTTTAGCCTCTTTATCTCCCCACGTTAACCTCTTCACGCCCCCCTGGTTCACCGGGGGGGTTATTAAGTTTGGCACACTTTTTGCAGGCAATGCGGAAACGGGAGGCAACAGTCGGGGAGGAAGAGGAGCAAGAGCGAGAGGGAGTTCTGGTGAGAGGAGGCGTCGAGCGAAAAGAGCAGCAGTGGCGGCGGATGCATGCGGCGCAAAAGAGGAGAGAAAACGAGAGGCAGAAAAGAGGGAATAAGAGGGAGAAAAGAGGGAGAGCATAATTTGAGGCATTTGCCACCTGGAGTCTTGAATCATTATCTGACTCATGCTAATCTCTTATCTTTTCAGCCGATGCACACACGGACACACTCAGCGCCCACATACACTGATACACCACTACACTGATACTGAAATAAATAAATAATAAAAAAAGAAAGAAAAAAAAGACGCAGCAAGGAGAGTCAAAGCAATTTTGGGTGTCAGTCAGAAGAAGGAAACAGAAGAGTCAGACAGGATGGAGGAGAAATACTCAAAAAAGGACGGAGAGCAGAGAATCTCTCTCGACTCCCAAGTCTCGGATGTGGTTAAAGAGAAGAAATGGGATGTTTCATTTCCATCTCTCTGAGTGTTTATGATATGAGTAGGAAGGGAGAGCATATTAAATGTATGACTCATAAATGTGTGCGCCTCTGTGCCCCACCAACGCCCTGCAGAGAGGGCTCGCATCCACCGCTGCTGCATGAGGGATAAAAAAAAAAAAAAAAAAAAAAAAAAAAAAGGCAATTTCGTGCTTTAGTTGGTGTGGTTATCCAATTAGTTACACAAAACATGTGGCTAAGCGGATGTATGCCAGTATGCTTCTGTTCCTGATAGATGTTTTATCCCCCGGAGAGCCTTCGTGAATATATAGCAAAGCCGTCTGATGAAATATAATATTTTGAGTGCAAGAGGTGTTTGTATTCGACGTCAGTTGTTTCAGTTCGACGGAGGGGATCACGCAGCATTATCACCAGCTCGCAGTGATAATTCGAGGTATTCTGCACACAGACGGCATAAGCCGTGTGTTCATTATCAAAGCACGGGGCTTTATTTTGCACGAGGGTTTCCCAAAGTCGGAGTATTATTTATTATCTTGTTCCAACATGGAGACATCAATCACATGTACATCCTGAACATTTCTGATGAAGTTACCTTCTTTTGACGCACGTGAATAAAGTAAAAAACAAAAAATAAACGCAAAATCAGAGCAATCACGAAGGAGTTCATGTCAAGATAGAAGTGAAGCGAAGAAGAAAAAAAACAGAAAAAAAAAATCACTGGGTTTGTATGTGTATATTTATGTATGTGTATGCGTATGTAGGCGTATATATGTATATATATATTAAATATAGCAATAATGCACATATATATGCCTTCGGTTTTTACCTACATGATATCAATCATTAATATGTGTGCAGACAAGGTAAAAAAAAAAAAAAAAAGATGGAAGCGAAGCCACGTCCTCTTCACTAACACAACTTCAGCCCATCGTATTGACAAACTTTTATTTGCCAGAAGTTTGTGAATTTGCATACGGGTGAACACACAACTCACTCCAGCAGTCGTAAATCAACATCCCAGCCTTTGCAGAGGACGAATGACTCAACATTACAGCGCCAGACTCCGCTGGATCGTCATTCATTTCAAAAAATTGTTATGGTTTATATTTAGAAGTTGAAGCCTAATGCAGACGTCAAACAATGCAGACTTTTTAATAGTCAACCAGAGTTGAACGCGGAAAATAAATATCCTTGGCGAATAACTGTGACTTTGTGATAGCATCAGTGTGTGGGATTTAAACGATTGCCTCTAGCGCACATACAGCCTAATTCTGAAAATACCTCTTAGACCGGCCGTAAAACAACAACGTGATTTACTTTGGTGAGCAGAAAAATATTGATATTGGCGGATGCAAAACGCCTAATGAGTTGATTTGAAGTCCATAATAATAAAATGGTCAGAGAAATGCAGCTCTTCATTCCTCCCATCCAACGGTTCTGCTTGCTCTCTGTCTTTTTGAATCTGAGTCATTTGACTTAATGCTCTGCCTCTCCTGCTTACAATGATTCTATTTGTCTATTCAGGTATGAATTTAGTTACAGCTCGCTGATTGCAGCCATCTATTTGCTAATGTTATTACACCAAAAAGTGCCAAGGCAAATTCTTTGAAACCTTTTGGAAAGTCTCCAGATTTAACTCAAAGTCAAACTGCAGGGACACTGAACAGAGCACGGCCTGTTATTGTTACCCCTGCGTCACATATCTATACTCACACATACCTTTCAACAATCACAGGGCAATGCAGCAGAAAATGGCCAAACAATAAAACAATTTAAAAAAAACTACAAAGAATAAGAGATGCATCTTCATTAGGGATTTACAAGTCTGAGCCAGTATTGCGTATGTTGACATGGGAGAGGAGGATCTGAGCCCATGGTGACCACATGAGCAGACGGACCAGTGAGCTGGATGGAGGACGACGACCTGAGCCTCTGACTACATTTACATGCAGTCAAAATTCGGGTTATTGCTAATATTCCGGTTACTGAAACATTTGGAATATTCCGTTAACATGGTAATTAATCATTCGGGATATCTGGATTAAACCAGCGACGCACGGAGAACGTGATGACGCAATTCCCGTCATTTCTGCTTCTTCTTCTTGTATCCAAATTCTAAACAAATGCTGCTTCACGCAACTTTCCGCTCACCTTCTTGTAAATCTTCTATCCCGGTACTTTCTACCGTCTACAAATGCAGAAATGTTCATATCCTTCATTACATTTATGAAGTGATTAGTCTCCTCCTGGTCTTGTGTTTCTCCGTGTTTATAAAAACTTCCTGGACTCAAAAGACCAGGATTCCTTGTGAACAGAGCATGTGCAGAAAACAAATTCCTGTTCCGTTTGATGGGGATATTCCGTTTGGTGTTTACATGACCCAATATTCAGGTTAGGAAAGGAGTAACCCAGGGGTCATATTGGGGTTTTTAAAAACCCGAATATGAGCAAATTCTGGTTATTCAAAGGGGTTATTGGTGTTTACATGGCCGTGCAAATTCGGGTTATTGACAATATTCGGGTTTTAAAAGAGTTATTGACTGCATGGAAACGCAGTCTCTTATACCCCTTTTCCACCAAACCGGTTCCAGGGCTGGTTCTGGTTCACAACTCGTTCAACTTGCAAACCAGCTGAGAACCGTTTTTTTTTTTCTACAGCTCAGGTGCTAAGAGGAGCCATGTCAGTTACGTCACTGCGTTTGCGTGAAAATTGAAGCAACAACAAGTTATTAGCTCCAGTAGGACTTGGTCCATGTAGCTCCTCCGTGGACACATCTCTAAAAGACAGGTTGTCTCCTCCTCAGACCCATGATGCTTTGTTGTATCCAGATGAATTTGTTGTTTATTTGAAAATGTCTCCGTCTCCCAGTCTTGCTATTGCCATTGGTCTTAATAACTCCGGTTCTTTCCTCTAGACCAGCAAAGAGTCGGTGCTAGAGCCCTGCGCGGGACTGTTTTCTTCATCCCGCTCCCGCTGTATTTCTGACCATTACCGCCCGCAACTGCAACGTGTGTGTTACACTCCCACCTGCTCCCGCAAAACTCTGAGAATTCATGCCCGCACAATAATAGAGATGCATTGATGTTGTGTCCCGTCCTGCAAGAGAAATGTCCAGACAAATCTATCTGATTTAATGTTAACATGATAATTGTGGAGCTTGATGGATAATTGACAGTTCATAGGTCACCTAACCTAAAGTTAGATGCAAATCCATCATTGTCATCATCGCACAAGCTTTTTCGCCTTTCGCGCATCAATTATGTGATTGAGATTATAACAAGAGTAGGCTGTGAGTGGCTCAAATAACACTAATAAATAACATAAAATAGACAAAGTTAACGAATGAAACAAATTAATTTAACAAATGAATCACTTGGCCATTACATTGCTGTGGAGGGAGAGAATGCTGCTGACCGACTGCTGGTTCCAATCCCTGCGACTCTTCCAAGATGCTCCACAGACACTATACGCAGTTTCTCCAAAGATCTGACTTGCCTTGATTTGTCTTTGTTTTGTAAAGACCTTGTTTGAGGTTCTTTTCCACGTCATTGATTTCCATCTTGTTGCTAGACTACATCCCGATCCTGCAGTGTTTTTTTTGTCTGCCCGCTCCCGCCCGCAGCAAAGTTCAAACAGCCTGCTCCCGCAAGAGTTCGCGTTGGGTCCCGCGGGACCCGGTGGGACCCAATCCCAATGCAGCCCTCTAGTTGGTGCTACCTTGGAACCGGTTCTTCTGGACCGGAGCCGGTTCTTTGTCAGTGGAAACAGAAAGCCCAGTTCCAAACTCAGCACTGGCCCAGAACCAGAACCAGAACCAGCCCTGGAACTGGTTTGGTGGAAAAGGGGTATGAGATGGAGTGTTGATGTGTAAAAGTTCAGGTAGGGGGGGTGAGGCCATGGATGGTCTTGAAAGTTAATAGGATGAATCTTACAATCAATGCAATTTGATGGGAAGCCAGCGAAGCTGCTGAAAGACAGGAGTGATACGGGTGATGGAGGGAGTTCTTGTGATTCGGGCAGCAGAGTTTTGGACTAGTTGAAGTTTGTCAATGGATTTGAGAGGAAGACCAACGAGGAGGCAGTTACAGTAATCGAGACAGGAAGTAACTAGAGCGTGAACCAAAGTGGCAACAACTTTCGGTGACAGCAACAGGCAAAAAGGAGAATGAATGAATGAATGAATTGTCTTTATTTCGACAAGTTATTTTACAAAATAAAATAAAATAAAGATAAAATAAGAAAGTAAACATTGGGTAATGTTATTGATATGTTTTGTAAATGAGGGAATGCTGTGAAGGATGACACCCAAGCTCTCGGCCTGTGAATAAGGAGAAATGGTTGTCCCATGAATTGTGATTGGAAAACTGTCAAATTTAGGAGAAAGTAGATTAAGAACCAATAAACAGAATTAAAGTTTTTTCACTGTTGAGTTTTTTAGGAAATTGCAGGAAAACCAGGACTTAACATCTATGAGGCAGTCAAGATGGTTCGGTGGGTAAAAGGAATGAGGAGGGTTTGGTGGATACATACAGGTGGGTGTCATCAGCATAACAGTGGAAGTTGATTTGAATCTGCAGACGTTATGGCCAAGAGGGAATAAATAAATGTTGAAGAAAAGCGGACCAAGGACAGAACCCTGGGGAACACCTGTGGTTACTGGAAAAGAGTGTGAACTAAAACATTTTATCTGTATGAACTGCATGCGGAAAGTTACTGATTTAAGAAAAGAGGGAACTATACCGGATGTGATGGAAGAATGAATAATTGCTGTTATTAAGATCCAAAATACAAGGAGAAGATTTTGATTTCATGATAAGCTTTGCAATGTCACAAGCTGTTGGGAGTGTAAAGGTTGAAAGTGAGGAAGAACTAGAGGTTGTATTGATGACTTGTAGATGATGATTCTTTTTAGAAGTAAAACATTAAGGAAGTACAACATGAGGTTGTGTAGAGGTGTTGTAGAGGGAGTCAGTAGGATTAAATAAACTGTTTAAAGTCGCAAAAAACACCCTCAGATTTCCATCGCCAGCGCCAATAAGTCCAGAATAGTGAGCAGATTTTGCAGTAGAGAGAGCTCTTTTTATAATGGGGAATGTGGGAGTTTTAGGAGATCTTCATGAATTATGAATCTTTCCAGTCCATAACGATTAAATTGTGGCGATTACAGTAGGAGAATGTCCCACTAAATGTACTGCAACTGATTCAAATGATCAAGAAATTGGAGAAAACCTCACATCTCGTGGTAAAATATCACAAGACCCCCTCCACGGCCGGGGACACAGGGTTTGGAGATGTAAATAAACCCGGAGGGGTTGGCAGTGTTCAGCTGTGAGAAGGCATGAGATTGATGCTACAGTAAGGCCAAGTCCCAATCCCCCCCACCCCTACTTTTCAGCCCTACCCCTAAATTTTGCACGTTCCGGTGAGGGTAGCGGTGTCCCAATTCCTATTTTCACCTAGGGGTAGTGGCGATATCGAGGGCGAGTGGTTATCAATCTGGCCCTACACAGCTAGGGATTTCAGATGCACCCTAGTTGACCGAGGGCTAGAAAAATTTCCCAGAATGCTGTTCGTCGTCATTTGCGGACTGAATAAAAAAAAAAAAACATGGCGGACATTTCTTATTTTTTAGTGAATAAAATCAATATTTTGAGTTAGTTTCTGCATAAAAAATGCGTTTTGATTACATTTCTAGCGAGAAATATTTTACTTTCATAATATTCACTCAGTGAATGTACATAATCACTCGATTGCCCGTCTTTTTCAAACCTCGCCAGAATAAAGGCTGATTTATGGTTCCGCGTTACACCAACGCAGGCTTACGGCGTAGGTTACGCGGCGCTGTACGCCGTACGCCGTAGGCTCTGCGTCGATTTAACGCGGAACCATAAATCAGCTCCCGAGCCAGCAGGCATCATCATCCCGAAATTTTCGGAGCAAATTTCTTAACAGGCGTAGCTACAACTGTTAGATTTATTTTCCTAAATTATTTATTTCAGCCAGCGGTAATTCTCCATAGAGCTGCAGGTTTCTCCCCGGGACGACGGCGCAGGTTGACCCGGCGATCACGTCTGTATATGAGCTGCTGCTCCCCCCCGGACCGGCGGCTCTTCTCATCTCCGAAAACATCGGATCAAATTTCTTAACAGGCGTTATTTGGATAAACTGAGCCCAGGTTGGGGATCTTAACAGTTACTTTTACGCCTGAAAAAATATTAAAACTTAATAAAGTGGCATATTAACAGCGCTACAGCTGAAATTAAAACAGCTTTTGGCTCTCAGCTTCCTGATTTTAGTGGTGGTGCTGAAAGTAGGAGTAGGGGGAGTATTGGGACAGACCTGGGAAGATTTCAAGTGCTCTAAAATCTGTTCCTTCTTTTTTAGGGGTAGTGGTAGAAAGTAGGGGGTGTATTGGGATTGGCCCAAGTTTCATTTAGACGAAAAGAAGAACATGCAGGAGGGGGACCTTGTAGGGGAGGGAATGGATATTAAACAATCCAAAGCTTACGCCACAATGATTTGGCTACGCTGGTTAGAATGCTGTGATCAGCGCCACACTGGGAGTTGTTGATGGGAGCGACGGATGCGAGACCAGATGGAATCATCTATCTGGAAAAACTCTGGCAGGATCCTCGGTGGACATATCTCTGTCTGGGCAGTCGAGCGATGTCTTGGTGAAGGAGTAGAGTCAGAGGTGGGTGAGGATATGGGTGTAACCAGTACTCGAGTTGTAAAAAAAAACAGGGGGGATGGTGGATTTTATCATATGGGGACAGATAATTTGTGCTGATTACAAATAATATAATATATTACAAATAATAGCACTGACCAAAACACCTGCAGAAATACTGCAGGAATGACATAGCAGCAGTTAAATGCAGCCTTCTGTAAGCTTTAAATATCCACTGGGCTTACATCAAATACATCAAAACACAACAATAAAAAACTGTTTTCTGAACTTATCAATATGACTCTGTCCTTCACAGGATAAGTAAAATGGATCACTGCAAAAACTCACAATCTTAACAAGAATATTTGTCTTATTTCTAGTTAAAATGTCTCATTTTAGTAAAAAAAAATCTCATTACACTTAAAACAAGACTCATCACTGGAAAAAACAACAATTTTCACCTGTTTCAAGTAGATTTTCACTTGAAATAAGTAGAACAATCTGCCAGCGGAACAAGATTTTTTTGCTTGTAATAAGAAGATAAATCTTGTCTCACTGGCAGATTTTCCTACTTATTTCAAGTGAAAATGTACTTGAAACAGGTGAAAATGGTCAAATACATACATGGTGAAGACTCTAAATGTTAAAATAGCAGTAAAACCACATTCATTGATGAAATGACATAAGGGATGGAAAGGGGGGATGGCAGTTTTACAGGGGGATGATTTGGACCTTTTTTATTTCAGGGGGGGATTCCATCCTCCCTAATCCCCCCTCAACTCCAGTACTGGGTGTAACCTGAACTGAAGAAGTTCGGCTGCTGAATACTGGAAGAACACAGATGATATACAGGCGGTGGCTGACGGTGAAAGTCCCAACAACACTGAAGCAATTTGTCAGCCGTCATGATTCCAGGTGAGGCTTAATGTTCAGTGTTCAGGGTGGCAAACAGCTGGTACAAGCATGCCAGAGTCGATATATAAATATCAGTTCAATAATGTCAATAAAAGTTATTTAGCAATAGATTCAAATAGATTCAAATAGATTCAAAGTGAGAACTGATTCACTTCCAGGCAATTTACAGAAAATGTTTTGTGACAGGGAGGGGGGTTATAATTTAAGAGGAAAATTTAATTAAAAAAAAACAATGTGTTCATTCTAAAAGGAAAAGCATGTGTATCTCAGTTGTTGGAGTGGATCTATGGAATGGGTTGAAGCAATGTACAAATATAAATCAATTTAAAAAACGGTACAAAAATAAAATTCTGGGAAGTTATTTGATTGTGGAGTTATGTTAAGGAAAGATTGTGTTTGTTAGCTGGTTAGGTGCAAAGGCTCAACCAATGGGAAAATATGTAGCCTAATAGGTAAATTAGCAGCTATTTATTATTAATATTCATGTTTAATTTATAATAGAGGTAACAAAGGGGCAGGGTTAAATACGTTTTACTTCTACCTGCTCCTTTTCGGACACTGTTTTTTTTCCCGTTTGTATTACGTTTTTCTTGTTGTTGCTTTTTTTCTGTATGTTTTGAATTTGTTTTAAAATGTTATATTTTTTTCCTTGTGTGTTCGAAATAAACAATTCAATCAATCAATCAATCAATCAATCAATCAATCAATCAATAGATGGGAAAAAGAAAAAAGTAAAAGACAAGTTACCGGAGAGCGGTCACTCCCCTGGAAAATGGTCAGGTGTATCTTTAGCTTGCCTTTCACTTGGGCTGACAGCGGGCCAGAACGCTGTCACATGGCCTTTCTCACCGTCCTCGTGACGGAGCGGTTTCACCTGCGCGGAGAACCCCAGTTATGGCTTTCCATATTGCCAATTCTCAGAGTACTCATTTCTCCCCCATTACACATCTATTATTAACTCCCAAGACATTGTAGATATCCAACACCTTAACAAAATATTATGCTGTTCTGCCTCCGTGTCTGTCACACAGCACAGACGGGCAGAATTAAGGTGCTGCAGGCAGAACGAACCAAACGTGTGAGCGGGGCGTTTAATTGCAGCTTTGGTGGAAATTGTTCGTATTGTCTGCTGATGTTTTGTGACCACTGTGCGCTGACAGCAAAAATACCCAACAAATCTAACATTTCCATTAAAAAAAACCAACATAAAACCGAGCTTTTATGCTCGCATCAAAATAAAGCACTAAAAAAGTCAGTTCAAAACACACAAAATGATAAAAACCAACTCCGACCTATATTTACTATCATAAAAAAATGATAGTTTGGTTCCCTCAGGCTGTTACGAAGGGATGAGGACAATGAAACTGAGCCCATCCTTTCATCCTGCCCTCCAATCATAGCCCAGATCCCGGCTGATAAGCTAATATACTACACGGTAGTACAAAGGTAGCAATTCAAACTGCAGTAAAAATAAAAATTGCATGCTTCACAACCATATGTTATTTTTTTTCGAACATCTCAACAGTTCTTCAAATGGTGTAGAAATCAGGCTTTACACCTGAGCAGTTCCGGTTCCTGCTGATAGAAATTAAGCTGGTTAACCCAAGCCAAGGCAAGGCAAGTTTATTTGTACAGCACAATTCAACACAAGGTAATTCAAAGTATTTTACATCAACATTAAAAGGGGCAAGACACAATTAAACAGTAAATAACAGATAAAATTAAAGCTGCAAGCAGCGATGAACAGGCCCTCCACCCTTGTGCACGTTCAGGCTGCAGTGGAAGCTTGTATGACTTGATGTAGATTCTTCAGGCCTGGACATTTAGTGGTTGACACCACCCACGACTCTCTATGTTAAACCATTCAAAAGTTATGGCAGAAAATAGGGACTATCGAATATCGACCAATCAGAAGAAGGGGCGGGGCTAATTTGCACCAATTAAGGTCAAGTACTCAAAACCATGTCCGATGACACCACCCACGAGTCTTTATATCAAACCATTCAAAAGTTATGGCAAAAAATAGGATCTATCAAATATCGACCAATCAGAAAAAGGGGCGGGGCTAATTCAGGCCAATGAATGTCAAGTACTCAAAACCATGTCCGATGACACCACCCACAAGTCTTTATATCAAACTATTCAAAAGTTATGGCAGAAAGTAGGAACTATCAAATATGGACCAATCAGATGAAGGGTGGGCACGCTTTTTGGCGTCTATCGTCGCCACAGTAACGCTTTCTGATAAAAGTAATGCGCGTAGTCGCAGGATGGAGACGCATATTTTGATGTATAACACACCTGGGTGCACGTTACGGTTCGGCCGTATTAACTGCCGAAGAAATGGCATAAATTGCGTCAAAATTACACGATTAATTCAAAATGTTCAAAATGGCCGACTTCCTGTTCGGTTTCGGCCATGGCGCCAAGAGACTTTTCTTTAGGTTGTGACATGATACAGGTGTGTACCGATTTTCGTGCATGTACATCAAACTGTATTATGGGGCTTGAGGCACAAAGTTTTATCTGTATGGACCAATCAGATGAAGGGTGGGCGCACTTTTTGGCGTCTAGCGTCGCCACGATAACGCTTTTGACTGAGAAAAGTAATGTGCGTCGTCGCAGGATGGAGACGCACATTTTGATGTATAACACACCTGGGTGCACGTTACGATTCGGGCCGTATTAATTGCCGAAGGAATGGCATAAATTTAGCCAAAATTACACGATTAATTCAAAATGGCCGACTTCCTGTTGGGTTTCGGCCATTTTGCCACGCCCATTAATGCAAACCATGTAATATAAAATTTTTCGCCAGGCCTGGCTTGCGTGCAAAATTTAGTGACTTTTGGGGCACGTTTAGGGGGGAAAAAAGGCCCTCATTTTGTCAGAAGAAGAAAAAATTCCTACAGATACAATAGGGCCTTCGCACTGTCAGGACTGACAAGAATTACGTTTCTATAAGGTGAAAACGTACAAAGACAGGGTCAAATACAGTATTACAAAAGTAATCTGTAAGAATTCGTATGGTGAATTAAACCAAGTTGACAATTCTACGTCACAATGCCTGCATTCAGGGCTTATCCATAACTTTGCGCGGTTTTCAAAAGTCATAAGTATTTAATTTAAGAGTACACTTGAATGACAAATTAAATGAAATAAAATGATAAGAAAAGAGGTAAAATAATAAAAAGCACAAGTAGTTAAAAAGTAAGGGCAGTAGAATACAGCAGGTAAGTATTTAATTGTTATGTTTTTAGGCCTGATTTAAAGGATCTACAGTTGGAGCAGATCTCAGGTCTGCAGGAAGTTTGTTCCACCGGTGAGGAGCAGAATAACTGAACGCTGCCTCACCTTGCTTGGTTCTGGTTCTTGGGACACAGTCCTGCACCGGCCCATCACCCCGGTGCAGGACTCTAATAACGCTTCTCCTACCTCTTTGCATAGCAAATGGTGCTTCAGCTGGGCAGTGATGCAGCGCGCCTGACTCCTCCTACATCCTCCTCTCTGGTGGAGGCTGTTGTTCATGGTGACTGCTGATGCTCTGAAATCCTCTGCTGACCTTCGGAAAAGCAACCGACAATGTAAACCAAATCACTGTTATCTGCTGCTGCCAGATCTATTTACTTACTAAATCCTCCTAATTGTGGATATATTCCATCCACGCTGCCATTCTCTATTTTCCCGTATGTTCAATCTTAATTTTTTTTTTTTTTTAGTTTAGTTTATTGGTCCTTTCAATTTCCACAACACAAATAACCCAAAGTGTGTGTATTTGTTTTATATGTATTAATCATTTTGTATTTATAGGTGCTTTTGTTGTAATAACGTGCTACACATTTTCATTTCTGTATCTAAACTGTTCCACAGATTAACTCCTGTAACTGAGAACATCGTACATCGAACATAAATGTTCCCCTTAATTCATATTGGCTAACTCTGCTTTGGAAGAGCTTCTGAATACTGTCAGGAAGTGTTTTATTGTTGATTTTAAACATAAATTGTGCTGTTTTAAGGTCCACTAAATCTCTGAATTTAAGCACATTTGAATTTATGAATAATCTATTTGTTGCTTCTCGATAATCTGCTTTGTTTATAACTCTAATGGCTCTTTTTTGTAAGATAAAACTCGGGTCTGTGATTGTTTTGTATGTATTTCCCCAGATTTCCACACAATAAGTGATGAATGGGACGATGAAGCCACTGTATAACATATTCAGGGAGTCATGAGTGAGGATGTCCTTGGTTCTGTGCAATATTCCGATTGATTTAGATACCTTTGCCTTTAAATGGTCAACATGTGGCTTCCAAATTCAATATAAAACGTATGGGGCTTGAAACACCACAGAAAAAAGAGTGTTATTAAGAACCAGGCAATATTTAAATGATTAAGAAAGAAAGGAACAGATTAAGAAATCAGGTTTTCAACATTTTTGAAAAGAAAAAAAGACATGGTCCTTTGCTCTCTGATGCTGACCCACTTGCAGGAAAAGGTGCAGATTCTCACACATATCAAACCCCCCAAGGGCTAAAGGAAACGGACACTCTTTCTGGCAGCTTTATTGACCTTGTGCAGCCGTACATGTCGGGCCACTTTGAGCCGGAGGACTTGCTCGTGAAACACCATTGAACTGAGATCAAGCTTTTCCAGCTGTCTGGGTTCAGCTGGTCCATCTTCTCCAGGCTTTGACTGAAATCTCACGTCAATTGTTATGAACGCCAATAAAATAGTTATTCTTTTCACCAAACTAGACCGGTTCAACACACGTAAACTAATACAGCAGTTTTTTTTAAATCTATGATATTTTGAATGGTGAACTTCGATGCTGCTTTTATTCCTTTCTGGAAAATCAAAGCATGAATTGTTGCTTATGAATGAATGAATGAATGAATGAATGAATGAATGAATGAATGAATGAATGAATGAATGAATAGCTTTATTGTCGCCGGTCTGGCGTCCCAGCACAGTGAGATGACAACCAGTACAACCCATCAGGGCACAGACAAAACAAATAACATAAGACATGAGTCAACTGGTGAGAACAGATCAGAGAAAGGATGACATTGGGGATGGGGGAGGGAGGAGGGAAAAAAAAGGCATCCTCATACTGAGTGTAAATACACAGTGTGAAAGTGCAAAAAACAGAAAGAAACATGACAAATTTTACATCACAAGGATTGCACGTGTGTGTGTGTGTGGGGGGGGGGGGGGGGGGGGTGGGGTGGTTCTAGGGGCGGGGGGGATCCCGGCACAGTACCCCAAGTGAGCACCGCGGCCAGTGGCGCCGCTCTCAAACCTGTTGACTGTGTTGGGGGGGCTGATAAGAGGGGGGAGCCGAGGAAGGCGTTGAGTTGAGGGAAGTGTGGTTATCAGTAAGTTTATGTGTAGCGATGAGTCCATGAACTTAGCTCAGAGCTGCTCTCAGCCAATGTCCTTGATGTTGTCAGGCGGCTCGGTACAGTTCTGAAAACAGTCCACAGATGTTCCTTTAGGGGAGGGTTAGTGGGGGCAGAGTCATCTTGTTAACATTCCACCAGTAAGATTGTGACCAGAGCGATCGGCCAAAACCGCCCTGTCAAGGCCAGATTATAGAATCAACAATTATATTGCAAAACAGACAGACTCAGTAATTTTCCGTCTGCCTTCAGTCTCTGGTTCATCAATGGCGACTCCAATCAGACGAATTTGTGATCAATTTCAGCCAAGCCGAGCTTCCAACTTCTCCACGGTCTTATCCATCTTGCCAATGAGCTCAAAGACCGCTGCCAGCCTGCGATTCTGTTCGAGAATCGCATCCAGCTTACGGCTTTGCTCCCCCAACGTTAAAGTCTGAGCGTTGATCGCCTTGCTTGACCCTTCAGCCACGTCCGGCAGCTCTGAAAGAGCCAAAACAGCTGTCGACGACTTACGCGTTTGTCGGTAGACCAGGAATCCCCCTCCTCCGATCAAGAGGATAATCAAGAGAAATCCTGCTATCATAAATCCAATTATGAAGGCATCTTCAACGTCCTCGACAGACAGAACCACCAAGCACAAAGGTTTCCAGTATTTGTAGGAATCCATTGTGTATCCAGCAAAAAATGTCCCATCGGGGCAAGAGGGCTCCCTTACCCCCTGTCTTCTTGTTGCAAAAATTTGGTCAATTGTGCTGAGAGACCAGTTAATCAATTCCATGACTGTAGAGTTTCGGAGGAGTGAAAAGAAGAGACTCTGAAGACGAGACAAACAAAAGCAGTAGCAGGGTAGATAGATAAGGGAGAGGAGCAGAAAAAGCGTCCGCCTTCGTCAAGAGCCGGAAGAAGAATGTTTGTGGACGAAACACAAATAAATGACTGGCTGTGGTGTTGAGTTTTTTTTATAGGTAGGATGTATGGAGAAATTTCTAGACATGGTGCTGAATGTTTATTTTGGTTGTTTTTTAAAGATAAAAAAATGTAGATCTGCAGGAGGCCTTTGTATATAGGATTGTATGCTGGATATACTGTCTGTTGATGATGGTGCTAATGTTTGTTTTTGAGTTTGATTATATGTTTATGGGTGTATGAATAAATAGAAAACTTATATTTTGTATCAAACTGGCCAAGTCTGGCTGTGCTGGACACCCAAATAATTAGACACGACAGGCGTAAGCACAGTCGATTTGTTATACTTCAACCGAGGTTTAGAGATGGGACCTGCAGCCCAAGTTGTTGACACAGTTCAGGTGCAGTTCTATCACAACAACCTCTCAAGATGAAAGCATGAAGAGATGGAGCACAACTACCCCGTCATCGATGTAGATTAGAGCTCTCAACCTCGTTAATGACTCTAAGTGGTCGGATAGAAACATGCCTGCAGGTACACAACACTTGCTGTGGGGAAGCTGTGCAGAACCACAGGGATATATGGGTCATTCTCATGCTAAACATTCGCTGGGATGTGGAAACTGAAAGAACTGATTCTAAATAGCTGTTTTAAGCACACTTCTTGAACATCTTGGAAATG